>NC_061120.1:151986885-152088749 GCF_002878395.1 Capsicum annuum | reverse complement strand
CAAGGTATGGAACAACTCTCCTCAACATAGTTAAGACGTTGGACTCCATGCTAGCTCATATGATTTATGTTGGTTATAAGAATCTCCTACAAGAAAAGTATTGAATTCTGAAACTAAGGGTAACGACTAATCGAAGTATTTGATTATATACTCATTTCTTATGCTTTAAGACATTTTATTTCTCAATGTTCTTCTTGATTATGACGAGTCTTCTTATAATTTTCATGCATGTTTTAAGCTTATAATTTATGTTAATTTTACTTTTGCATTTACCCCAACATACTCAGTATATTCCAAAAGTACTGGACACCTATATGTCTGTGTGGCTACATTATTTCATAATGTAGGTTCTCGTGTTTGTCCTCAGTAGTATGATTAGCCATAATCACCACCTCCTATCTCCTGGAAGTTGATGAGTCCTCATGTTCCGAGGGCCAGACTATGGTTATTTCAGATGTTCAGCAATAAGTATAGGTCCCAGACTTTGTATTTTCTTTCGGGCCAGCTAGGATCTATCCCAATGGCTATTTAGTTTATTTATAGGGTTGTTAGAAACTTTTAGTTGTCTTTTGTTGGACATTCAAATTTTCAGTTGTTGTTTTGTTTACCTTTTTTTTCTTGAGATTGATATCCAAGTGAAATTCATTTTATACGCTAAAGTTTCTGCTCAAGTTTATATAAATTATTTCTTATTCATTGCTAAGTGCATACCACAGATTAGCTTTGGGACTACTTGTAGTCCTAAGCACTGTTTTATGTCCAGGGGGTAGTCTCGGGGCATTACGAACAGTATCGAAGCATTACAATTTTTGTAAACTAATATTTTTTCATAAAATTTATACAAGACATTCTAATACGTCGAATCAAATAGTGTATAAGAAATAATGCCAACATAATTAATGCAAGCATAACTAATACCAACATTTCTTATGCAAATATTACTAATACATCATGTTTAACATTATTCTTATATACTCTACCAAACACCCTTAAATTTATATATTCAAAGAATAATATAGTAAAATTGCATCATTTACTTGCTTAACCTGTAGGTCATGTCAATGGTAAACAACTATTGATGGTGAAGGGAGTAATAATTATGCTATTAAAAACTACCAAGTTAAAGTATGTAGTGGATGGAACTGATTGTCCCTAAATAAAAGGTCTTATGTTCGAGTCTTGACTATGAAAAAAAATCTTTCATAGAGATGAGAGAGTGTTCTCCCCAAGTGAACCCTACATAGTGTGAATCCAAATTTGTCAAACTCTAATACTGATACCAATACCGAATGAGAAACCAAATTAAAATTATGCTGCTAAAAATTTGATACAATAAAAATATAAATAATTTTAACAGTTCAGATTAAAAGTTACTCCAATTATGTCGACACAATGTGCTTAAACAAACATTCAAATTTGTCTTTAATTGCTGTTAAGCACTTTAACTTTTGAGTTTGCATAGATACCTCAACTTGGTCTTAATTGTCGACTAAACACTTTTACTATATTGTGTGAACATCGAATGTTAACGTGACACATACTTATTAGAGTCTAGAGATACGTCCATGCCTGCATACTCAAAGTTGGAGTGTTCACTTGCTAGCTGAGAACGAATTTATATATATATATATGTGTGTGTGTGTGTGTGTGTATATATATATTGGTAAAAGTTGAACCACTCAAGTAATACTTTATTACCTAAGTGGACATTTTTATTAATAATTGAGAAACCTCAAAGGAAATTAGGTCTTACCTTGCGAATCTTAATGAGGTCAAACACCTCTACTAATACTAGCAAGTCTCTAAGAAATAAGAACTTGCAAGAGCCGAAAATTCTATGATCATCACAGTGTTTATAATACACTTTATGAAAGAAACAATTCTAGTGTGTGTTTATATATTATGCATATGACACGACCCGAACTAGGGCCTTGTTGTAATGGGCGACCCAAGTACCACAAGGATTGGGGACCACCCCCAATACCCAACCCAACCTCCAAACACATACCCTTAGTCAGATGGATTTTGAACATATAACAAGATAGAGTTATGTATCACTCAAGACTCCGGGATAAGTCCATGACCATGACCAACCCAAATAAGTCAAACCATCTAATACCAAACCAACAACCATAACGTAAACCATTCCATAACATAATAAGATGGAACAATCTTAAATCAAATACAGTCTACCGGTATTAGCCATAATACCAATACTAATGCCAAGGCTGACACTAATGTCGACACCGACCATACCAACCTATAGTAGTCTCACAAAGCCTCTATCCGAAAGTAAAATAGTATTCAGTCGGGACATACCTCCGACCATAGCCAAAACCAAATCTAAGAAATAATCAATGTATGATGACAAGACCATAACATGAAATGGAACCTTTTGGAGTATGAAAGCTCACCACTTCAATCCAACTCTAAGCTATTCCCAAATCCGATCACCGAGCAAGATGAGTAGTATAGTTGGTTCTTGCATCACATGGGAATACAACACTCGAAAAGGGTTAGAGGGTGAATGCTAGCATGCACTCAGGATAAGGATAAAATAATGCCAATATTTAAAACCAAGTAAATAACTATATGAATTCATATCCATACATATATATAATCCATGCCAGGAAAAGAAATCAGGTTTAGCATGTATTTAAAACCATTAACCTGGGTTTGTGTAACTTAACCATCCTGGAACTACCCACGGGATATATGGGTCCATTGTTACCCCCTGAATGGGCCCCAGTGTTTGTAGCCGCATGAACCGGAGATACCATAGGGCCAGGGGATTCCCGTGTACCCTTCACCATCCATGATACATATATACAAGTATAACTTAGGGGATTCCTGTGTACCCCACAAGTATATAGTCTCCATGACCAATCCTCATGTCAGCAAACATGAGTTTCCAATGTACGTTCATTGGACTCATACCTTCACGTTTAGCTATCACAATTCCCCATTATTGCCCAATTTAAAACATTAGCATACAACGAAACCACCAATTCCATATATTATTAACCAAGGCTATAAGAAATGGTATCATCATACCGACTATAGCTTGTAAGCAATGTCCTTAGCCAATCATTTAGGGGATTCCTATGTACCCCATTGATTTCTTTATTAGATTCACTTGGGGGATTTCCATATACCCCATGTAAGGAGGTCGTTGTCAATATATTTACCAAACAAGAGTCGGGGTCGAATCCACGAAAGACAAAGTGAGTGGCGATTCAGTAGGTTCAGAATAAGAGTTACTAACTAAATTCAAACATATAGTACAAGATAGTTTGGGGGTTTTCTGTATTTGCTAATGTGAGAGTAATTCTTAGGATTCTAAGCGACTAATTTTAGACTAAGAATAATTAGAGTATAATCAATTAAAATGGATCTTGGGACTATGCTTTCCCAGGGGAAATATATGCATGGGAACATGATAATTCGATGCAAATTCTAATCGTTGATGATGCGGTAGGCCAGGTTTAAGGTCTTTGAGGCTAGTTTTTCAACAAAACCTTAATGATGTCACCCATTGACCCTTTCGAGTACCTAATAAGTGTGTCAATTAAAGCTACCTAATACTTCAATTGGGTATCCCTATTTCTAGAATGATACCCATGGTATAGTTAACTTTTCAACCACCCTTATGTCTAAGATAGTGATAGATTAGCAAACTACACACATAATTGTCTACTATTGCTTTGGTTTCCACATCCCTCTTTCAAGGATGATGTGGGTTCCTAAAGTTTACCCAAAACCCTTCTTTCAAAGATGGCTATAGCATTCTAGTGCGTAGAGTTTTTACCCATCAAACCCATATGAGTATTTGGGGCTTTCACCCACAAATCCCTACCAATTTAATCAAGAAATAATAGAACCCATCATCAACAAACTAAAACATACACAAATAAATCAAATCCCACACATATTTACACCATAATCTAGCATAATCCCAAGAAGTAGATCTAGCACATCATAAGGATAATGGAAACAAATATACCAAGATGTCCATCAAAGTTATTAATAAGAAAATAAAGAGAGGAAAAACCACTCTTTAGACTCAAATGAATCTTTAATATACAAAGCCAAATCTACACTTGAAGTTCCTCTAATTTAATTTTGTCTCAAATTAGTGTAAATTTAAGATCCAAGCTCCATGAAATTACAAAAACCTAAACTAAGGATGGGAGGTAGGGCTTTGGAATGATGGATGATGAGATAAATGAGAGTTTTAAGCCTTTAAATGGGAATTTGGGTGCGACTAGCCAAAATTACTATTCTGCCCTTGGGCCATTTTCTGATCTCACGCGATTGACACAGCTTAATCGCGATCGCACTCACTGTGATCGCGGTTAGTCCATCGCGATCGCAATTGGTTGACTAGCTTGACTCGCCACAATTGCGGGATAACGCTTGCAATCGCGATAACTACGGGCTAGATCCTGATCCTGCTTTAGCTTGTCCAGCTCTTGCACTTTAATTCCTTTTCTGATCTTTTTTATCTCAAGTTTGCTTCTTTCTTTACAACACTTGTACACCTACAAAATATGGAAATTAGTATATTCAATAGTAAAGTTTTCTCATTTAGACATTCAAATCATAGCAGTGTGCATGAAAGTAGAATGCAAATGAGTGGTAAATTCCCCACTCATCACCCCACAAGGTTTTTAATTCAATCCATGGCCACCAAGGCCTTAGAATTTAGCCATTAAAATCATTTAGACCAATTTAGGTTCCAAGACCATATTATACCATGCAAGTTTTCAATGAAAGTCCAACTATGTAATAAAAGCATTCCCATAGGCATTTTAATAAACATGTTGAGGGCATATAGTTTCCAAAACCAAACCAAGTACCAATTGACCATTCCCATGTAACTACATGTTCAAACCACTATTATAATATAAAAATCATAAATAAAAACATGGGAAAACATAAACCAAACATTAATAACCAAAAACCCAACATATAATTCAAAACCCAAAATAATATCACAATTATACCATGAAAACTATTCACAAAACATGCCTTTAGTTGAACTAACAATGAGGGAGGAGTGACATGCCTTAGATTACGAAGAAGATTGTAAGAAATCACCTTTTAGAACCTTAATTGACCACCTTGAAGAAAACCCTAGCCTTTGCTTAACCCAAGAGTTTAAGAGAGATTTGAGAGTGTTTAAACTTAGAATAATAGGGTAAATGAAGTCCCAATAGTGTTTTAGGTCGTGGGGTCATAATGGGTAAAGAGGGGAAATGTCCAGAATACCCCCAACTTAACTATACAATTTTCTCCCAGAAAGGTACGACCACACCCCCTCCAATCATACCCTACTATACGAGTGGTACCCACCACTTATACCCTAGGCATCCACTTAGACCCTACCACTGACTAATATACGACAACCAAGGCCAATGTCGTATCCTATCATATGATTTGTAACCATAACTCGTACCCTAGGCAAAATTAAGAAGGGTTGGTCACTGTCCAACATATGAGTTAGACTTTTCCAATCGTACCCCAACTAATGGCTGCTATGGTGTCTATTCATTCCTTGGACAGAATATACCCTAGACCATACTGATCATCATATGGCCAAGACTCCTAAACCGCACCACATCATGGGACTAGTACCCGCAAGTCCTATGATGTCTAAAAGCTCAAAATTTAGGAAATTTTTAAGAATCAAAACCCAGAGTGTTTCAATTCTTCCCTACTAGGTTGTTCGTCCTCGAATGGTGAAATAAGGCAGTACAAGCATGATTTACACCCAATACCTCAACTCTAACCTTTAACTAAGTTAGTAAACAAAGATGCAAAGAAGTCAATCTTTCTTTTAACAAAGTTTGAAAACAAAGGAATGATGAAGAACACATACTTTCCACACGAATTTTGAGAGCAAAAAATAGGAATGAATACTTAGACTTCATGTCCTCTCCCACTTCCCAAGTAGACTCTTTAACCTTGTGGTTCCTTCGTAGAACTTTAATCAAAGCTACATGCCTGTTCCACAACCAACGAACCTTCCGATCCAAGATCTCAATTGGGAGCTCCTTATAAGACAAAGAATATGAGATACCAATATCTCCAATAGGCTTAATTTGAGACGGATCACTCATACTTTTCCTCAGTATAAAAACATAAATACTGGATGAATGGAGCTCAAACTAAAAGACAACTTCAACTCATATGCAACCTTGCTAACTTTTCATAAAACTAATTAAGGACCCATGTACCAGGGACTGAACTTCCCCTTCTTAGCAAACCACATTACTTCCTTCATTTGAGATAACTTTGAGAACACCCTATCCCTATCCTCAAACTCTAACTCTCTTTGCCTCACATCTATATAAGACTTTTGGTGAATTTGGGCAGCATTAAGTCTATCTCGAATCACCTTCACCTTTTCTATGGCTTGGTAAACCAAATCCAGTCTGAACGTCTCTACCTCACCGACCTCAAACAACCCAATAGGAGATGCACATCTCCTAACATACAAGGCATCCAACAGAGCTATCCCAATGCTAGAGTGGTATCTATTATTATAAGCGAACTCTATAAGAGTTAAATGCTCAACCTAACTACTACCATAATCAATCACATACGCACGAAGAGTATCCTCCAATATCTGAATAGTTTTTTTTGCTTGCCCATCTGACTGCAGATGAAAAGCCATACTCAGACTAACCTTAATCCCCAACCCTTCTGAACTGACTACCAAAAATGAGATGTAAACTGCGTACCATGATAAAGGATGATAGAAACTGATATCCCATGCAGCTTCACAATCTCACAAAGATACAACCTCGCGTAATTCTCAATAGAGAAGTTAATCCTTACTGGTAAGAAGTGAGCTGACTTTGTCATTCTATCCATGATGACCCAAATTGAATCAAATTGATTTTGAGCTTGAAGAAGACTGGTTATAAAATCTATGTGATCCCTTCCCATTTCCATTCAGGTAATTCAATTTCTTAATACAATTCTCTAGGCCTCATGTGCTCAACTTTCACCTGTTGACACACCATGCACTTGGCCACAAAATTAGCTACATCCCTCTTACCATTCCACTCATATATATCCTTAAGGTCATGATACATCTTTGTCTAACCAGGATGAGCAACAAAGCTCAATTCATGCTCTTTAGATCCTTTATTGTAAACCATCAACGTTGGGAACACATAAAATTTCTTGGTACTACAAGGTACCATCACCACTAATCTCAAAGTTTATCACCTTTTGCTCTTTCACATCACCCTTGATCCTCATCAACACAGGATTTAAAATTTGCTTCTCCTTGATATCAGCACTAAGATGACTGTGCCACATTTTGAACAAACATACCACCCTCCTCTGAGTCTAAGAGACAAATTCCAAGGTTAGCCAAACGGTGAATATACTTCACCAACTCTCGCTTCTCCTAATCTATATGAGCTAGACTCACCATGGATAATCTGCTAAGAGCATTAACAATAACATTAGCTTTACCTGGATGATAGTGAAGACTCATGTCACAGTTTTTGAGAAGCTCAAGCCATCTTCTTTGCTAGAGGTTAAGCTCTTTTTGAGCAAACACATACTGCAGGCTTTTATGATCGGAGAAGATATCCACGTGCACTCCATACAAATAGTGCCACTAAATTTTTAGCATGAACACCATCGCTAACAACTCCAAATCATGATTAGGATAATTCCTCTCATACACCTTCAACTGCCTAAAGGTATAGGCTATCACTTTACCATGCGGCATCAGAACATAACCAAGTCCCACACGAGAGACATCACAATATACCACAAACCCCTTAATGCCTTCAAGCAAGGTCAAAATTGGAGCCAAAGTTAGCTTATCTTTCATCTTCTCGTATCTACCCTCATACACATTAGACCATAAGAACTTAACCTTCTTCTGAGTTACTTGAGTCAATGGGGTAGCTATAGAAGAAAAGCTCTTCATGAACCTTCTATAGTAGCTAGCTAAACCCAAGAGGCTCCAAATATTGGTTGGAGTCATGGGTCTAGGCCACTTCTTAACCACTACAAACTTTTGCGGATCTACCATGATCCCCCCACTAGGAATAATAAGAGCCAGAATGGTGACAACATTTAACCAAACTCATATTTAGAGAATTTACCATAAAACTACTATTTTTTCAGATTCTGCAACATCGCACGAAGGTGATTGAAATGATTAACCTCACTCTTTGAGTACATTAAAATGTCATCTATCAATGCAATGACAAATAGATCCAAAAACTGATAGAAGACCCTATTCATCAAATCCATAAATGCCGCTGGGGAATTGGTTAACCCAAAAGGCATTACTAAGAACTCAAAGTGTCCATATCGAGTACAAAAAGCTATCTTAGGGATATCCACCTCCCTAATCTTAAGATGATGATACCCAGAGCGAAGATCAATCTTAGAAAAGAATTCGGCACCCTGCAACTGATTAAATATGTCATTTATCCTCAGAAAGGATTCTTGTTCTTTACCATCACCTTATTTAACTACTGGTAGTCAATACATATTAGAAGGGAACCATCCTTTTTATGCACGAACAACATCGATGCACCTCATGGGGACACATTAGGATGGATAAAACCCTTATCTAAAAGATCATTAAGTTTCTTTTTGAGCTTCTTCAATTCATCCAGAGCCATTATATAAAGGGGGATAAAAATTAGATGATTGATACACCCAAATTACAACTCTCCTAAAAGAGTGTAATCGGTCGTTGTCAAATATATTAACCAACTAGTTTGGGGTCAAATCCCATAGGAAATATGGTGTTAACCGAGTCTTATGATTATTAATTAAATACTAATCAAAACTTCATAGATTACTCAGTGTATAAGCTAGTGATTAGTTTGCAAAGTTAGAATCAATGAGAGATAGTAAACCAGAATAATGGTTAACAAAGTGTTTCAATAATAAGGGTTGCGGGTTATCTCAAATCCATAACATAAGACAATGGCATAGACTCAAGCAACTCAACACCATATTACCTGTATATTAAGAACAATAACTGGTAATCAATTATTGAACTACATATTAAGCAACCACTTAACTGGCACCTTACTTATGAAATCTCAATACATAAAGATATATATTTGGCATTACTCTACAATTCAAAACATGCACACTTATGGACACAAAATCTCAAAGAATCAGTAATGATAAGCACAGTTCAGTTTGCCCTCACATTCAAAGAAATCCACCACACTTGCTCATTTAACTTGTGTGCTAATAACTAAAGCTCTCACTCTCACAAGGAAAGTTTCAAACAAAGCACATATACCCATAAACTTGCCCTTATCATCTTATGCAGCCTATGCTTGATTAGCAAGGATCAATAAAATCTTTTTACAACTTGTAATGAGGGTTTAGTGACATGTGGGGGATGTTTTTGGGATAATGACTTCGGGTAGTAACTCCACCCTTCCTGTCCTTAATACTACTCACCATTACCACTTCTTCTTAATCTCCTCCATAATCTGTACTATTCTTCCCGCGGCCTCAAAACACCCTATTATTATTTTTTTAATCAGCCACCCTAAATTTATGCTGATGTTATCAGTTGAGGTATACATTATTTGAATAGATCAGGGCCAGATGAGATACATTTACACAACTCAAACTACTTACTTTGAAATTTTAACTTCATAATAATAGCCACCCTCAACTTAGGCATATTGCTTTTGTTGAGGTGCACAATGTCCAAGAGGAACCAGGAAAAAATCATGTGCTAACACTTAAAAGAAAGCAAATAAGAATTGCTGGGGTTGAATAAAATAAGTAAAAATAAAGGCTAAAAAAGGTTCAAAAGGAAAAAATTACATCTTTTTGATAGGGATTTTAAGGCTAAGTGGACTCAAATTGAAAGGGGGCCTGTTATACTATCCTACTTAATCAGCCATAATTCTACATAAATGAACTGGGCAAGTTCTCTCTGTACACATAATGTAAGAACTACATTAAATCCTCACACACACTGGCAATGAACTAATACTCATACTATAGACTCTTGGATTTGCATCCACATGCTTATGCTTGCTCTAGTTCAGCACTCTTATGCCAATCATAGATTCACAATGGTTGATCATCATAAAGTATGTATAATAAGAGACAAAAAAGAATATTTATAAATCTCAGTTCACAGCTTCCTACCATATCATTATCTTCCAACACATATAAAAGGTACATAGCACTTTAAATATTAAATAAAAGAATAGAACATATTTATAATCACAAAATTACACAAAAGAAAAATCCTAAACATGTTGGTTCTACTAGATAGCACAAAGGGAAAAGAACACAGACAGCAAAACCCCCTATGGTGACCTACTCTACATAACAAGTACTTAACCCCCACTAAATAGAAATGCTTCTTCCTTAATGCATCATAAATTAAGTACATGGGAGTAGAATACTCAAAAATCCCTTAGGCTTGTGAATCAGTCAAGTTAAGAGAGGCTTCCTTAGCCTCAGATACAACAGTAGCAACCCACTCAGTAAATGGGTACTCAACACAGCTTCTTCCTCAGTGGAAGGTATCAGAATAGGCACCGGCTTTGGTATGTGCCCACTTCCTCATGCTGAACTAGTGGAAAGCCCAACTGCTATTTCCATAGCTTTCTTTCTATTCTTTTATTTATTTCTCTTTGATCTTTCCAGAGCTTTTATTAAATTTCTTTGCTACAGTGTCTTGTCTTTATGACCCTTCTTCCTCTATGATCTTATGTCACCACTTTTTTCAATCTTTTTACCTTTATCCTTGAGTGGCCTACCTATAAGGTCTACAAGACTTTCTTCTTCATCACTCACCTCTAATGCAGGACTAAATTCACTTGTGGTGGTTTCTTTTTCAATTTAACAATATCACCCTCAACCTTCCATCTAGTTTATTTATGTACTTTTGGGTCCTTGATTTGGATCACATCTTCTTCTTCAGGTTTTGACACCCTAATTGGGTTAAGGTTTGAGCTATTGACCCCTTTATCCTTGGGTTTAGCACTTGCGATGCTAATGTTTTCACTTTCACTCCCTTCATTAGACTGGGAGAGTTCTTGCTTCGTCTTCTCACTTTGGTGAGTGTTAAATAATAGTGCTTTATTATCTATTTCCTATTCACCTCTACCTCTTAAGGTGGTGGTTTTTTGGGATTGTTGAGATCACCCACCACCTCTCCTTGATGGTAATTTTTGAGTCATAGTGCCTAAAGATGGAACATAAAATCAAACTACCAATTAAAAGATATACAAATTTGTAATAACAAAGAAGAAAGAGTTATTTTTTTAAGTGACGGTCAGGTTAAAGGTCCATCGATTTACTGACGGTACAACTCCCTATTTGTTGCATCCTAGCAGAGAAATAGTGAGTCATTATGGTCAGGCTGATGGTTCTTCGGGTGACTGAAGGTCCGTTGCCTTGTCCGTCTCTGCTTAACAGAACCTATTTTAAATTTTCTTTTGACGACAGCTCTTGTGACTATCTGTCACTAGTTTGATGGCCGGTCACTTTAGCCGTCAGCATTTTCCTTTGCAGTTTCAAATTCCCTTTATGGTATTGTGTTGAATACCTGTTAGACTTAAATTTTTTATTCAGAAATTTCACCCTACAAGACCTCACCATTTTTGGGCATAATACGACATGGGTTACTTAGACTTCACCCCAACCAAATCATACCAGTGTTCGATTCACAGTTATATTTAAAAATACTTTTTAGAAAGCACTTGAATTTAAATCTTAACATGCTCAACCTTTCAAACCAAAAAGAAGAAGTTAGAATCATACCTTTTTCTTGATATTTGTCTTCACACCTCTTAGAACCTCACAACATTTGAAAAACTAAAACTTAGTGCTTTAAAGAGTGAAAGTTTAAAGTTTAGACTGATGAAAATAGAAGAATTATATGGCTAGTTTAAATAGGTGGTGAAAGAAACTGAAGAGTCCTCAGAAAAGATGAATTTGATTTGAAGAGAATGAATGTGCAGGAGTTTTAAATGTTATGGGAGATAAGGAGACAAGATCATGCATGTAACTGATTCACTTTATCCATTTAAACAACTTTGGTTCAGTTCAAATACCTATTTGGGCTCAACTTGCACCAATCTATTTATTTAAGTCCAACATTTATGTGACAGTCCGTCAGGTGATTAACAGTCCATCAGCTAAGCCATCGCAACTTACCAAAACCATGTGCCAGCCCGCTTACTTTAACAATCCAAGTGATGGGCCATTGTTGATGTGATGGTTTGTCGCCTTTGCCGTTAACCTTATCCAGAATATTTGACTTTTGAATAATTTGCGTTTGTATAAGTGATGGTTTGTCGCTAGGTTGATGGTCCATCGGGAGTCCCATCGCCTCTTATCCAAAATGACTACTTCTTTACCATGACTTTCACATCCTTTATGATGGGCCATTGGGTGTCTGATGGTCCGTTAGTCTTTCTGCCATAACTTGTCAGCTTGTTTACTCCATCTCCCTGAAGCATAATTCCTGCACAGTTAACAACCCAATTAATTGTACAAGAGAACTAAATAATCTTAAATTAATGTTAATACAACACATTATGGGTATCCTCCCACGAGCGTCTGATTTAATGTCGAGGCATAAATCAGTTTTCTTAATTACTTAGACTTCATCAAGATAAACTATACTCAACTATTTTACTGAATCCATCAAGCCAATGTACTACTTGAGTTATTACCCATTCACTTTAAAAATACTTCCATCTTTATTCTCCAACTCAACTACTCCAGATGTGTAACCTTGAGTAAGTTTAAAAGGCTCGGACCATTTTGATTTTATCTTATCGGGAAAAGCTTTATTCTTGATTTGAAGAGCAACACCCAATCACCAAACTGAAAGTCCTTCTTCTCAGTTCTTCGATTATGGTATTTCTTTATTCTTTCCTTGATAAATTAGCTCTTTCATATGCACCGAGATAAAACTTATTCATCTCATTCAGATGCTCTTATCTCAAGTCTGCTAGCTCCTTCCAATCTATGTTTAACCTTTTGAGCACCCATAAAGCTTTGTGTTCAAGATCAATTGGTAGATGACACACATTTCCAAAAATAATCTGATACGATGACATTTCTATGGGTATTTTAAAAGCCATTCGGTATGCCCTAAGGGCATCATCAAGCTTCCATGACCAGTCACTTCTATTTGTGTTCACAGTCTTGGCTGAACATTCTGATATCTCTATTTGAAACCTCCACATGCCCACTAGTTTGTAGGTGATATGGAGTAGCCACTTTGTGTTGTTTCACACCGTACTTCAATAGGGTAGCCTAAAAAACCTTGTTTCAATGTGTGATCCTCCATCACTTATGCTCGTTCATGGGAGTCCAAATCATGAGAACATGTTCTTCTTCAAGAATGCCACCACCCTTTTTCCTTCATTATCTACTAAGGCAATAACTTCGACCCACTTGGACACATAGTCCACAACAACCAAAATGTATTTATGGCTGTAGGAACTTACAAATAGACCCATGAAGTCTATGCCCCACATGTCGAATATTTCCACCTCTAATATCTTGTCATTGGCATCTCGTGATGCTTGGAGATTGAACCTTGCCTTTGACATTAATCATATTTCTGAACAAGGTCATGAGTATCTTTATGAAGTGATTGCCAATAATAACCACTTTAAAAAACCTTTCTAGCAGTGCGGTTACCTGCATGGTGTCCCCCAACTAGGGAAGTATGTCAAGCCTCTAAACTACTATAAATGTCAACCTCTGGTATACACCTTCTAATGATATTATCTGCACAACATCTAAACAAGTACAACTCATTCCAGAAATACTCATAGAATTACAGAGAAACTTTTTTTTTCTGATGGAATGATAGGCTATCTAGAATGATATCGCTAATAAGAAAATTAGCAAAATCAGCATACCAAGGTATCAAATCAAGAGCAACAACTAGAATATGCTCATCCAGAAAAGAATCATCGATCTCTAGTTTCTTCATAGTAGACTAGTTATTCTTTAACCTAGATAAATAGTCCTTTATCTAATATTCACAATCCTTTTGATCTTTGACTTTAAAGTCAAACTCCTGCATCAACAACACCCATTTGATAAGTCTCAGTTTGGTATTTTTCTTTGCTATTAAGTATCTTAGCGTTGCATGGTCAATGTGGACCACTACTTTTGTCCCAATAGATAAGCACAAAGCTTCTCAAATGCGTACACTATAACTATGAGTTCTTGTTTTGTGATACTATAGTTTTTTATGCTCTATTTAATGCCTTACTAGCGTAATAGATGGGATGAAACAACTTCTTTTTCTTCTACCCCAGAACATCCCCAAGTGCTACTCCACTTTCATCACATAGTATTTTAAATGTCTTAGACCAATATAGAGCAATAATGACAGGTGCAACAACCAACTTCTTTTTAGGGCTCTAAAATTCCTTCATATAGTTAGCATCAAACTCAAATTTGCTCTACTTTTCAAATAACTTTCAAAGTAGGTTTGCAATCTTTGAACAATCTTTGATAAACCTTTGATATAATCCAACATGGCCAAGAAAACTATGAACCCCTTTAACTGAGATAAGAGGAGGTAACTTTTTAATAACTTTTATTTTAGCTCTATCAACTTCAATCCCTTTTGCTGATATTTTGTGTCCTAACACTATGCCTTCATTCACTAGAAAGTGGTACTTCTCCCAATTTTGGACTAGGTTGAATTCTTCACATCGCTACAAAGCCTTTCTCAAATTTATCAAACACAAATCAAAGGAATCACCTACTATATAAAAGTCATCCATGAGTACTTACAAAGTGTCCTCTACCTTATCTAAAAAGATCGACATCATACACATTTGGAATGTATCAGGTGCATTACATAATCTGAATGATATTCGTTTGAATGAAAAAGTTCTATAGGGGCATGTGAAAGTTATTTTCTCTTGATCCTCAAGAGCTATCGCATAACACCCTGGGTTTTGACCTTAAGAAAATTTATAGGAATTTGTGTCTCTGGACCTAATACGACTCATGGGTATGAGCCGTATGTTGGAGTACAGATGGTGAGGTCTAGTCATATGCTGACCCGTATTGGTTGGTGGGATGGATTTTGGTTACTGGAATGGATACGACTTAGGGGTACTAGTAGTATTAGTGGTTACAGATCTTTTGGTTCCTTAACTTAATCTTAGACTTGGTTAGTTAGGTTGGATCTAAGTATGAGTGGCTCTCCATAAGTTATAAGCCAGGGTATGAGTCCTACCCAGGACTCATATGGTGGACAATATCAAAATCTACCTTGGGTTTAATCTGCCAGAGGCATGGATGAAGGGTAAAAATTGTATGCTTCATATACGACTTGGTTGGATGAGTCGTATGCTAGATAATATTTGATCCAAGGTTGAGGCTAGGATATAAGTGGAGGGTACCAATTGTATTAGATGGTACGACTCATGAGGGTCAGTTGTACCCCTAGGATGAGATTTTGTGCAACATAAGTGTGGGGTATTTTGGATATTTTTCCACTTATCTTAATAAGTTTGCACGACTTATAACCTATTTAAGAGGTTATTTACTCTATTATTCCATTCATTATCACTTAAAAATTCTTTTAAACACTTTATTATTCTCTCAAAAACTTTTGGGCAAGAGAAGCTAGGGTTTTAACTGGATTTTATTACTATTATGTTTAGAGGCTTTGTGATACTACTATGGGTTAGAATGGGCTAGATCAGTATTAGTGTCGACCTTGGCATTGGAATAAGCTGGTGGGTTAACTTCATTGGATGGAATTTCTCAATGGTCCATCGTATTTTATTTTGGGATTAATTGTATTATGTTTTAGAACTTATTTGGTTATGGCTTGGATTATGAACTTTGGTATGGTTTGGTACGGTTGGGCGGTTGGTGTGGTATGGTTGGACTTGGTTGGGTCAGTCACGATTGTGATCCTATCCCAAAGTCTTAATGTAAGATGTTACACTATCTTGTAATATGCTCTAACTTCAGCTAACTTGGGGTAGGTGGCTGGAGGTTGGGGTGGGTAACAGAGGCGTTCCTCTATCTCAGTCGGACTTGGGATGCCCATTATGACAAAGCCCCTGGCAGGGTTATGTCAAGTTGGTATCAGAGCCAAGGTTTATTGTCAATTTTGAGTCCACAAAGCCGTGTCGAATTGAGTCTCTTTTAGGGGTGTGTAGCATGCCACACTCATAAGGGAGAGGTTACAAATCATTTAGGAATGTTTCACTTTCTTAGTATTCAATTATCAAGCTTTGAGTCTAAATCCTTGAATCTTCTCCAATCCTTGTTTGTACATTTTTCAGATCATGCCTCGTAGATCTAAAACACAAGAAAATTCTTCTATCCCATTCGGGGGTAATGTTGAAAGGGTGCATCTTACTTCTGGGGTTCATCTTTGATCTCACGGTCCTATCGTTGATAGTTCTGGAGTTTCACCAGTTTCTACTAGTCTTTTTAAGGTGAGGTGACTAAAATAATTCTGTTAGTCTATTCATATTATTGCTTAGATGGTCGCTGCTCAGGCTGAGCAAGGTGCCACTGGTGCTTTGTCTTCTGAGGCCACAAGGGTTGGCTAATTTATGAAGATGGGTCCTCCTACTTTTCTGGAGTGAAGGTGAAGAAGGATCCACAGGGCTTCTTGGATAAAATAGAAAAGTTATTTTGGGTGATTCAAGCTACTAATGTGGAGGGGGTAAACTTTACAGCTTATCAGCTTAAAGATATTGCATATCAATGGTATAAAGAGTCGGACATAGATAGGAGTGATGTGGGAGAATTAGTCTTGTGGGATACTTTTTCTAAGGCCTTCTTAGATTGGTTCTTTCTCCAAGAATTGAGGGAAGCAAAGATCGAGGAGTTTGTGAACCTTAAGTAGGGGAGGATGTCTGTCAAGGAATATGCTATAATTTTCACCAATTGTCAAGGTATACTCTTGATTTAGTGGATGACATGTAGGCAAGAATGATAAAGTTTGCTTTTGGGTTAAATTGAGATTTGATTTTGAATGCAATACTGCTTTGTTGATTAAAGATATGGACATCTTTAGGAGTTACTATTAATATGTAGTAGGTAGAGGATAATAAGAGAAAAAAGGCAGAGTTTGGAGATAGATAGGGCAGGAGGAGTAGGTTTTCTAACCTAGAAGGTGCTCAGTCTCAGGGTGGTCAAGATGGTGGCAAATAGCAAAAAAATAAGTAGGAGAGTTTTGGTTCCTTCTGTTTTGCTAGTGCTCTTTACCAGGTGGGTGACAAACGTCATCAAGGTGGTGATAATTTTTAGGAGCAGGGTGCCCAATCTCAAGCAAGTAGACGTCAGTCAGTTTTTTATGCCCTTCTTGTCGATTCTGTGGTTTTCTTCATTGGGGTTATTGCGATGAAGGAAGGGACATATGCTTCAAGTATGGCCAAGTAGGCCATTGTCTTAGGGATTATCTGATTAAAAAGTTTGCTATGGGGGCGAATAAGAATTCTGTGGCTTCATCTTCTACTCCTACACCTCGTAGTGTTGCATCTACTTTTGTTACTGGTCCAGGTTTTAGTGTTCTTCAGAACCTGTTGTATGCTTTCTTATCTTGGAAAGAATTTTAGGTATCACTTGATGTTCTTACTAGTACGTTACAACTTTTATCTCATAACGTATATTATTTGCTTGATCCAGGGTCCAATCTCTCTTATGTGACTCCTTTTGTGGCTGTGTCTTTTAGTTTTGATCTGGAAGTTATTTCAAATTTTTTTTCTATTTTTCCTCTAATAAGTGGCTCAATTATTGCTAAGTGAGTCTATAGAAGGTGTGTGGTATCTGTTGGTGGCAAGCAGACATTGGTGGATCTGATTGAGTTGGGTATTGTGGATTTCAATGTCATTCTGTGTATGGATTGGTTGCACTCTTGTTATGTCTCCTTGGATTGTCAGACCTATAGTGTTATCTTTAAGTTCCCTGGTGAACTGATTATAGAATGGGAGGGTGGTTCTTTAGCTTCTAGGGGAGATATATTTCTTTTCTTAGTGCTCGAAAGTTAATCTCTAAAGGTTGTCTTTACCACTTGGTTTGGGTTAAAGATTCTTACTCAGAAGGTCCTTCTTTCAGGTTAATTCTAGTGGTTAATTTGTTTCCAGAGGTCTTTCTAGATGATCTTCCTGGTGCTTCTCCTGATAGGGAAATAGAGTTTGCTATTAATATAGTTTCAAACACTCATTTGATTTCTGTTCCTCCGTATAGAATTGCTTCGATTAAGTTGAGGAAACTCAAGGAGCAACTTAAGGATCGTCTGTACAAGGGGTTTATTCGTCCTAGTGCATCTATGTGGGGTGCACTAGTGTTGTTTATGCACAAGAATGATGGTTTTTTTTGGATGTGCATTGACTATAGGCAGTTGAACAAGGTGACTGTCAGGAACAAGTATCCTCTACCAATGATAGATGATTTGTTTGACCAGTTACAAGGTGCCAAGTTTTTTTCTAAGATAGATCTTCGGTCTGGGTACAATCAGCTAATGATTTGGGAGGTGGATATCCGTAAGACAAATGTTCGTACTTGGTATGGGCACTTTGAGTATTTGGTAATGTCTTTTGGGTTGACTAATGCTCAGACGACATTTATGGATCATATTATTTCAAGTGAGAGGATCATGGTGGATCTGCTAAAGGTTGCTGTGGTGAAGAGGTAGCCTAGACCCATGATTCCATCTGACATTTAGAGCTTCTTGGGTTTAGCCAGGTATTATAGGAGGTTTATGGAAAGCTTTTCATCAATAGCTACTTCTTTGACTAAGTTGACTCAAAAGAAGGTCAAGTTTTCTTGGACGATGCTTGTGAGTGGAGTTTTGAGAAGTTGAAGGATAAGTTTGTGTGTTCCTACTATTGATGGGTTGCGACAAAGGATTTTGGCTGAGGCGCATGAATCGCACTATGTTGTTCTTCCTGGATCGACTAAGATGTATCATGATCTTAAGTAGATCTATTGGTGGAATAGATTAAAGAGAGAT
Organism: Capsicum annuum; assembly: GCF_002878395.1. NCBI lineage: Eukaryota > Viridiplantae > Streptophyta > Magnoliopsida > Solanales > Solanaceae > Capsicum > Capsicum annuum. Next base: position 152,069,749 of record NC_061120.1, on the reverse strand, counting down.
ATGGATGATTTTATAGTCAAGTGCATGGTGTGTTAATAAGTTAAGGTTAAGCACATGAGGCCAGGAGGGTTGTATTAAGAAATTGATTTTATCGAATGGAAATGGGAAGTGCTCAATATGGATTTCATTATCGGTCTTCCTCGGTCTCAGATTAAATATGATTCGATTTGGGTCATCATACATTGGATGACTAAGTCTACACACCGTTTGCCAGTACGGACTACCTTCTCGATGGAGGATTATGCCAAGATGTATCCTTAGAAGATTGTGAAGCTGCATGGGGTGCCTGTTTCAAATATTTTTTATGGTGGCACAGAGTTTACATCTCACTTCTGGTAATTTTTTTAGAGAGGGTTGGGGACAAAGGTGTGTCTGAGTAGTGCTTTCCACCCGCAGAAGGATGGGTAAGTGGAGAGAACTATTCAGATATTAGAGAATATACTTTGGGCTTGTGTGATTGATTATGGTGGAAATTGGGTTTAACATCTACTTTTGGTGGAGTTTTCTTACAACAATAGCTATCATTTAAGTATTAGTATGGCCCATTTTTGAGGCATTGTATGGTAGAAGGTGTAGATCTCCTATTGGTTGGTCTGAGCTTGATGAGGCAGACATGTTTGGTCCCGACTTGGTTTACCAGGCTATGGAGAAGGTGAAGGTGATTTGGGATAGGCTTAAGGTTGCCCAAAGTTGCCAAAAGTCCTATGAGGATGTTAGGCATAAAGACTTTGAGTTTGAGGTTGGGGATAAGGTTTTCCTTAAGGTATCTCCCATGAAGGGAGTAATGCAGTTTGGACAAAAGGGAAAGCTCAGATCCCCTTATGTTTGTCCCTATAATATTTTTTTGGAGAGTTGGTAATGTTGCGTATGAGCTGGAGTTGCCTTCTAGCTTGAGATTCATTCATCCGACCTTTCATGTTTCCATGTTGAGAATGTGCATTGGTGATCCTTCTTCGTTTATTCCTTTAGTATGATTGGGTTTCACAGATTCTCTATCTTATAAAGAGGTCTCATTTGAGATCTAGGGTAGGCGGGTTCGTTGGTTGCGGACTAAGGATGTGGCTTCGGTTAAGGTTCTACAGTGGAACCATAAGGTGGAAGAAGCTACATGGGAAATAAAGGAGGACATGAAATCTAAATATCCACATCTATTTTCTTCTCTTGGTATTCGTGCGGAAGGTATGTGTCTTCAACCTATCTTTATGTTCTGAGTTTGTTAAAGGAAATATTAATATCTTTGCCTCTTTGTTTTCAAACTTTGTTAAAGATTAGGAATATATTTGATAATGTAAATGACTCGTACGTGTGGTTACCCTTACCTTATCCGTTATTCAGGGACGAATGTTCCTAATGGGGGAGACTATAACACCTTGGGTTTGACCCTTAGAAAATATCCTAGAATTTTGGTCTCTGGACCCAATACGACTCATAGGTACAACCTGTATGTTGGGGTACGGATAGTGAGGTCCAGTCGTATACTGACCAGTGTTGGTTGGTGGGACGGATTTTGGTTACTAGAATGGATACAACTTAAGGGTATGAGTCGTATTGGTAGTTACTGATCATTTGGTTCCTTAACTTAATCTTAGACTTGGTTACTTAGGTTGGATTTGAGTACGAGAGGCTCACCATAAGCCATAAGACAGGGTATAAGCCGTACCCAGGACTTGTATGGTAGACACTATCTAAATCCTCCTTGGTCTTACTCTGCCAGGGGTACAAATAAAGGGTATGGATCGTATGCCTTAGATACTACTTGGTTGGATGAGTCGTATGATGGAAAGTGTTTGATCCAAAGGTTGAGGCTGGATATGAGTGGAGGGTACCAATCATATTGGTGGGTACGACTCGTGATGGTCAGTCATACCTCTAGGATGGGATTTTGTGCAACTTAAGAGGGGTATTCTAGTCATCTCCCCACTTATCCTTATAAGGTCTCGTGACTTCTAACCTACTTGGGAGGTTATTTACCCTATTATTCCATTCATTAACACTTAGAAACTATTCTAAACACTCTATAATTATCCCAAAAGCTTTTGGGCAAGGAAAGCTAGTGTTTCAACTAGAGGATTAATTTGGGGCTTGTCTTAGTGATTTATTTCCATCATCATCTTGGTTTAAGGCATGTTCTCTTCCCTCATTATTAATTATGTCTAGAATAATGGTTTTTATGAATGTTTTCATGACTTCATTGGTTGTATAATTTTGGTTTTCAAATAAGATTTGGGTTTTTTGATATTAAATGGTTGGTTATGATTTTCCATGGTTTTAATTATGCTTTATGTGCATTAATGGTGGTTCTGGATAATAGGATTGCATGGGAATGGTTTAATGGTAATTGGAATTGGTTTTGGTTATTTTATGCCCCCAATGTGTTTGACAAAATGCCTATAATAATGTTTTCATAGCACTGAGTACTTTTAATGGAACTCTTGCTTGTTTTAAAACTTGTTAAATATAATATGCATGGTTTAAATAGCTTGGAAAGGTAAATGGATAAATGGTTATTCTTGTGGGGTACATAGAATCCCCCAAGTGGTTTAATATGGTAAATGAAAGGGCACTTGGAAGTCCCCTTAAACCTATATGTGGTTGGCTATGCATAGTACTTGGAAGTATGGTTAGTATGACGATACCACCACTAAATCGTCTTGGTTAATAAATGAAAAATCGATTGGTTGGTTGCTTAGTAATGGTTTTAATTTGGAAATAATGACAGGATATGTAGCAAAGCCGTAGAAGGTGGAGGCCTCGGGGTGACCAAAACTGGAAACTCATATTTGTCGATGTGAGGTTGATCTTAGTGACCGTGTGCATGATGTCACACTATATTTTAGGAAATGTACTAGTCATCCCAGATTTTTCTTCCCTAGTCTTGCAGCTTCACGCACTGGGGCCCTTTCAGCAGGGAGAGCTGAACCCATATAGCTCATGGGTGGTTTAGGATGCAAAGCTACACAACCCAGGTAAAGGTTTTAATGGCATGCTAAACCCAGTCCCCTTTTCCAGCATGGTTATATATATATATGTATGGTTGTGTGCATATGGATGTTCTTACTTGGCTTTATAAATGGCAATATTTTATCCTTATCCTGAGATCATGCTAGTGTTCACCCGCTAACCCGTCTACTAGCAGCTTTATACCCACGTTATGCAGGAATTAGCCGTTCTACTCCTCCTATATAGTTATTGACCCAGGGCTCAATATTTGGACTAAAGTGGTGAGCTTCCATCCCTTTGGAAGGCTCCATTTCATATTATAAATATTTTTAAAGACTTTAATTTTATTTTGGATATTGGTTTTGGCCATGGTTGGGGGCATGTCCAAACCGAATTTTATTACTTTTTTGGTTAGAGACTTTGTGGTACTGCTATGGGTTAGAATGGGTGAGATCGGTATTGGTGTGTGCCCTGGTATTGGGATAATCTGGTGGGCTGACATCACTGGACATAATTTCTCACTATTCTATCATATCTTATTTTGGTATTAATTTTATTATGTTTGAAATTTATTTGGTTATGGCCTGGTTTATGATCTTTGGTATGATTTTGTACGGTTGGTGTGGTATGGTTGGACTAGGTTGGGTTGGTGATGCTGGGTGTATTTATACATCCTAGTGTTACTATTCTATCTTATTTAGCCTTGTTTTGAGAGCAATTTGTGTGCTTAACATGTTAATATTGGTATAAATAAGCATGTGAGTGTCCAAGGACATCTTTACAATGTTCCAAGTGTTTTCTAAACAAGTTTGTATTTAATTGAGTCATTTAGTGTTCAATCGAGAAAACTAGTTTTACTAGCTTGAGCTAGTTGTGTGTCTAGTTGTTTTTGTTTGATTCTAATGTATTTAATTTGTTCCAAATGGTTTAAATGTGTAATTATGAGTGGAATAAATTGTTTGTGATGTGCAAAGTTTAATTTGATTAAGTCAAGAGTCGGAACATAAAGTTGAAGAGAGTGCGAATTAGCCTTATTTTAGCTCTTGTTTGATTCGTCATTGAGAATATTGTATTATTTTGATCTCTAATATATGACGTGTGTTTATGTAGGAGGCTTTGTGAGTTGAATACGGTGATATAATGATTATATAAAGGCTGGAAAACCATTGGAAATACACCACTATTCAAGGGATGAAAGATGGAATGATAAAGACTTAATTAAAATTTTGGACGCAATTTCCAATGTGTTCATGCGATTTGCGTGTTACGCCTGCTCCAATACGGTGCTCCTTTGCCTTAGAGAAAATTTAGAAGATGAATTTCAATGTGTTTATGCGATTTGCATGCGACACACGCTTCGTTTAGGTGAAGCCATGCGTGCATCGCACCCTCTATTTCAGGGTATTATTGGATGGGACGCACGAGTTATTCCACTGCTTCAATTCTGCACAATAAATATACTTATACAAGGACATAGAACGTAGTTTAAGATATGGTGGGAGTATTTTGGATTTTGTGCCAGTCTTAATCCCTTGAGGATTATAATTAAGTGTGTGTGTATATATATTCCCTTGGTTAGGTAGGAAAAAATGGGGGTGAATTTCTTGGACTATTTTGTGACTTTGGACACGTTGGTGAGGTGGTGGATTAAATTGGTGGAAGCTGCTAACACTTTAATTAGGTTTTATTAATTCTTTAATTAGCTTTTAATTTATCATATCATGTATTCAATTATTTGGATCATGATTATGAATATTATGGGCTAAAGAACCCTCTTTACGGGGTTAAAGCCAAGAACATGAGTACTATTGTTTTGGATTAAATTCGTTAAATTTTGTTTATCATATTTGGTTGTTTGTTTATTCTTGTTTAATTTATTTTATGGATTGATCACTCGTAAAATACATATATTGTCGAACTTTTGATCTCGGAAGAGGGAATAGGGAGATAGAACGTGGGAATAAACAAAGTAGGATTTGTATTCTTTTATAAAATAAGGAAATCAAATTAGTGTCTCGGACAGGGATGTACTTAGATACCTTACTTGATTCAAACGCAGGATGATAGCTTTAATTCACGTAATTGAATTATTACATCCCCGCTCAATGATGTAGTTTAAATGTCCAATTTTGGTAAAAGAGTAGAGGTTGGGAAACCATGATCATGCAATTAACGCTACGAATCAACAACCAAGATAAGCAAATTAGCAGATGAAGTTCAATAACATAGTATGATTGTCCAAATTGCTTTAAACCTGGGTTTTCTCCTATTGATTGTTTTAAGATCCTTACTTTCTGCATTGTTTACTTTTCTACAATTTACAAATTCCAAGCTCTTTTTGGCTACTGTTGCATCGAATTAATCTAAACTATGAACTGAATCTGAATTGTTGCTGAATCAAGTGTCTGTGGGATCGATACTTGGCTTCTTGAAGGCCATTTTACTACTTGATAAGACTAGCCGGTCACGGTTGTGATCTTATCCCAAAACTTTATGTAAGCTATTACACTATCTTGTAATTATATGCTTGAACTTCAGCTAACTCAGGCCAGGCAGCTGGAGGTTGGGTTAGGTAATAGGGGTGGTCTCCGGTCCCAAATGGACTTGGGATGCCCATTATGATAAGGCCCTCGGGTGGGTCCTGTCTAATCGATAATTAATCCTGAGTAACCATCAAGGAAACAGTACCAACCCATTTAGGCCAACCGATTAAGAATTTGGTCCAAGAAGGGCATTGGGAAATGATCTTTCAACGTCCAAGAATTCATCTTCTTTTAATCCATACAGACTCGCCAACCAGTCACCGGTCTGAGTAGAATTAGCTCATTTCCCTCATTCGCTACAACTGTCATGCCTCTTTTCTTAGGCACGTACTACACAGGGCTCACCCACTTACTATCAGAGATTGGGTACACCACCCCAACATCAAGCCACTTTATTATCTCCTTCTTTACTACTTCTTGCATTGGTGGATTCAACCTGCATTGATGTTTAATCGTAGGAGTGTATTCTTTTTCCAACTAGATCTTATGTGCGCAAATAGAAGGTGGAATGCCTATGATATCGGTAATAGTCCAACCAATAGCTTGCTTATAGTGCCTTAGTAAAGAAATAAGAGCCTCAACCTGATGCTCCACCAAATCCACTGCAATAATAACTGGTAAAGTGTTTCCATCACCTAGAAACATATACCGCAAATAGCTTGTCAGTTCATTCAGTTCCAACACCGGCGGTTCTTCAATTAAAGGCTTCGCAAGTGGTGTTAGACAATTTTGTAAGTCCATATCCAGCTTCTTGGGAGCATAAGAGTACGACCCCATTTCGATCAAAGCACATACGGTTTCATCGTACTCATCAATTCTTTCACTGTCAAAGTTCATCAACACTGCAGCTAAATTCTCCACCACAAATCTTTCTTCAACTAACACCTCTTGATCATGTTCATAGAGCACATCAATAACTGAAACAACACTTATCTCTTCTATTGCTTTATAGATTGGCACACATCAAAGCTAACGTCTTCGTCATTGAGCTTGAATTTCAGCTCGTTGAACTTCAAATTGATTAGTACTCTCCCGATCGCTAAGAACGGTCTACACAAGATTATGGGTACTTCCAAATCCATATCACAATCCAAAATCACAAAGTCCACTGGGAATATAAAGCTAGCAACCTTAACAAGAACATTATAAAAGAATTCCTACCGGTCTTTTCACCAAACTATTATCCATCATAAGTTATATTTTAGTAGGCGTAGGATTTTTCGAACCCAACTATTTAAATACCTCCAACGACATGAGGTTAATGCTTGCTCTAAGATCACAAAGGGCTTTCGCGAAGTTAAACGATCTGACAACACACAGAACAATAAATGCTCCTAGTTCAGCTTTCTTTTGCACTAGTGATCTCGTAGCAATAACAAAACAATGATAAAGATTATCCATGTAGCTCACTGTCCTTTTCTTCATCACAAGGTCTTTCGTGAACATGGCATAACCTGGCATCTGTTCTAGTGCCTTAACTAAGGGTACATTCACTGTCAACTACTTTAACATAGCAATGAATTTGTTAAACTTAGTCTCATCTGTCTTCTTCCGCAATCTATGTGGGAATGTAGGAGATAGGTTTGGTATTCTTTTCGTAGTGGCCTCTACCTTTTTTAATTTGTATTTCTCAACAACATCATCTTGCTTCTGTTTAGATGGATCTTTTATGTTTTTCTACTTTTTAGACTCCAATGGATGTTCATCATCTACTTCTTCTTCTAACTTCACCACATCACCTGGAATGGATGTGATCAAACATGGGCCAGGTAATATTTTTCCACTTCTAGTGGTAATAGCCATATACGAACTATGTGGTAATAGCCATATACGAACTATCATTCTAGGGTTTTACTATGTATCACTTAGCAATGTCCCACTCTTTCTTTGATTAAATGCTGCCGATAATTGGTTCATCTATTGCTCCAATTGCTTAATAGATGTAGGTTATGAGTCAACTAATTGACTCATGGATGAAAAATCACTCTTCATCTCCCTTACTCCACATCGGTTGACTCCACACCTTTTAGTAACTTAGCTATCATATCCTCCATTGAAATCTTCCTAGAATTGTTTGAGGCATTGTCACAACTCCTAGGTGGTATATATAACCCACTCTTTATAGTCTTTTTCTTCCAGCCACTTTGGTCACGATCTCTATAACCATTTTTATCGTAATAATTTTGACTTTGATTTTCTTGGCCATTGCCTCGGAAACCCCCCTGATTATTCAAGTAATTTGCCTCCTCTTTAGAATCGATTCATCTCTCTTACTATATGACCCTAAAACTTTTACCTTTTCTACCATCCTTGATAGCAAATGTTTTGTGAGCAAATCCATCTGAGTTTTCATATGAGTCATATCTCGATCACACTCCTTTTCTCTACTACGCTGTTTTACTGATATCTCTCTAGAATAAGTATTGCTTGCTACCTTAGCATCCATGTTATTCCAAGCTTTACTTGTTTTAGTCATCTTCTCTAGCATTTCTGAAGCTTCAGCAAAAGTAAGATCCATAAAATCTCCTCCCACAGCATTATCCATAGTTGGCTTTATAATTAAGTTCAAAGATCTATAAAATGTTTCCATTAAGTGCTCTTCAGCCATCTTATGATTCAGACACCTTGTCAACTTTTTTTTGAACCTTACCCATGTCTTATGACGGGCTTCATTCGGTAGTTGCCTGAAGTTACTAATCTCATCCCTAATTGTAACATTCTAGAAGGTGGAAAAAACCTTTCTAGGAAAGCTCCTTTTAGTTTCCTCCAGTTTGTTATAGACTCGGGTACTAGCTCATTCAACCACAGGGTTGCCTCCCCAGATAGAGACAATGGGAATAGCCTCAGACGAATTGTATGTTGCCTTACTCCAGGATTATCAAAGGACTTGTAAATGTTGATAAAGTTCACCAAGTGCATATTAGGATCATCTCCTGGCAGTCCACTAAATAACCCCTTAAGATTAAACAACTAGATTATTGTACTTGTAATGTTAAACTTCACACCTGGTACTAGTGGTGGTGGAATAATCGCTCCTGTAGCACCAGCTCCATCCAAATTAGCTTCATCATCATCATCCAAATCAAATTGCACAGCAGGTTGATGATTTGCTCTCCTTCTAACTGGTCAATTTTGATTTGCTGGTACAACTATATTCTCCGCACGTCTCCTGTTCACAGGATCAATCAAGTCATTATCTCCTAGGTCATCATCTTCTGCATAAGCCATATGGCAAGAACTATCTGCATTTTATCGATTAACTTGTGTATTAGTCAAAGTGTCTAATCTTTCAGCATCTTATTGTTCAACCATACTCCTAATTTGTTGCAATTTTGGGTTAAAAGGTAATAATGGCCTTTCTGACCTTCTTGTTTATGGCATACACAACAAAGATCCTATAATAATAAAAAAAAACAAAGATCCACAAGTTTCCTGATAAAGTAAAATTAGGAAACTTGAGCAAAAGTCAATTAACGCTCATATACTTAATTGACAGCCGTATTTCTCGACAATGGTAACAAAATTTTATACGCCCAAATTACAACTCTCTTAAATAAGTGTAAGCGGTCATTCTCAAATATATAATCCAACTAGGTTGGGGTCGAATCCCACAGGGAATATGGTTTTAACTAATTCCTATGATTATTAATTAACCGTTAACCAAAAGTTTTCAGAAATAAAGGGGGTTTCTATTGTTAAATAAGATATTTCAGAGATTACTTAGTGTATAAGCTAGTGATTAGCTTGCAAAGTTAGAATCAATGAGACACAGTAAACTAGGATTATGGTCACCATTGTGTTTCAACAATAAGGGTTGTGGGTTATCTCAAATCCATATTCCAATTACTAGGTTAATTATGCAATAAAATCCATCTAATCGTTTCTCAACCCTAAAAGATGGTTACACTTTTAATTCTCTCAAACTTAAAGAGAAAATTGGATTAATCAATTAAATCCTCAAGGAGTTGACCCTAATAAGGCATCAACCATAAAATCAAAGGCTAATTTCTCTGATTATCTTGTAACTCTTCTTTGTTCCTAGCACCAACTCTTCTACTCAAATAAGTGGTTTCTATAGGCACATTCTCAATGTTTGCAACTAAGAAGAATCATTAAATTGAAGAGAAGGTTATGCAATTAGAATAATCTGAAGGATTTGATCATTCTCACAATCATAAGAATGAATCACACCAAGTCTCCCATAACCCTAGTTATGGGAGTTTTAGCCACACATAGTTAATAAAGGAATTCCATTGTATGTTTCATAAATAATTCAGAAAAAAATTTACAAATATACAAGAGATTGTTCCAAATCTTCAATTATTAGTGAATAAAATGAAATCTAAAAGTCTAAACTTATTTCTCAGAGAATTCTACGTTACCATTGTGTTTCAATAGCCAAAGATGCCTAATCTAACCCTAAGCTGGGAATTTATAGTCTCCAAGAAAGTGGAAATTTAAAATTCAAATAAAAGCTGCCGTATCGTCAGATGATGGCTAAACTAACGGTCCATTGCTGAAGTGACGGTCTGTTGATTAAGCTGTCACTGTATCTTGAGTCTGAGCAGGTTTTGTTTCAGTAACCTGATAGCCAGGACGACGGTCCATCGCGATCCTAACGATCCATCAACCAGTACATCAATGGTACCCTAATGACTTCCATTCGATTTTAGTCTAATGAGCACAACAACGGTCTAATTGGCGCTGCCTTCTAGTGTATTCATCATTCTGTTTGAGGTTGACGGCCACATCAATGGTCTGTCGATAGACTATCGGTTCGTAAATGGAACCGTCACATGCTATTAATGCCCATTTTCCAAGTTGTTCTTCCTTCTGAGTAAATTTCCTGAGAAAAAGTAAAACCCAGCATCAAATACTTCAATAGTTGCTTAAAAGATACAATTATCCCCTATAAAAGGTACAAAACATTCCATAAAATGCCAAAACATCAATGAGTGTCCGGAATAAGATCAATCCTAAACTCAATTTCCCTATCCGAAGGAACACCAGGAAGGTCATTAGGAAAGATCTTAGAAAATTCATTCACTTCTGGAACCGAATGCAATGAAGGACCTCCAAGTTAGAATCTTTAACCCAGACTAAGTGATAGAGATAACCTTTGGAGATAAATCTCCGAGTTCTAAGATATGGTATAAACTCCCACTTAGGAGTTAGGGAACTACCTTCCCATTCAATAATTGACTCATTAGGAAATTTAAAGACAACCCTACGGGCCCGACAATCTAGGGACACATAGCACGAGTGGAACCAATCCATCCCCCAAATGACATTAAAATCAACCATGTATAATTCGTACAAATCCACCAAAGTCTCGTTACTACTAATAGATACCACCCCCTATAGACTCTTTTAGCAATCACAGAGTCACCTACTAGGGTAGAAAAAGAAAAAGGGTACGAAATACACTCCAGACCAAAACCAATGGACATAGCCACCTATGAGGTCACATAAGAGAGAGTGGACCCCGGATCAAGTAAATAATACACATTATGAGAAAAGAGTTGCAGCATACCAGTCACGACATCAGGCGATGTCTCAGTCGCTTATCGGGTAGTGAGTGCATAAAGATGGTTTCGACCAATGTCAAAACTAGAGGGCACCCTTTGGTACTGGAGATAAGAAAGATAAAACCGAAATCTTATTCTCCCTAGAGGCAACCTTACCAACAGGATAGTTTTTAAACATATTCCCTGGCTGACCACAACTGAAGCACCTGTCCCTTAACTCATCACAAAAACCTTAATGCAAATGACCACATGATACACCCAAATTATGACTCTCCTAAAAGAGTGTAAGTTATCGTTATCAAATATATAACCCAACTAGGTTGGGGTCGAATCCCTCAGGGATTATGGTGTTAACTAAGTCTTATAATTATTCATAGACTGTTAATCAAAAGTTTTTGAATAAAGGGGGTTTATGTTACTAACAAAGGTTGTTGAGAGTTTACTCAGTGTATGAACTAGTGATTAATTTTCAAAATAAAATCAGTGAGATTCAGTAAACTAGGATTATGGTCACCAAGGTGTTTCAACAATAAGGGTTGCGGGCTATTTGAAATCCCTATTTAATAAGTCCAATTGCAAGGTTAATTGTGCAGTAAAATCCATCTAATTGTTTTTCAACCCTAAAAGATGGTTACACTTTAATTTTTTTGAACCTAAAAGGTGAGTTGGATGAATCAATTAAATCCTCAAGAAGCTGATCCTGTTAAGGCATCAACCATGAAACCAAAATTTAATTACTCTGATTTTCTTGTAACTTTTCTCATTTCCTAACACTAACCTTTCTACTCAAACAAGTGGTGTCTATGGAAACATCTCTCAAGTTTGCAACCAAGAAGGATCATTAAACTGAAGAGAAAGTTATGCAATTACATTTATCTTTGAAATTCAATCATTCCCACAACCCTAACAATGAATCACACCAAGGCTCCCATAACCTTAGTTATGGGAGTTTTAGCCACACATAATTAAAGAAAGACATTCCAATGTGTATTTCATAAATAATTCAGAAAGATTTACAAAATTATAAGAGATTGTTCCAACTCTTAATTGATAGTGAATAAAATAAAAATCCCAAATTGTTAACTTGTTTCTCAGTGAATTCTGTGTTACAATTCTTTTTCAATAGCCAAAGATACCTAATCTAACACTAAGCTGGGTATTTATAGGCTCCTAGAAAGTGGGAGTTTAAAATTCAAATAGAAACTACTGCATCATCAATTGACGGTTAAGTAGACGGTCCATCACTGAAGTGACGGTTCATCTATCAGACCGTCAAAATTTCTTGAGTTTGGGCAGATTTTGTTTCGGCAACCTGTCGGTTAATGTGACGATCCATCGCGAGCCTGATGGTCTGCCACCCGATTCGTCACAGGGATCCTTGATGACTTCAATTCTGCTTTAGCCTGACGAACACAATGATGGTCTGTCAATAGTCTGATAGTCCATCAATAGTCTGATGGTTGTCAGTTAGACCATCGCTGAAATCCAATATGTGAGTTACTCTACTTTAGGTTGACGGTCCGACTGACAATCCATTGACCTGGTGACAGTTCATCTGTTGAACTGTTATATGCTATTAGTGTCCACTTTTTCAAGTTGTTCTTCCTTCTGAGTCAGTTTACTGAGAACAAGTAAAACCCAACATCAAATACTTTAATAGTTAAAAACATACAATTATCCCTTGTAAATGGTATAAAATATTCCATCAAATATCGGAACATCAACACCCTCAACTTAAGACAATTGCTTATCCTCAAGGAACTTAACACCACATCATTTGTGTACCAAGAACAATGACTAGTATTTAGCTGTTGGTCTACGTATTAAGCAACCACTTAATTTGCACCTTACTCGTGAAATCTCAAAACACATGGATCCATGTTTGACATTACTCTACAATTTAATACATGCATACTCATGGATGAAAAATCTCAAAGAGTCAGTAATGACAAGTACAATTTAGTTTTCCCTCACATTCAAAGAAATCCACCACACTTGCTCATTTAGCTTAAGGAATAACAAATAGAACTCTCTCTCAAGCAAAGAAATTTCAAACAAAGAACATACACCCATAAAATTTCCCTTATCATCTTATGCAGCCTATGGTTGATAAGCAAGGATCAAAACAGGACTTTCTACAACTTGTAATTAGGATTTGGTGACAGGTGAGGAATATTTTTGGGATAGTGACTTCGGGTAGTGACTTTACCCTCTTTGTCCTCAATGCTACTCACCATAATTACTTTTTTTCAGTTTCCTTCATAATATATACTTTTCTTCTTGTAGTCTCAAAATACCCTATATTTATTATAATTTTTTTAAGAACACTGTCTACATCAACCACCCTCACCTTATGCTGATGTGTTAGTTGAGGTGCACATTATCCTAACAGATCATGTCCGGATAAGACACATTTATACAAATCGAACTACTTTCTTTGAATCATTAACTTCCTAACAGTAGCCACCCTCAACTTAGGCATTTTGATTAAGTTGAGGTGGACAATGTCCAAGGAGGGACTAGGGCCAAAATCAGATGTTAATAATCAAAGAAAGTGAATAATAATCATAGAGATTGAATAAATAAATAAATAAATAAATAAAATATTGGCTCAAAAGGGTTCAAAGGAAAAAATACATATTTTTGGTAGGGATTTTAAGGCTAAGTGGGCTAAAATTAAGAGGAGGCTTGTTATCCTATTTCATCAGCTATAATGCCACAAGAAAAATGAACTGGGCAAGTTCTCACTGCACACATAATGTAAGAAATGTATCAAGTCCTCACACACACTGGCAATGAACTAGTACTCATATTATATACTTTTGGACTTGCATTAACATGGTCATGCTTGCTCTAGCTCAACATTCAAATGCCAATCATAGATTTATTGTTGTTGATCAACACAAATTATGTACATTAAGTGACAAAAGAAATATTTTCATAAATCTTAGTTCATAGCTTTCTACCACATCATTCTTCTCCAAAACACATGATAGGCACTTTAATACTTGAAACATTAACTAAAAGAGCAAAACACATTTATAATCACAAAATTAACAAAAGAAAAATCCTATACATGTTGGTTCTACTAGAATAGCACACGAGGAAAAAGAACATAGGCAACAAAAACTTCTGTGGTAATCTATTCCACATAACAAATACCCCACCCCCACTAAATAAACATGCACTGTCCTCAATGCAGCATAAGTAAAGTACAAGGAAGCAGAATACTTGAATAGCCCTTATAATTATGAATCAATCGAGTTAGACGAGGATTCCTTGGCCTCATAGCTTTCTACCACATCATTCTTCTCCAAAACACATGATAGGCACTTTAATACTTGAAACATTAACTAAAAGAGCAAAACACATTTATAATCACAAAATTAACAAAAGAAAAATCCTATACATGTTGGTTCTACTAGAATAGCACACGAGGAAAAAGAACATAGGCAACAAAAACTTCTGTGGTAATCTATTCCACATAACAAATACCCCACCCCCACTAAATAAACATGCACTGTCCTCAATGCAGCATAAGTAAAGTACAAGGAAGCAGAATACTTGAATAGCCCTTATAATTATGAATCAATCGAGTTAGACGAGGATTCCTTGGCCTCGGGTATAGTATCAACAACCCCCTCAGTAACCAAGGTACTCAACATAGTTTCTTCCTCAGTGACAGGATCAAGAATAGGTACCGGCTCTGGCCTGTGCCCACTTTCTCATGTAAAGCTAGTGGACAACCCATCTGCTTCATCTGCGACTTTCTTCTTTCTCTTTTCTTCATCTTTCTTTGATCTTTTCAATGATTTTCTTAAATCTCTTTGCTCCGTTGTATTATCTCTATGCCTTTTCTTTCTCTCCAAGCTTGTGTCACAACTTTCATCTATCTTTTTACCTTTATCCTTGAGTGGCCTACTCATGAGGTCTACAATAACTTCTTCTTTATCGCTCACTGTTATACCCCATTTTAACATAAAGTCAAAATAGTGTACAATGTATTGGAAAACTTATGAATTAAAATAAAGGAATTCGCCACTTAATTAATTCTACGGTGAATTAGGACACCTATTATAAAATATGTGATTGAAAAGAGAATAAAAGACTTTATTTAATGGTCTACTTAACTAGGTAAGGCTCTAATTATCCTAAAGGAAAGAAATTAAGCACCCAAAATGATCCGCTAATTACGGTTGACTGGTTAAACTTAGGTTAATAATAATAATAATGAAATGTTATAAAAAAGGATTCACGTTATGAAAATAAGTATATTATAATAGAAAATAATTAAAAGGTAATTATTGTAAAGAAAATGATTAGAGCTTCAGAAGTTTCTTAACTAAAATAAAGAATCGTCCATTTTTAAACAACTCACTAAAACTTTGCAAGATTTATTCAATTTTAGAAATTAGAGATCATCTAAAAGTCATTTTTTGAGCCGTTATCACTATCAAAAGATGGTTCCAAATCATTCCACTTTTTGTTTTAAAAATAGTTACATAATCTTCTATATTTTTAAAGGGCAAAAATCTTAAAGCATAATAATTCTCCTTTTCCTTATGTAAATCAATCTTCAAAATTTGGTCATATTAACAAAATAACCACTAATTCAATACTTAGTGATTTGTTATCGAAAGATGATAATATAAAATTAATTATTTAAACTCCTAAAGAGATTAAAAGAGTCACATTGAGAAAATTCACTGAATCCAACATTTGATTATATTTTAAATAAAATAGGCAAAGCTGCCAATTTAAAGAAGAGATTTTAGTCTGACTAAAAAATTTTATCAAAATTATTTAAAAATGGCTCTAAGGATAAAATACTAACTTGTGAGAAATTAGCATTGGTTCAAATTAAAAGAAAAATTATGATTAAAAACTTCAAAGGCAACTAGATCCTCTAACGTCTTCGCCATTAAATCTTTCTAAACATTAAAGGCATCGCACGGCAAAGTTAGTTACTAAGTTAGAGATTATACATAGCAGATTATTTTTTCTAAAGTTCAAATGTTCTAGTCCTAATTTCCTATCAATAAAATCAATGGAAATAAAAGTAAGAACGTGAATAAATAAACAAATAAACTTAATAAACATAATAATAGAATCAATAACGAGTAACGAAAGGAGGAATGAGAGTGGTATGCCGCTCCTATGTCACTTAGTGCGGATGTGGTGGAGCAAAAATATGGAAAAAGAGGAATGCAATGTTTTAGGTCCTCCTTTTTTTCTTCCTTATTCACTTGTTTGAATATGAATATATGTTCGAAGGCTAAGAGAGAGCTCGTAGGGCGGATATGCAAGTATGATTGATTGCCAAGTCTCAATTTTGTGAGAATCTCAAACCGAGACTCCATTTTTGCTCTAAAGTGTTCATGCAAATTAAAAGAAAAAGGATTAAAAGGTTAAATGATGTTTAGTGATGTCAAAAGGAAGAATAATAATAAAATATAAGCAACAAGTAGCTATAAACAAACAAACCACTATGTTACTAAAATACACTTTTCACATCCATGCTTCTTAGAATACTTGTTCTAGCATTTAGATTAAAGCAAAAATACAAGCTAAAACAAACTCACCTAGCAACAGGAGTGGAATCAAGAAAATACAAATGACTTTCAAGGCAAAATATTGAAGGAAAAGCACAGGATTTTGGCAAGGGAATTAACAGGTAACTTTGTCACTTTAATCAGTTGTGGATCAGTGAATGAGGGTGTTTCAATTAATGCCTCAGGCTCAAAATCTAATGACGATGATATCAAAATGCACTTGAAAGTTAAAGATCAGATGCGAATACAAGAACTAAACGTTTTAAAGCAAAAAATCAATAGTTGTAATGGTGTAAGGCAGTTACAAGTTTTGTATTTTTGTAAGAGTAAAAATTGTTCCCGAGGCTTTTAGGGGAAATGGTAGTCAAAAACCTTGTCCCAAATGGATCCCAAAAACAAATATTTATATAGAAAAATTAGGGCTTCAAGTTTTAGATGAGATCTTGAGTTTTAAATTTCAAATTCCAGTCAACCATGACGTTAGAGTTGGAAGCTGTAAATTTGGATGGATTTGGTCCCTCACGTGGTTGATATGTCCATCACATGAGAGTGGATAAACAAATTTTAGCCATGGTGAAAGGAGTCTACAATTTTGCTTGAAGAGTAAAAGGAGACGTTGAGGCGTAAAGAGGAGAGGTGTATGTAAAGAGAAGACATCTAGGATTAATTTTTAAGATTTTGTGGGTAATTGCGGGTATTTTAGGTAGAATAAGTGAGGATAAAATAGAAAGTTTTCTATAGTTGGGAATCAATTGAATTTGACCAACCAATAACACAAAGACACATAGCAAAAGAGGTGCCAAACATATTTAATGTGTGAAAGATGGGCAATAAGCATGTGTTTGATGTGTGTCATGACCTCTTGGCACCTTATGTGGCACAAACATGGCTTACAAATGGTGCTGAGGTGGAAAAGGGAAGAGAAAAGATGGGCTTCATAAATCAGATCATGAAATTAGGTCAAATTGCAAGAATATTATAAAATGGGATGATTTAAATACTTTCTTTCTATGTTCTTTGGGCTTTCTAAATTAATTTAAGTAACACTTTTAACAAGAACATATTATAAATATCTAAATAAATGACAAAAATTATTTGATATTAAAATATAAATATTTAAGCAAAGTTGCATGATAAATTTGGAATTGAACGATAATATTTATAAAGAAGGAAACCAAAAAATATATTTATTTAGTTAAAATAATAAATAAATAAATATAATGCCTTATGCAAAATTTTACAGGGAATGCGACGATAAAAATATAACAAAAATGGTAACAAATAAAAATATAATAATAATAATAATAATAATAATAATAATAATAATAATAATAATAAAATGATTTTGATGATTTTTAATTTAAAATATAAATGGTGGCAGGACTGGTATAAACTCCTAACTATAGAAATAACATACATGCATTGTTTTAAGTTAGCAAAATTATTAGAAGCGCAAAGAGATGACATGAAAGAAAATGGAAAAAAATTGAGTGTCAATAGCTGTCCCTCTTTGTTTGAAAATGATGAAAGAGTTCTTAGATAAAGAAGTTGACTAGTAACCTAATTTTGTACCAGCTGACAGGATCTAGGAGGATATTTACGAAGAATCAGGCCATATGTAGTTCAAGACTTGTAATACTTGTAAATTAGGAAAAGAAGATAGACAAGAGCTTACAAAGATTGTCTTAGTGTAGAATTATGATGATACTAAGTATATTGATTCAGGAATTTTGATCATTGAGGTGTCGATGTAAGTAAGATATTTGAGAGTTGGGTCATTTGATGTTCAAGGTAAAGTCTTGATCTTTGTTGGGAGTCTGGTCCTCATTCCCAATAAATTGACCGAGTTCGCTGCTAAGAAATAGCTCCACATTTGTGCTAAGGCTCCTGTGAAACCTAAGCTAGATAAAAAAATTAATACATAAATAGTAAATGTATTTAGTGAATTAATGAAAATAACGCCTCTTCGGTGTTAGTTTATGCAAATGTGGTCTTGCAAGCTAGAAACAAAGCTTATAAAAAAAGAAGTTTAAGCCAATGATTCATAAGAATGATGCCTTTCAGCGATGAAAAATGAGGCCTTAAACTAAGTAAGTTATGAAGATGAGACATTTTCAGCCAAATGATTGATGGATGAAGGCTTTTTCCTAAGCCAATGATTTATGAAAAATAACTTTTGCAAGCAGTGGATTTCTATAAAGCCTTTCTTTGATGCACTAGAAAGTAATTGTGTGTTGCTATAGAAGAAAATGAAAGCCATGCATAGTGCAAAATAACTTAAAGCAATTGTGCAGTGCGTTTGTGCTTATGCAGAGCCATTAAAGCTATGTGCAATGTATTCTAAAATATTTTAAACCATCTGTGTTGTGCATATGTGGTGCAAAGTAACTGAAAGCCTTGTATTGTGCATTTTCAAGTAATTTAAGGCGATTGTTCAATGCGTTTGTGCTTGTGCAAAGCCATTAAAGTCATGTGCAATGCATTTAACATATTTTAAAGTATTTGTACAGTGCAAGTGCGGTGCATTTTAGAACATACATGCAAGCAATTGAAAGTCATGTATTGTGCATTTTAAGTATTTAAAATATTTGTACAATAATTTTAAAGGCATTAAATAGACCAGACAAAAGTTATGTGTAGTGCGTTTGAAATCTTTATCAATCTTCAAAATAATTTAATTTATGATTTTAAAAATCAATTTCATTACAAAGGCATAATTTCTCCTAAAATGCTTTAAAGAAATCCAAATCGTTTGAGGTGTAATCCTTACAAGACTGCAATGTCCTTAACTTTTAACTTCTGCTAATCTGTAGAACTTGCATCCAAAGAAAAGTTTGTAAGTTTAGGAGGGATGGTTGATTGGAGTTGACTTTGAAGGTCTGGCTCTCGATACTTCGGACTTCCAGCTTTGCTTGAACTCATAACCCCATCTATTACAAATCTCGGCCGATAGATTATAAAAAATATTTGATTGAAAATTGTTAAAAATAAAATATAAACAAGAGTGATAAATAACTTGGTAAATAAAATATGCAAATGTGCATAGTAAAAAGAAATTCTACCAAACTTTTAAATTGTGACATATTGTGAAACAATGCAAACATTGTTTATCCGAAGCGATTGTCCCTTTTTCCTTCAATTATTTGGTTGAACCCACATTCTTCAATATGTTTTGATGTCTCCTCAAACTTTTTATTGAAATGATGCCCTTAAAACTTTCCTAGTTTTGACTTGAGAGAAATGTTGACATTCCGTAATAATGAAACTGAGCCTTGTATAAGCTGCCTACATAATCCTGACAAGGAAATCAGGCTACACGTAGTTCATGAAATAAGCTTAAAAAATTAAAAACTAAGGGGATGAACCCTCCATGGATTTCCTACATATCCCACAAGAATTAGGACAAACGTAGTTCATTAAATATGAAATAAAAAAAGGGAAATTTGAATTTTTTATCTAATGTAACCGAGGCCGATGTGGCCGCCTACGTATCCGCCTAGGAAATCAGGTTAACCATAGTTCTCATTACAAGTAAATAGGGATTTTTTGTAAATTTCTAGTTAAGAGACCAAACCTGATGTGGGCTTCCTACGTATTCCCTAGAAGGAACTAGGTCATTCGTAGTTTCATTACATAGAAAGAGGAACATTACAAAAAAATAAGTAAAGACTTCTAAACATAGTATCGCTTAACAACATCTGCATAGTTAGCTTTCAGCCACACTTCACCATCCATTTCTGCTAGGATCAATGCTCCGCCTATTAGTACTCGGTGAAAGATGTAAGGCCCTTTCCAGCTGGGTGCTAATTTTCCGTTAGCTTCTCTATGGTGTGGAAATATACTCTTTACACCAATTTTCCCAGTTTGAATTGTCTCAGTCTTACCTTTTTATTGAAAGTTTTGGCTATTCTATTCCAATAAAGCTGACTATGACAAACTACATTCATCCTCTTTTCATCAATTTGCATCAATTGCTTATATCAATTTTGAATCCATTTGGAATTATTCAACTCATCTTCCTGAATGATTCTCAAGGATGGTATCTCTACTTCTGTGGGTAACACTGCTTTCATTTCATAAACCAGCAGACAAGGCATTGCTCCAGCAGAAGTCCTAATAGTGATGCAATAGTCGAGGAGAAAAGATGGTAAATTCTCATGCCAATACTTGTAGCTATTAATCATCTCCCATAATATCCATTTGATGTTCTTGCTGGTGGCCTCAACTACTCTATTCGTCTAAGGACGGTAAGGGGTGGATTTACGATGAGTAATCTTAAACTTCTCATATATCTCGCGCATTAAGCCACTATTGTGATTAGCTTTATTATCTATTATAATTGACTCAGGGACTCCATATTGACAAATAATGTTATTGCGGACAAAATTTATCGCCACTTCCTTTGTTACCGACTTGTATGAAGAGACTTTTACCCATTTGGTAAAGTAATTAATAGCCACCAAGATGAACCATGTTTATTTGATTTAGCTGGCTTAATAAGACCGATGATATCCATGCCCCAAGCTGTAAAGGACCAGGGAGAACTCATCATATTGATTTCATTTGGTGGAACATGAGTCAAATTACTATGAATATGACACTAATGACATCTTTGCACAAAGCAAATGCAATCTATTTCCATTGTCATCCAGAAATAACCAGCTCAAAGAATGTTCTTTTCTTAAACAAAACCATTCATATGTGACCCACACATGCCCCCATGTATTTCTTTAACTAATCAGATCGCCTCCTGAGTGTCGACGCACCTTAACAATCCTAAATCTAGAGTACTACTATAAAAGATTTATCCATTTAGGAAAAAGTGATTTCCAATCTCTAAAGTGTTTTTTTTGAATATTGGTTATTCCTTCTGCATAGTCTCCTTCCTTTAGATACCTCTTAATGTCGTAGTACCATGTTTTTCTGACCGGCTCCTCATCTACTTGAAAATAGTAGGTCGGTTGGTGCTATATATTCATCTTGATAGGATCTATGAGATTCTTGTCTGGATGTTAAATCATAAATGACAAAGTCGCCATTGCATTTGCTAACTCATTCTGAGTTCTCGAGACATATTTAAATTCAACCTTGATGAACATCTTGCACAACTCTTTCACAGACTCCAAATATGTAAGAAACTTCACGTTCTTGACACTCCATTTGCCTTGTACTTGGTGAACCACTAAATCTGAATCCCCTATAACCAAGAGTTACTGTATGTTCATATCAGCAGCCAGTCTAAGAGAAAAAATTCAAGCCTCGTACTCTGTCATTTTGTTAGTGCATGGAAACCTGAGCTTTGTTGAGATTGGGTAATGCGGTCTTGATTATGAAATTAGTACTGACCTAATACCAACTCCTTTGAAGTTTGTAGCCCCATCTAAGAACATTCTCCAAATAGGATATTCTTCTGATATATCTTCTCCAATAAATAAAACTTCTTCATCTGGAAAATAAGTTTTAAGAGGCTTGTACTCTTCATCTATAGGGTTTTCAGCAAGATGGCCGACTAATGCTTGTCCTTTGACCGCCTTTTGAGTAACATAAATAATGTCAAATTCACTAAGCAAAATTTTACACTTTACTAGCTTCCCGGTAGACATGGGCTTCTGAAAGATATACTTGAGCAGATCCATCCTAGAGATGAGAAAAGTGGTATACACACAAAAGTAATGCCTTAGATTTTGTGTGATCCAAGTCAAGGCATAAAATGTATGCTCCAATAATGTATATAGGGCTTCATAAGGCGTGAACTTCTTACTCAAGTAATAGATAGCTTGCTCCCTCTTTCTGATTTTATCATATTGTCCTAAAACACACCCAAATGCATTGTCTTATACAGACAAATATAGAAACAATGTTCTTCCAGGTTTTTGGGGCACCAAAATGGGTGGATTAGATAAATACTCCTTGATTCTATCAAAAGTGTTTTGGTAATCTTCTGTCCACCTGGTAGCAACATCCTTTCTCAACAGCTTGAATATCGATTCACAAATCACTATAGATTGTGTAATAAATCGATTGATGTAATTGAGTCGACCCTGGAAACTCATCACGTCCTTTCGACTTCTTGGAGGAGGCAAGTCTTAGATAGCCTTTATTTTTGAAGGATCCAATTCTATGCCTTTCCTACTCATGATGAAACCTAATAGCTTCCCACTAGGGACACCAAATGCACATTTTACGGGATTCAGTTTTAGATCATACCACCTCAACCTGTCGAAGAACTTCTTAAAATCTGTTAAGTGATCCTATCCCTTTTGCAAATTGATAATGACATCATCTACATAAACTTTATTTTTTTTGTGGATCATGTCATGAAAAATGGTAGTCATGGACCTCATATAAGTTGCCCCTACATTCTTGAGTCCCAAAGACATCACCCAATAACAGTATACCAAAGACATCACCCGATAACAGTATACTCTCCAAGGTATGATGAATGCAATTTTCTCAACATCTTCTTCATTCATAAGGATCTGATGGTACCTTGCAAAGCAATCAACAAAGGACTGCAACTCATGCTTTACACAATTATCAATGATTATATGAATATTTGGGAGAGGAAAATTATCTTTCCACACATACTTTGATATTTCCATCTTTATTTGGCACTGGTACAATGTTGGCCAACCAAGTGGGATGCTTCATGACTCGAATGATGTTGGCATCGAATTGCTTGTAGACTTCTTCCTTAACTTTTAAACACAAATTAGGCTTCATTTTTCTTGGTTTTTTGCTTTATGAGAGGGCAAGATGGATCAATTGGCAACCTATGTGAAACAAGAGCTGTGCTTAAATCCAGCCTATCATCATATGAACATGCAAACACATTTTTATATTGCTTCAAAATATCAATTAATTCATTTTTTTGGGACGGAGTCAAATGAACGCTAATCCTTGTTTCTCATATGAAATCTGAGTTCCCCAAGTTTATCATTTCAGTTTCATCCAAATTTAGGTTTTCGTTATTTTCAAAATATCCAAATTCCTTAGTCAACTCTTCAGATATCGTGTCTTCTTCACATTCTGCAAAGTCATGTTCGCTATTTGGAATTGTTTTGCTTATTTCATAACATGTCACATTCATAGTATTGGCAAATTTGTTAGTTTGCTTGATGAAAAGGGACAAAAATAAAATAAATTAATAAAGACGATTCAAAATAAAAGAAGTAAAACATAGTTTGGATTTGGCATTTAAGCTTTCAAAAGTGGAGGCAAAACACATAAATTCATAAACACAATTTAGACTTCAATTTTGAATCGTGTTGTATCATTAATAATAATACAATCATCTACCAAGATTCACGAAGAACCGAGGATGGGTTACAAGTCCAATTGTTCAAAGCATCTCCAGGCTCAGCATCCCAGATAGTTAGGGTCTCAATACAATCTTCTAGAATCACTATGCACTCAGCTTCTTCTTCAATAATGAACAAGTTTTTGACTCCTTCAATGAGGTCTTCTTCAATATTTTCTTATGATACTTGGGAAACAAACTCTTTAAAAAATGATTGATTCAGGAGTGGGACAGTCTTTGGTAGAAGAATGTCACCTTTTCTTTTGATATTAGATGATGAGACTTCTTCAGGAGTGGGCTCATATCCAAGACCAAAAATGCTCTTCTGTCTGAATAATTAAATTGGGTTTAGTATTCAATCCAAGTTGAAACCAATACCTTGACCAGGAACAAAACCATTCTTCAACATTTCCATGGCCACTATCATAAGTTCTCGTGGAAACTTTAACCTTTCTACCTGAGTACTACACATGATTTCCTTAAAAATAGATTTGTTTATTTTTTTCACACGTTCAATGATAGGGACTAAGTTCTCCTGCTAGATAGAACTATTTTTCTCTCCATTAATCATAATATCATGATAATCCTAAATAAATTTTAAAGTCTGGCGCAGGGTAGAAGGGACTACGCCAACATTGTAAATCCACGGTCTTCCAAGTAAAAAATTGTAACTAGTAGGTATATCCAACACTTGAATTTCCATGGTGAAATGCACAAGTCCAATTTGTATTGTCAAATAAATTTTTACAATGACTCCTCTTTGAGTCCCATCAAATCCTTTAACCCTCACATTACATTCACGAACTTTCGTAATGTCAATTCCCAAAGCCCGAAGAGTAGTATAAGGGCAGATGTTAACAGCTGAGCCATTATCAATAAGAACTTTAGAAATGAACTTGTCCCTACACCTGACAGTGATGTTCAATGCTCTATTATGCCCCAGTCCCTCAGGCGATAACTCATCTTTATGAAAAGAGACTATATTAGCTTTCAGAACTTATCCCACTAGAGCTGAAAGATTATCGCTAGTCATGTCATTTGACACTTAAGCTTCATTCAACACCTTCACCAGAGCGCTTCTATGAGTTGAAAAATTCATCAATAATGACAATAAGAAGATTTGGGCAAGAGTTTTCTTTAGCCGTTCCATAATAGAATACTCCTTAGTCGGTATTTTTCTCTAAAAATCATCTACCTCAGCCTCTGTCACGACCCTTTTTTTTACTATTCTCCTTATTTGGCACTCCTCGCACAACTCCTTTAGGGATATAAAAACACCCAGATCTTATTATTTCTACAGAAATAGCTTTGATAACTAATTTTACCTTTCCTCTGTTCTTTGTATCAGTTGAGTAATTCCAAGGAACTGCTTTAGTGTCTGAAGGTGTTTGAGAAACTAAATCCATGATCGTAGGCCTGGAAATAAGAACTTCTACTTTAATTAGCGCTCACATCTATACTGTAATTGTAGGTGTAGTGAAAGTTGATGTTTCAACCATTTCCTTATCAGTGGCTGATATGATAGTTCCTTCCAAATTACATTTTTCATCAATGGTGATCATGTTTACATGGGCACCTGCATGATTTGGCAAGGGATTATTATTCACATTGGGGGGAGCCCTTTTGAGCTGAATAACTCTTTTTTTTATTAGTGGCTCAATCTTATCCTTGAGAGTAAGACAATTCTCAGTCTCATAACTAGCAACCTCAGAGTGATAAACAAAATGCTTTGTCCCATCATACCATTCCAGCAGGGTATTGGGAATTCTACCTTGGATCAGCTGGAGTACTCTTGTAGCTCTTTATCTTTTATATAGTTGGGACAAGTGTTCAGCTAGAGGTGTATAGGTTTTGGTTGGCCTTTTTTCATAGTTTGGGTGAGGTATGGGTGAATTTGAAGGGCTATTTTGTGGTTTCTAGTAAGTTTGAGGTGGATAGGTAGGTTGATATTGTAGTGTATTTTGATAGGATGGTGGCCGAGATGGGCAATATGCTGGATGGGTGGCATAAACTGGATATAAAGGAGGTAAAGGTTGGTAATATAGATAAGGAGTTTGGGCATATTAGTTATAGTAGGAAGGCTGAGGTGGTGGATTTTGGTATGTTAACATTTGGTTCGGTTTTTTTTCTTGAATGTTCATAACAATAGAAACTCCATCCTTTTTCTTTTTAGTCACTCCCCCAATTGGATCAAACTGCTTTGCCTTACTTGTCACTTGTAAAGCTGATAGATTAGTGATTCTCCCCATTTTAATACCTTTTTTTTTTAACAAATTCTCCTATCCTAAAAATCTCAGAGATCTTTTATTAAACAACGCTTATTAACCTGTCATAATACATCACATATTTTTGAGACTGCCCAAAAAGAGAAGTCATCTCACTTCTCGCCATTAGAGGTTGAACTTTTATGACATTTTCTTTCCACCACATGGAATATTCTTTAAAGGGATCTATCAATTTCTTCTCCATCTTCATCAAGTAGAATCGATGTGGGATAACTTTTGTATTTAACCCGAACCTATCTATAAATTCTTATGCTAAGGCATTCCGACTATGCTATTTCTGTGGGTTTTGGATCATGTACTAATCTAGAGCTTCTCCCATTATACTCTTTATGAAAAACTTCATTCTAATGGCCTCATCCTTCCCTTCTTCCACTAGCTTGTCACAATACGACATTAAATAAGCTTTAGGATTCCTTTTTCCATCAAACATATCAAATTTTGGCACCTTATACCCTACCAACAACTCAACATTTGGATGAACACATAAATCTTCATACTCAAGTCCTTTACATCCTTTCTGTTATTGGATAATTTTACATGTTTTCTTTAAACTATGAATCTTCTTTGCTATATTTTCATCTACTTTGGACCTTGCCTCTCTCTCTTTATCTTTTCATAAGGATCAACTTATTACATAGTTGGCATTGAGATAGCAAAGGGTTGAGCTCCTATTATATATACTTGTGGAATATATTGTGTGTTAAGAATTGCAACATGTGCCACTGATATATGTGGGGCCACTTGGTGTTTTTTTATGACTAGGGCAGTTCTGGCAAGTGGGGTAGTTTGCATATGTAAAGTTTGGGTAAGTGGAGCTTGAGAAACATAAGGAGTCGTGAAGGGTAACAGGTTTGTTTGTCGCGAGTCGACTTATTGTGGGTTTTTTCTTATGGGTTAATGGGAGATATAACAAAAATGGGGTTGTTTTAGTGGAGTAAGGGATTTGGTGGGAAGTGTTAGGAGGCAGGAGAATAAGCAGGTGGAAAAGAAAATGGAACAGTGGTACTTGTTCCATTTTCAAGAAGTGGAGTATTCATGCTAATCGATAGTTTGGTAAGGTTTTGAAGTCGATCGATTTTACTTTGCATATCGGCCATTTATTGTATCATATGAACTATATGTTTATCACGAAGGATTGCATCCCTCTCCTTTAAAGTCTTGGGTTTACTTCTTGGGATGATGCTAATTCCTAAGCTATCAGGTGTACCCAAATTAGTCAAATTGGTATTTGATCATTTTTTTGATCTTATAAAGTACGGGTGATCATCCAGTTCATAGTCAACACAAATCAACCACTGTGGGAATAAATAAAAAGGAAGAAAACACTACAAAAGAGAGAAATACTGTAATACTTTGTATTTTCTTACTAGAATTCTAACCATCGTTCCTACACATTTAAGCTCTAATACAAATGATTCCTATGTGGATATAAGCTTTATGATCATTAAACTAGTGTATGAAGAGCACTCAAGGTGAAAAATGTTCATAGTAAGCACTTAGAGAAAAGTTAAGCTAAGAGACTATGATTTGGTTAAATCCTCCTAGTCGATTCTGCAAGGGTTAACTTTGAATATGTATAAATTTTTATGTACATGGATTTTTTCATCTCAATACCCATGAAATTGTAGATAATCAAATTAGCTTTCCAATGATACTAATTTTGCTAAAATCCGATACCCGAGTCAAAAGTTATGCCATGTGAGGCAGTAAGGGGTTGCGATAACCCATGACGCGAGGTCTGCTTGACCAAAATAGGGGTCGCATAACGAGGGATACTTAACCCAACTAGTGGTTATGATGCGGGGAATATTCCCGCATAGTTTAAGCTTCTTAAGGGTCTAGGGACACTTTGGCCTTTCCTCTCTACTCCAAACGTCTAAGGGACAATTTATAGCATCAAAAAGGGCATTGCTTGCCCATCTTCCTTAATTTTTCTCACATAAAAACCCTCTCCTTTCCCCTATGAATGATTTTCAAGCTTTTTCTCTCAAGAACATAAGAATTCAAGAAGTTTAAGACTCCATAACAATTTCTTCAAGAAAAACCAAGAATTTAGTTCCCCAATTCAAGAATCCCAAGAAAAGCTTTCAAGATCATCTCCAAGGGTTTCAAAGTCAAATTAGAAAATCCATACTATTAAGGTATGAGGGGTTTGAACAAGGATAATTCTTTCGTCCTTGTGCCCAAAATTATATTTTTCAACGAATTTCTTATGATTTGAAATTGGGTTTACACCCAAAGTATCTTATTAATGATTTTTGAGTATAATATGATTGAATTATAAAATCCCATGTTTGTTTTGAGTTAAAGAGTATTCTTTTATGATTTGAATAACATGAGCATGATTCGAGATATTGCTTATAGTTTTTTCATTGAATTGAGCTTGAGATTATGATTTGAAGTTATCATATTAATATTATTGAAAAGTTTTAAGAATCTTGCAAAGCATGATGTTATTCCATGCATTTACATGAGTTTGAGATATTTATATTCAATTATATAAACAGTATTTGATCTTTTGATCCTCCGAATGAGTTTTGGAATCCACTTTATAGAGTTATTCAGATAAATGTTAAATGCATAACTGGTTTCAGAAGAAACCCTTATGCAAGTTTTAATGTGGATTTCCATGAAATGAGCATAGCTAATTTAAGGGAGCAGTATTTAGCATCGTGATGGGTACGTTAATACAGTTGCATACCCCAGAACTATGTGCCACCGTAGGATTGAGAATTTAAGTGCCCATAGAGGCAGAGTTATGATCACTTGAGTTGCGGTTATACCCCCTGGCAAGAGTATGTCACCTCTTCCCAATGTGAGGTTTCTTTCTTAGGAGGATAAGATGTTGGAATCCATGTAGCTCACATGGTTTATGTTGGTTAAGGAAACCTCCCTTCAAATAAAGTGTTTTCCATAATAGAAAAGATTTTAGAAAACTAAGTGTAAAGGCTCACAAGTTATACTCAAATTTTATTTTAAAGAAATATAGTAGCTTCAGACTTCAGCTTTTATATTTTAGATTTAAGAGTGAGACCTTTGCACACTTAGATAGTATGATTTAAAGAGAGAATACAAGTACAACTTTTAAAACTAAATGTTGTGGCTCACGAGATTTATAAAGAATGTTTCACTTCTTATTGCTACATATTTTAGTATTTTAGATATTCCAGCTTATGTGAGTCACTTACATTTAGCATGCATTGTTTTATAAATAACGATTATGAGATATGGTTTTTTACTTATGCATTCACCCCCATATATTCAGTACATCCTCAAAGTACTTATCCACATATATGTCTATGTGCTACATTGTCTCATTATGTAGGTACAAGTTTTAGTATGCACATTCAGATTCAGACAGTTACAGATTCTAGCCAGCAAGATGATGAGTCCTCCAACTTTGGGGACTTTGGTTAGATTTATATATGTTATGTGCTTTGTTTATTCAGTCGTATTGATTTCGGATAGCTGGGGGTCATGTCCCAGCAAACTAAAATCAATGCTAGTAGAGGTTTCATAGACAGTTAGTAGAGTTGTGTATTTTTATTTCAATTTTGGTTTTACATGAAGCAAAGTTGTAAACATTTTCCAACAGTTGTATTGATCATATTCAAAAAAGAGTTATTGTATTGATAATATTCAGAAAAGAGTTATCTTCTACTTATTTTGTTCAGATTTATGTATTTTACTCAGTTGCTCATGATTTATGTCAGTAGAAGGGTTAGCTTGGGATAACTTATGACCCTAAGCACCGTGTGATATCTCAAAACCTATTTTTGAGGTGTTACAAACTTGGTATCAGAGCACAGATTTCAAGTGTCCTAGGGTGTCTTGAAATCGTGTCTAGTAGAGCCTTGCAGAACGATACGGAGATGTGTGTACTTTTCTTCGAGAGGCTACAAGGTATTCAAGAAAAGTTTTCTTTTTTTCTACTCTAGATCGTTCAGTAAAGTTGTTCTCTTAGAAATTCTTGTCTACTCGTTTGTTGCCCCAAAATTCTTAATATATGTTGTATTCTTGAGATAACATAATTTTTAAGTTACAATTTCCTCCCCAGATGATGCTCTCAGATTTACTAGCAGAAACTTCAAAAGTTATGCAAAGCGGCTTGAGATGAGCCCTCTAGTGTGTTATAAGTCCATCTAGTTGAAAGTTATGTCCTCATTCTTAGGAGTCATTTAGTTAAGACAGAGTAAGATATGTATTTAGATTCCTCATTAGCCTTTCAATACGAATAGTACTCGTTGGAGGGGATAGTGTGAATATAGATTGTTGAATAGAGTTTGTATTCTAAAATATTGAAACCTAGAGTGTTATGATTCATAAGTAGTTGAACGTTCTTATAGTTGGGAGTGTGGGTTCAGAAGTATAATGACAAGAAGGTGGTAAGGGCAGTTTATTGAATGTATATATAGCCTAAAATTTTTCTTGGGATTTAGTTAGTAATGAAGTGATATGTCCTTGCGTGTTAGTTTAGTGAAAAGTAGAGACAGAGTCATTAGTTAAGGTGAATTGTTGTTTTCTTGTAGTATGAAAGAGTTATTGATGGTATTTGTTGTATTAGAAAAGTGTAGGTTGTCGATAAAAGTATTTGGTAGTTGAGTATTGTTAATTTAGGCTTTTCCTAAGGTTGCAAAAAGGAGTTTGGTTCAAAATTATAAAGCTATGAAAGTAATATAGGTTTAAAGATGGGTGAATAGTCATAATGTTTAGAAGAAGGATGCGTTATTAGATTTTAGTAAGGTATGTCTTAGGATTATGATTGATTATTATTACTATGAAGTTCTAGTGGACTAGTGTTTCTTAATGTTTATTTCATAGTCTCCAAGTGAGAATTGTGTGTGAGGTTGGGTTGTAAATTATGTTTAGCACTAGACATTAAGTTTGAATAGTTGATGCTCAAGAAGGTGGATGTGATAATTTCTTAGTATTTGTAAGACCCCACAAAATTTTAGTAGCTCTCGTCCTAAATAATATATCAGAAGTGGCCCCAGACTTAGAAAAGAATTTTCAGCTAAGAATCAAGACTTAGAATCATTTCAGCCTTTTAAGTTGGAGGATCTCATTTTTTGACCTTTCCAATCTTAGAATGTCGATTTTCAAATTAATTCATGATCAGGGTCACTTGTAAGTCATCTCGGGCGAATTTTGAAATTTTTGGATTAGCATAAGGATGAGTTTGGGTGTCCAATATAGTGAGGGCTCACGATAGGCCCACGCCGCGAGGGCTAGTCAACCCAGATAAGTGTCGCATCGCGATGGCCACTTGACCCAAGAAGGGGTCACGACGCGAGGGACAGGCCCTATACAACATTATTTTATCCAGGTACGTGGTGTTGCGGTATTTCCTAAGGCTATTACATGTTGTGTGTGGCTAGTTGTATTGTTGAGTTGCTAAGTGGAAGAAGACTAGTTAGATTGTATAGGGTGTTCTAAATAGCCAAGTTAAGGATTTTTGATTGATTGTGTTGAGCCTTTTCATATGACCTTGATTCTCTTGGTCTAGAGATATAAGTTTGGAGATGCGATATTTGTAGGCTATGACAGAAGCAATATGATTTATTAAGGGTTGAAGATATCCGAGTTAAGTGTTAGAATCTAAGTTTAAAACCTTGAAGATTGAGCGCATAGACGTGAGAGTCGAAGCTCTAGCTAGTGTGAATTCAAGATGTAGTGATACTCATGAAGATTCGAAGTTAGTAAGTGTTTAAGCATTATATGATGACCCTTGGGGCTATAGAAAGATAGAATGTATCTCAGAAGGTAGTATTAGCAGTGGGTTTACACTTCCAGGTGTAGTCTTTTGGGTTAAGTTCTATTATTTATGTGTGTTGTAATACCTCAGGAGCTACAGTAAAGTGGTTATAGTTCAGTTAGAGTCACGTAAAGGGGGTTCCACAGACTTGGAATAAGTTACCAAGTCAGGCTCTCAGATTTTAGTAGTAATGCCAATATGTTGTAGAATATCAAAAAGTGGGGGTGAGGCTCAACCTATTCTTATTTCAGTATTTTTAGTTATCCCAGTACCTACTCATGCCTTACATTTTAGTTCCATGATCATAGTTCAAGTTTATGTATGTGATAGAGAATCATGTGCTCTTTTAATTCCTAAATGAGGAGTTCCAATTCTTTCAGCAGTCAGAATCACATTTCGTAAGTTATGAACTCCAAATTAAGGTCATACAACTCATAATCATGCACTCATGCTTTATAGTATGCTCAGTTCCCATATCTCATGCTACACTTCTAATGATTGGCGAGATTAAACTTATATCCATGTATGCCCTTAATTCAGATCAATTTGATGAATCCAT
The DNA here is from genome assembly GCF_002878395.1 of Capsicum annuum. Classification (NCBI taxonomy): domain Eukaryota; kingdom Viridiplantae; phylum Streptophyta; class Magnoliopsida; order Solanales; family Solanaceae; genus Capsicum; species Capsicum annuum. The sequence goes on along the minus strand of NC_061120.1, from coordinate 152,037,287 downwards.
GATGTTGATTCATTATTCCTCAGTCCTCAGTTATGTGTCATGTTTCGTATAGTATCCTTCCATTAGTGTGAAGTAAGATTGGGTCCAAGTCCTTGATACATCTTGTGGTTAGTTGAAATTTATGTGTGTATGTTCTTGGGGTAGCGCATAGGAGTTATATTGATAGTGGTTTAGAGAATATGTGAAGAATGTCTTTATGGGTGTTTGTCTTGAAGCGCACATATGGTTATAAAGATAGGCTTGAATGACATGTTGGGATGTAAGTGGAGGAACACAATATACACTAGTGAATCCATAATAAGAGTTCAGAGTTAGTCCTTGAAGTGGTAAGGCACATTATGCTTAGGATGCGAGCTCCAAAAATATATACAAGATTGAATCATATGGTTTAGACTAGTATTATGGTGTGGCATGTTGTATCATTTGATTTGGAGTTAGGCTTGATCACGGTGAGAGGATTTAATTTACTTTAGACATTAGGAGAAAGATTTATCAAGCCTATGTGAGAATTATAATTTGAATCAAATGAGTATGATATTTAAGAAGAATAGTATATTTGAGGGAGTATTCAAGAAGAATTGCCAAGCTTGAAAGTAAGAAGTTGCATTACCTAAGTCCTGGTAATTCTATCCTATCTTATGAGTTATGTGTCTATATTCCATGACTATAGAGTAGTGTTAATGTTGTGATTCCTTAGTCAGACGTCTTGTTTAGATCATGCCCAAGATTCCTTTCTCCCTAATGTTACTAGAACTTCTTTAGAAAGAGTATTGAAGAGATACTCCTATTAAGTATAAGTTTCCTGTATAATTCAGTCAGCTAGTATAGCCAGCAACTCAGTTTCACAGTTAGACAAACAAGTTCCTATGGTTTTCCACCTTTTTCACCTAGTACTCCTACTATCTGAAGTCTCAGGCATATGACTATTACAAGAGATAATCTATTCCATCCATGAAAATTGTGAATTCAGTTCAGTCTAAGCATCATGTTTAAGATTCAGCTATTTAGTCATGACTCAGTTCATAAGTGTTCAACGCATAATCTCAAATTTCCAAGTATTTTAGCTCAGATAGTGTAATACCCCTTGTACGATCTAAGTATTGTTGCCTTATGATTCACACTTGCATAATTTATCACTTCCCAATTCTATATGTATGATTGTATTATGAACACTTCAAGCGAATTCTAAACTCTCAGCATGAATTGATAGTCAATAAAGTAAAGTCAACTCAAAATCCAGCTTCATGATAGAAATTTTGATGTTTCAGCTTAGTTACAACATTTCTTAGAAGACAAATCATATCCACGTTATTTCATACCTTTAAGGCTTCAACAAGTTCCTATCAATCGTTCGAGGATGAATGATTCCAAGGGGGAGATAATGTAACACCCCGTATATTCGTGCTAGAATTCTAACCATCGTTCCTATATTTTTAAGCTCTAATACAAATGATTCCCATGTGGATATAAGTTTAATGATCATTATACTAATATATAAAGATCTCTCAAGGTGAAAAATGTTCATAGGAAGCTATTAGAGCAAAGTTGAGATAAGAGCCTTTGATTTGGCTAAATCCTCATATTCAATTCTGCAAGGGTCAACATTAAATGGGTATAAATTTTTGTATAAATGGAATTTTTAAGATATAGACCCACCAAATTGTAGATAATCGAATTAGCTTTCCAACGATACCAATTTCGCCAAAATTCGATACTCGAGTGAAAAGTTATGCCATGTGAGGTAGTAAGGGGTTGCGATAGCCCCGGGATGCGAGGTTTGCTTGACCCAAATAGGGGTCGCGTAGTGAGGGATACTTAACCCAACTAGGGGTCATGACGTGGGGGCTATTACCGCACAGTTTAATCTTCTTAAGGGTCTAGGGACACTTTGGTCCTTTCCCCTCAATCCCAAATATCCAAGGGACGATTTATAGCATCCAAAAGGGCATTGTTTGCCCATCTTCCTCAATATTTCTCACATAAAACCCTCTTCTTTTTGCTATGAATAATTTTCAAGATTTTAATCTCTAGAACATAAGAATTCAAGAAGTTCAAGACTCCATAACAATCTCTTCAAGAAAAACCAAGAATTTGGTTTCCCAATTCAAGAATCCCAAGAAAAGCTTTCAAGATCATCTCCAAGGGTTTCAAAGTCAAATTTTCTTCATCAAATCCAAACTATTAAGGTATGTGGGGTTTGAACAAGGACAATTCTTTCGTCTTTGTGCCCAAAATTATGTTTTTCAATGAATTTCTTATGATTTGTAATTGGGGTTTACACCCAAAATATCTTATTGATGATTTTTTGAGTATGATATGATTGGATTATGAAATCCCATGTTTGTTTTGAGTTAAAGAATGTTCTTTTATGATTTTGAATACCATGAGCATGATTTGAGATATTGCTTATAGTTTTTCCATTGAATTGAGCCTGAGATTGTGATTTGAAGTTATCATCTTGATATTATTGAAGAGTTTTAAGAATATTTCAAAGCATGATGTTATGCCATGCATTTACACGAGTTTTTGATAATTATATTCAATTATATAAACAATATTTGATCTTTTGGTCCTCCGAATGAGTTTTGGAATCCACTTTACAAAGTTATTCAGATAAATGTTAAATGCATAATTGGTTTCATAAGAAACCCTTATGCGAATTTTAATGTGGATTTCCATGAGATGAGCGCAACTAATTTAAGGAAGTAGTATTTAGCACCGAGATGACTATGTTACTATGGTTTCATACCCCAGAACTATGTGCCACCGTAGAATTGAGAATTTGAGTGCCCATAGAGGCAGAGTTGTGATCACTTGAGTTGAGGTTATACCCCCTGGCAAGAGTATGACACCTCTCCCCAATGTGAGATTTCTTTCTCAGGAGGACAAGGCGTTGGACTCCATGTAGCTCGCATGGTTTATGTCGGTTAAGGGGATCTCCCTTCAGGTAAAGTGTTTTCCCTAATAGAAAAGCTTTTAGAAAATTAAGTGTAAAGGCTCACAAGTATTACTTAGATTATGTTTTAAAGAAAGATAATAGCTTCAGATTTCAGCTTTCAGATTTTATATTTAAGAGTGAGTACTTTCTACACTTAAACAATATGATTTAAAGAGAGAATACAAGTGTAGTTTTTAGAACTAAATGTTGTGGCTCACGAGATTTATAAAGCATGCTTCGCTTCTTATTGCTACATATTTCAGTATTTCAGATATTCTAGCTTATGTGAGTCACTTACATATAGCATGCATTATTTTATAAATGATGATTATGAGATATGTTTTTTTACTTATGCATTCACCCCCATATACTCAGTACATCCTTAAAGTAATGATCCACATATATGTCTATGTGCTATATTGTCTCATTATGTAGGTACAAGTTTTAGTATGCACATTCAGACTTAGACAGTTGCAGATTCCAGCCAGCAAGATGATGAGTCCTCCTACTTCGGGGACTTCAGTTAGATTTATTTATGTTCTGTGCTTTCTTCATTCAGTAGTATTGATTTAGGATAGCTGGGGGTCATGTCCTGGCTAACTAAAATCAATGCTAGCAGAGGTTTCATAGACAGTCAGTAGATTTGTGTATTTTTATTTCAGTTTGGGTTTTAAATGAAGCAGAGTTGTACATATTTTCCTACAATCATATTGATCATATTCAGAAATGAGTTATCTTCCGTTTATTTTGTTCAAATTTATGTATTTTACTCAGTTGCTCATGAGTTATGTCAGTAGAAGGGTTAGCTTGGGATCACTTGTAACCCTAAGCACCATGTGACGTCTCGAAACCTATTTTTGGGGAGTTACAAATAAATAAGTATGAGAGTATAATTGTCCATAAATAACTCACGATTTAGCAAATAACATTGGAAAAGAAAAACATGTTTATGTTGCAAACAAAGCACATAATAAAAAGAAACTTTAATAGTCAAAACGCATCCTATTATTCATGGAACCTCTTTTGTGCCAAGAGGTGAGAATAAGCGTCAAGTAATTGAGATTATGATAAATTGATCCAAGATATTAATTTGAGACAAACTTTAAGTTTGGAAATAAAAAGGTCAAGTTTCATTGAAATCATAATCGAGTTCAATGATAAGAAATAAGCTCAAATACATGAAAAAAGACAATCCTAAGATTTAGCCTAGACCTTATTTCTGATAATGTATGTGGAGAAAGTGAAGATAATGCCCCAACATTTCTAGGCCCCGCTCTTGTATTTTCTAGATACTGTATTATGTTTGCCATTTAAGCCCACATTTCAGGAGTGACCATTGTGGTTCTAATATGGAAATGTCTTATCCAAATAGTCATCCCAACATCTTCAAAACCTTGTTCCCCTTCTGGACTGGGGTTTATATCACCACGATATTCTCGAACCCATACCTGATATTCTAGAATACACTCCACTAGTCCACGTCTCTCATCTATTGTGAGAATGTTACTCCATTCATATAGAATTTGAGTGGCCCTAGGGACTCTGAAGTATGGTCCATATAGGACTTTTGAAACTTGCATATTTGATTGGAGATGGATGATCTGCGTCTGAACAAACTGTTGGAGTACATGCACCAGAGCATATAGTTGTAGACCTCTTAATCTGATAAGATCAATATAATAAAGCCCCCTGCATCATATGTAAGCCATGGAACATGAAATTAGTGGGTATATCTATTGGATTTGGTAACTGAAACAAGAGGATAAAAACTCAAACCAATCTTCAGTATTGACCGGGACATGAACCTCCTCGTTCTGCCATCATAAGTGTCGATCTCATGTGAAAGGCTAAACATTTTGTCTTTTATATTGTCATGTTTGTAGAAATGCCCTATTTCCCACATCTGCAGAAGAAGATTGCAACCTTTAAAGAACTTTGTTTCACCTCTTTACCACTTTCAAAGTGTGTAAAACATTTATGTCAAGATCATAGGAACCAAGGTGATTTCTGCACTACCGACTCCTTTAAAAAGTGCTCGAGCCACAGAACATATGCAAGTATTGATCTTTCCATATTCTTTTGGAAATACTAAAGTCACTAGAAGGGCAATGACAAATGCAATCAGACGTCTAACCCATCAATGAGTAGAAGTGCAAGTGAATTCTTTCTTGAATAGCTTATAACTATCTTGATGACCATATATCTCATACGAATAATCCAAAGAAACCCAATTATTTTCAAAGCAACGAAGTTTATCAGTGTTCTTTAATCCTAAGTAGCAAAAAAATTTCTTCCCTGACTGACTTTGCGAGATGATTTGACCTCTCCCTTGATACTTCAGATTAGTAAAGTAATGGATTTCCTCTAATGTGGGGGTGAGTTCAAAGCCTTTGAATGCAAAGAAAACTCGATCTGGGTCCCAAAATGGAATCAACGATATAACCATATACTTATCGGGGAGATCTTGAAGAGTGTAGGGAGGAAACCTAATTTTCTTACGATCGCTAACTTTTCAGTCGGGTTAAAATTTTCCCACCATATCCTCAAATTGTGTGAAAAACCTTTGACTATTCTAATTTTGAGTACTTAGGGAATTAAATCCATCCTACATTGTAAATACATTAAAATAAGTACACATTTTTCAAACTTGCGGTGTCATAATTAGGCTTGGATCGATTTATCATTATCACATGAACATAATATGAGCAACTGTCATCAAGTCATAAACCCATTTGACATAAGGGTTTTCCTAAATTCGTGGAATGACACCATGGGTCAAACTACCTAAGGCTTATGCATGCATGACCTATATCCAAGGAAGCTCTATCTTAAGTTCTTCAAAAATTTAGCTTGCTAGACACAAGGTTATCGAGTGGACAACTCGAGTGAGAAGTCTACGCAGTCATACAAAAAAAGATCCAGACACACTATTCATACGCCAACTCTCCTAAAATTTGGAATTTGAAAAAAATTACGGGTACGCGAAACACACCTCACGTGTATGTGTGAATGTGTCAATTTTTTCAAATAAAAGAAATATGAATGGAATGACATTTTTCATAAAGCAATAACGAATATTCCTACAAAGTAGTGAAGTCGCCAAGCTGTTATACCCTATTTTAACACGAGGTCAAAATAGTGTACAATGTATTGGAAAACTTTTGAGTTATAATAAAGAAAGTTACCACCTAATTAATTCAAAGGTGAATTAGGGCACCTATTATAAACTATGTGATTAAAAAAAGAATAAAAGACTTCATTTTAAGGTCTACATAACTAGGTAAGGGATCTAATTATTCTAAAGAAAAGAGATTAAGTACCCTAAAGGATCCACTAATTAAGGTTGACCAGCCAAATTTAGATTAATAATAATAATAATAATTTAATATTATAAAAAAAGGATTCACGTTATAAAATTAAGTACATTATAATTGAAAATAATTATAAGGTAATTTATTGTTAAGAAAAATATTAGAGCTTTAGAAGTTTCTTAACTAAAATAAAGAATCGTCCATTTTTAAACAACTCACTAAAACTTTGCAAACTTTATTCAATTTTTGAAATTAGAGATCATCCAAAAGTCATTTTTTGAGCCGTTATCACTATCAAAAGATGGTTCCAAATCATTCCACTTTTTTTTTTTTTAAAAAAAAAAAGTTACATAAACTTTTATATTTTTTAAGCACAGGGCAAAAATCTTAAAGCATAATAATACTCCTTCTCCATATATAAATCAATCTTGACGATTTGGTCATATTAACAAAATAAGCACTAATTCCATACTTAGTGATTTATTATCAAAAGACGATAATATAAAATTATTTATTTAAACTCCTAAAGAGATTAAAAGATTCACATAGAGAAACTTCACTGAATCCAACATTTGATATTTATTTTAAATCAAAATAGGCAAAGCTTCCACTTTAAAGAAGAGATTTTAGTCTTTGACTAAAAAATTTTACAAAAATTATTTAAAAATAGTTCTAAGGATAAACTACTAACTAGAGAGAAATTAGTATTGGTTCTAATTAAAAGATAAATTATGATTAAAAATTTCAAAGGCAACTAGATCCTCTAATGTCTTGGCTATTAGATCTTTCTAAAAATTAAAGCATTGCAAAGAAAAGTTAGTTATTAAGTTCGAAATTATACATAGCAGATTATTTTTTCTAAAGTTCAAATGTTCTAGTCCTAATTCCCTATCAACAAAATCAATGGAAATAAAAGTAAGAACGTAAATAAATAAATAAATAAACACAATAAATGTAATACCCCAAGACTGCCACTTGGACGTCGCACGGTACTTAGAACCATATGTAATCCTAAGCTAACCCATGATACCGGTATAACTCGTGAGCAACTGAATAAGATACATAAATATGAAAGAACTAAGTGGAAAAAATGTCTTTGTTAAATATGTTCAGTACCAGACTTGTTTAAAAACATACTTTGATTAGACAACACAAAACTTAAAGTAAATACATAAACTATGAATAATAGTCTATGAAGCCTCTACTAATACTGACTATGGTAGCTGGGACATGACCCGCCAACTATACCTAATCAATACGACTGAATAAAAAGAATGCTACCAGAACTAGAGTTGACTTGAGTCCTCGAATCAAAAGAACTCTTCACCTGCTAACTGGAAGCTGCAAACTGTTTGATTATGATGTCTGTGCTACAGCTGGTACCTACATTATGAGACAATGTAGCACATAGACATCTATGTGGTTCAGTACTTTTGGAATGTATTGAATGCATAAGTAAAATAGCAACTTAATATTCATATAAAATTTCAAATAATGCATGCTAAGTGTAAATGACTCACCTTGATCTTGAATAAAATAAAGACTACAAAATCATAAACATAAGTAATGAAGCACAAGTATAAACTTTGTGAGCCATAACACTTAGTTCTAAAAGTTTTACTTTTATTCTTGCTTAGGGAGGTTCTTCAAACTGATATAAACTATGTGAGCTATCATGGAGTCCAACTTTTTACCGACGGTGGGGAGAGCTGTTCTACCTTTGCCATCGGAATAAAACCTTAACTTAAGTGATCACTATACTTAACCCATGATGGAACGCAAACCTATGGTGGCACGTAATTATGGGGCATGAGATCTTGGACTCATATCCAACTCGGTGCTAAATACTACCCCCGTATTACTTATATTCTCAAACTTTAGGAAATCCACCTTAAATTCGCACAAGGGTTTATTATAAAAGCTAGTTATGGTTCTCTTTTCTTTAAATTATAATCAAAATGAATGTGAATTTTATATCTTAGCTTAGGATCAAAGGATCAATTCTTGCTTTAAATCTTGGTATAGGCTTGTCAAAGAATACTTAAGAGCATAATCTTCTTGAAATCTCAACACTTAACTTAGGGCTTAAAAATTTATTCTTTAAATTCATGGTAATTCATAACAAAACTTCATGCTCAATATAAATCATAAAATACTTCAACAATATCAGTCCAGATAGTGCAATCTCATTCATAATATAAATCTTATAAGTTAAAACATAAACATAAGCAATTCTTGATATACTTAAAGCTTTAAGTCTCACGATAATCACATGCTTCAAGAATATTGAAACTTAGGTATGAACGCTAATTCAAAACAAGTAAATTAAATCTTAAAATCATGCAATTTGGGTACAAGGGTGGAAGGGTACCCTTGTTCATAATCCCACATACCTTAATTTTCATGACTTGTGAAGAAAGCTTGAATCTTGGGACTTGAATGATGAACTTGTGAAGAAAATGCTATTCTTGATATTTCTTGAAGATTTTCTTGAATTTGAAAGCTTGAATTCTTGGATTCTTGGGGAAAGAAAACTTGAATTTCTTGTTTTTGGGAAGAAACCCTAATATTATTATTCTTGAGAGTTGGAGAAGAAATAATATGCTATGTGATTGAGGATGGGAGAAGAATAACGCTATCTTACATTTTTAATTTGTCGGGGTAGGGTTTCAGGTGAGAAAAAGACCAAAATACTCCTAGGGAAACTAAATAAAAATTGCAAAAATTTTTAGTTGATGACTTAGTTGATAGCTTGTCAACTAGTTGATGGCGTATCAACTAAGTCGTCAACCCATAGATGGATTTGGACCCTTGTTGTTTAAGGGTGACGACGAGGTTGACAGCTTGTCAACCCAGGTCGTCACTTTGTATCTAGACTTAATCATATTCTGGTCAAGGCTGATGACGAGGTTGAAAGCTTGTCACTTAGTTGATGGCTTTTCAACCCAAGTCGTCACCTTGTTGACAGAAGGACATGCTGAGGAAAAATGATCATAACTTTCCACTTCGATATCGGATTAAGGTGAAACTAGATGAGTTGGAAAGATGACTCAAAGATCTTTAATTTGATATATTGTAGGACACCTGAATTGTTATATTCTGGGAGATACGCTCATTTAAATTTTACCTTACTAGGATCAAATATAAAAACTCAATTGATAAAAGTGTTCTCAACTTGACTTTGCTCTAGTTCTTCCTATGAATATTTTTCACCTCGTAAGTATTATTCTCACTAGGATCATGATCAGGACACGTGTATTCAAATGTATATCATAGGATTAGAGTTTATACATGTAGAAATGATGGTTCAAATTCTAGCGCAAAATATGAGATGTCACTTTATCTCTCCCTTGGAATCATCCATCCCCGAATGATACTGACTTGGCTGAAATACTAACGAAAGGCTGAGATGAGGTATGGAACACTTATGAGCTGAATCATGACTTAATATCTGAATGTAAAAATGATGCATGATGCATGAACTGAGCTAAATTCGTAATTTGCATGAATGCGGATATTTTACCTCATGGAATGGCCATGCTCATGCAACTTTGGGTAGTAAGACTTGATGGAAAGTTGCTAATCTATAGAAGCTTATCTGCATGATTGCTATGCTGGATCATAGGTTATATGGACTAGACCATACTGACTGCTCATACTCAAATGGAGTATTTCTTCAACACTTTGTCTAAGAAATTCTAATAATATTTGGAAGCGAAGAATTTTGGTCATGATCTGAAAAAGACATCTGAATAAGGAATCACAACATTGACACAACTCTATAACATGGAACATAGACATATAAATCATAAGCTAGGATAGAATTACTAGGCCTTAGGGAATGCAACTTCTAACTTTCAAGCATAACAATACTTCTCAAATACTTCCTCAACTATACTTTTCCCCTTAAATAACATACTCATTTGATTCAACTTATAATTATCACATATGCACATATAACCATTCCAGCCAAAGTATGAATTACACTACCTGCTCTCACCATATTCAAGCCTAACTTAAAATTACAAGATGCTGCATATAACACCATAATGCTAGTCTGAACCATGAATTTAATACCCATGCATTTTCATAACTTCACATCTTAAGAATAATATTTCTTACCACTTCAACAATTAAATTCAACCTCTTTTACTAGGGATTCACTAATGCATAATGCACCCATCTACTTATATACCAACATGACATTCAAGCCTATCGTTATAACCATATATGGACTTCTAGGCAAACAACCCATAAAAGCATCTTTCTCATATTCTCTGAAACTCTATCAATTAAAACTTTCTTGCACTATTCTTAAGAAGACACACATGGAATTCTCAACTAACCCTAACATATACCAATAACTTTGCCTCAATCTTACTTCACACTTATAGCCTTAGATAAAATAAGCATAAAATAATCTTTCGTCCACAACAAAAATTTACTCTCTTATCTAAACCATTAATCATCACCACTATCTCAACATTAAGGAGAGGTCACTGAAAGGTTAGAACATGAGGACCTGAAGCATGAAGGAATACTATACATAAGCTTGACACTTAATTGAGGCATGAGTAATAGATTATCAGAAGCATGAATTCATTAAAGAGATCTAATCTAAGGACATACATAACATAATTTGAATTTCACCGGTCATTAAGAGTGCTCCATGAGTTATGGGAACTGAACATACTCTGAAACATGAGCTCATACTTATCATAAGCTACTCAAAGTAAGACTGAAGTTCATAGATTTATGAGGGATGACTCAAATCCTAGAGTAAAGCTGTTACTTACTTACTAAAAGCCGAGAATGAACTTGAATATGCATGAAGTGTATAAGAATTTTCCTCTGGCATGGATCTATCATGCAAGACATGAGTAGGGTGTGATAATGATTGAAATCCAAGGAATACACTAGAGTAATAAGGGATTGCTATCTCATCACAATTCTTACTGACATATATCTTCTCAAAACTTGATTTGGTTCTTTACTTGACCATCTACCCCTTAGATCAAAGATAACATTATAAACCTATGGGCCTATTCTATATCCTCAAGACTGGGCCATAATTTCTTTACTTTAACAGTTTACACTGAAATACTCAACTCATCCAGATAAACTATATCTAGACAATAATAACATCATTCTTAGACTTTCCCTTAATATATACCATCCTTAACTTTCTCTAGCTTCAATAATCATCATTATATACTTACACTCTATTAACTTGACAAACATACCTACCTCACTAAACACATAATCTACCTCATTTTTCTTCATAGCTTGCTAATATCACATCTCTAAACTTATATTTTTTTCACTAAATCAAATAATACCAAAAGGCTTAGCATCATCTATCCATAACTCCTTAACATAGTCATCAAGAATACTATATACTATATGACTAGCCTTATTCATACTTAGAAACTTACGAGCATTATATAAGCACACATGACACTTAATAATCTTAGAAAATAATTCAACCCCATATCACCTTGGGTATACCTCTACATCATTCCTGTGACATCATACTTAATTGTGAATAAATAAGCTTAAACTCTTGCATACATTATCTCAAGCTTACTTGTTCACCTCCCATACAACTAGCCTTACTATCCCAAGTAATCACTCTTTCCACCTTGATGATCATCCATTGTTCAAGCTTAACACATTAGAATACCATCAAGAACTTCTTTCCTACTTTAAGCATACTATAATTTACCTTAACTAATAACTCTTTCTCTACCCTCAACCATGAAACCTATACAATATTCACTACCTCTAAGTTAATACACAAGGATAAATCACCTTCATCCTACTTAATATCAGATATAAATCTATCAATTTTACCCTCAATCAAATGCTAACTCCAACTTTTCTTGTTACTACACTTCTAAATCCACACTTTCAACTCTAAGGATGTTCTACTACTTATAAATTATAACACCCTAAGTTATACTTTGCCTTAATTAAAGTTGTATTCAATACACTAGGCACATGTTTTCTTCTTTCATGAGCACTTTCTGTAATGAAGGGTTAACAAGGAATCTGAGTACATATCACGTTCTATATTAATTGCACAAATTATATGGAAGAGGATATAGACTTTTCAATTAAAGGAGTTTAAACACACTAGTGGGCTCTTCTCAAGCCATTTACATAATTTTTGTAGTTTCTGATAGTAAATTTGGGAGCATTCTCTCGGGAGGAATTATAATTTACTACTCGTGTTATCTCAAGAATGAGTCATAGATGGAGAATTATGGAGTAACACACAAATCAAAAAAGTTTTTGAGAGAACAAATTTACTGCACAATCTAGAGTATGAAGGAAGGGAAATATTTCTTAAATGCCCAATAGCCTATTGAAGAAAAGTATGAACGTCACTGTACCATTCCGCAAGACTGTACTATACACGACTTCATAGGCACCCTAGTACACTTGAACTTTGTGCTTAGATACCAAGTTTGTAATGCCCCAAGACTACCCCTTGGACATCACACAGTGCTTAGAACCACAAGTGATCCTAAGCTAACCCATGATACTGGCATAACTTGTGACCAACTGATAAGATAGATAAATATGAAAAAAATAAGTGAAAAAATGTATTTGCTAAATATGTCCATTGCCATACTTGTTTAAAAACATACTCTATTTATAAAACATAAAACTGAAAGTAAATATATCAACTATGAATAACCCTCTATGAAGCCTCTACTAATACTGACTATAGGTAGCCGGGACATGACCCCCAGCTATCCCTAATCAATACGACTGAATAAAAAGAATGCTACTAGAACTAGAGTTGACTCATGTTTTGAATCAAAAAAACTCTTCACCTGCTAACTGGAAGCTGCGAATTGTTTGATTTTGATGTGTGTGCTACAACTGGTACTTACATTATGAGACAATGTAGCACATAGACATATATGTGGGTCAGTACTTTTGGAATGTACTGAATGCATAAGTAAACCAATAACTTAATATTCATATAAACTTTCAAATAACGCATGCTAAGTGTAAATGACTCACCTTGAGCTTGAATAAAACAAAGACTACAAAATCATAAACATGAGTAATGAAGCATAAGTATAAACTTTGTGAGCCATAACACTTAGTTCTAAAAACTTTACTTCTATTCTTGATTAGGGAGGTTCTTCTAACAAACATAAACAATGTGAGCTATCATGTAGTCCAACGTCTTACCTACGTTAGGGAGAGTTGTTCTACTCTTGCCATCAGAATAGAACCTTAAGTTAATTGATCACTATATTTAACCCACGATAGGACGTAAACCTACAATGGCACGTAGTTCTGGGGCATTATACATTGGACTCATACCCAACTCGATGCTAAATATTACTCCCATATTACTTATATTCTCAAACTTTAGGAAATCCACCTTAAAATCACACAAGGGTTTATAATGTCAACAAGTTATGATTCTCTTTACTTTAAATTATAATCAAATAAAAAAATGTGGATTCCATATCTTAGCTTAGGATTAAAGGATCAATTCTTTCTTTAAATATTGGTATAGGCTTGTCAAAGAATTTAAGAGCATAATCTTCTTGAAATCTCAATACTTAGCTTAGGGCTTAAAAATTCATGGTTTGAATTCATAGTAATTCATAACAAAACTTCATGCTCAATATAAATCTTGAAATACTTCAACAATATCAGTCAAGATAGTGCAATCTCATTCATAATATAAATCTTATAAGTTAAAACATAAACATAAGCAATTCTTGATATACTTAAAGCTTTAAATCTCATGATAATCACATGCATCAGGAATATCAGAACTTGGGTATGAATCCTAATTCAAACAAGTAAATTAAATCTTAAGATCATGTAATTTGGGCACAAGGGTGGAAGGGTACCCTTGTTCATAAACTAACATAACTTAATTTTCTTGACTTGTGAAGAAAGCTTGAATCTCGAACTTGTGAAGGAAGCCCTATTCTTGATGTTTCTTGAAGATTTTCTTGAACTTGGAAGCTCGAATTCTTGGATTTTGGGGAAAGTAAACTTGAATTTATTGTTCTTCGAAATAAACCCTAATATTATTATTCTTGAAAGTGGGAGAAGAAATAACATGTTAAGTGATTGAGGATGGGGTAAGAATAACACCATCTTACATTTTTAAGTAGTCGGGGTAGGATTTGAGGTGAGAAAAAGACCAAAATATCCCTAGGGAAACTAAGTAAAAATTACAGAAATTTTTAGTTGATGACTTAGGTGATAGCTTTTCAACTAGTTGAGGGCTTATCAACTAAGTCGTCAACCCCTTGCTGTTTAAGGGTGACGATGAGATTGACAGCTTATCATCTAGTTGACGGCTTGTCAACCCAGGTTGCCACCTTGTAGCTTAATTTAATCATATTTTTGTTAAGGTTGATGACGAGGTTGACAGCTTGTCACTTAGTTAACGACTTGTCAACCCAAGTCGTCACTTTATTGACAGACGAACATTCTGAGAAAAAATGATCATAACTTTCCACTTTGATATCAAATTATGGTGAAACCAGATGTGTTAGAAAGAAGACTCAAAGATATTTTATTTAATATATAGTAGGATACCTGAATTGATTTATTCTGGGAGATATACTCATTTAAAGTTGACCCTTGTAGGATCAAATACAAAAACTCAATCGATAAAAGTGTTCTCAACTTGACTTTGCTCTAAGTGCTTCCCATGAATATTTTTCACCTCATAAACACTATTCTCACTAGGATCATAATCATGAAACATGTATTCAAATGTAAATCATGGGATTAGAGTTTATACACATAGGAATAACGGTTTAAATTCAATTGCAAAAATACGAGGTGTCACAATAAAGCTCATAAAGAATCAATAACGATAATGAAAAGAGGAATGAGAGTGGTATCCCGCTCCTATGTCACTTAATGCGAATGTGGAGTAGCAAAAAACAATGGAAAAAGAGGAATGCAATCTTTAAGGTCCTCATATTTTTCTCCCTTATTCACTTGTTGAATATGAATATATGTTCAAAGGCTAAGAGAGATGCTCGTGGGGAAGATATGCAAGTATGATTGATTGTCGAGTCTCAATTTTGCGAGAGTCTTAAACTGAGACTCCATTTTTGATCCAAGTGTTCATGAAAATTAAAAGAAAAAGGATTAGAAGGTCGAACGATGTTTAGTGATGTCAAAAGAAAGAATAATAACAAAATATAAGCAACAAGTAGCTACAAACAAATGAAACCACTATGTTACTAAAATACACTTTCCACATCCATGCTTCTTAGAATACTTGTTCTAGCATTTAGCTTAAAAAAATACAAGCTACAACAAACTCACCTAGTAACAGGAGTGGAAATAAGAAAATACAAATGACTTGCAAGGCAAAATATCAGAAGAAAAGTGCAGGATTTTCCCAAGGAAATTAACAGGCAACTTTGTCACTTTTATCAGTTGTGGGGCAGTGAATGGGGGTGTTTCGATCAACGGATCAGGCTCAAAATCAAATGACGACCATCTCAAAATGCACTTGAAAGTTAAAGATCAAATTTTGCATACAAGAACTAAACCTTTTAAAGCAAAAAATCAGTAGTTGTAGTGGTGTAGGGACAGTTGCAAGTTTTGTATTCCTGTATGAGTAAAATTATTCCCGAGGCTTTTAGGGGGAGATGGAGGCCAAAAACCTTGTCCCAAATGGATCCTAAACACAAATATTTATAGAGAAAATTAGGGCTTCAAGTTTTAGGTGGGATCTTGAGTTTTAATATTTGAATTCCAGTCAACCATGACTTTTGGAGTTGGAAACTGTGAATTTGGATAGATTTGGTCCCCTACGTAGTTGATATGACCATCACAGGAGAGTGGAGAAACAAACTTTATCCCTGGTGAAAGGAGTCTGCAATTTTTTTAAGAGGAAAAAGAGATATTGAGGCATAAAGAGGAGCAGTGTATTGAAAAAGAGGACATCCATAATTTTTAAGGTTTTGGGGGCATTGTGGGTATTTTAGGTAGAATAGCAAGGA
The DNA here is from genome assembly GCF_002878395.1 of Capsicum annuum. Lineage (NCBI taxonomy): Eukaryota > Viridiplantae > Streptophyta > Magnoliopsida > Solanales > Solanaceae > Capsicum > Capsicum annuum. The sequence goes on along the minus strand of NC_061120.1, from coordinate 152,021,025 downwards.
TAAAATAGAAAGTTTTCTATAATTCGGGATCAATTGAATTTGACCAACCAATATCACAAAGACACATGGCAGAAGAGGGACCAAGCATGTGTAATGTGTGGAAGATGTGCATAAGCGTGTGTTTGTTATATACCATGACCTCTTGGTGCCTATGTGGCACAAATGTGGCATTCAAATGGTGCTGAGGTGTAAAAGGGGAGAGAAAAGATGGACTTTATGGGTTAAATCTTGAAATTGGGCCAAATAGCAAGAATATTATAAAATGGGCTGATTTAAATACCTTTTTTCTTATATTCTTTGGGCTTTCGAAATTAATTTAAATAACACTTGTAACAAGAACATATTATAAATATACGAATAAATGACAAAAATCATTTGATATTAAAATATAAATATTTAAACAAAGTTGCATGATAAATTTGAAATTGAACGATAATATTTATAAAGAAGGAAGACAAAAAAATACTTATTCAATTAAAATAAAAAATAAATAAATATAATGCCTTACGCAAAAGTTTACATGTAATGCAACGATAAAAATATAACAAAATGGTAAATAATAACAATAATAATAATAATAATAATAATAATAATAAAATAATTCCGATAATTCTTAATTTAAAATATAAATGGTGGCAAGACTGGTATAAACTTCTAACTATAGAAATAGCATACATGCATTTTTTTAAGTTTCCAAAATTATTAGAAGCAAAGAGATAACTTGAAAGAAGACGGGACAAAATTGGGTGTTGACACTCACCACCAATGTAGGATCGAATGCACTTGGGAGTGGTTGGTTCTTCAATTAGGCAATATCAGCTTGTGCTTGCTTGAATTCAACCATGAACCGTGCAAAATCTAGAATTAACAGCTCTCTCAACTTATTGTTCACTCACTCCTCCATATCATCCATCCTTGCATGCAAGGTCTCATATGGTTTAATAGCTTTAACCATAATTCTATCTATAAATGGCTTGAATTCTTTCGCCCAAGCACTCAATTATCGCTCGAATTTCTTTTGATCTTTCACCATCGTTGCCAAATTCTTCTAGTTTAACCTATACTCCTAATATTTAGGTGGTATAAAAGTAGTGTGTGATTCTCCCCCAGCGGGGGTACAGAGTCCGAACTTGCGAAAGTACCTTGTGGAGCATAATTGACTATAAGCAACGACATACCTGAAGGTGCATCTGAAGCCTCTAGAGTGGGTACAGTATGTGACTTATATGCTGGCGTCTTGTGGACTTACATCTCAAATTTGGAATCATCTTTTGTCTGCTCAATATCTTGCTGTCTAAATGCTCGGACTTCATTATCCACTCCTCTAATTATAGGCACATCCGCTTGCCTACATAGCTCTATGATCAAACACAAAAATGGTAATGCATTTGCTATCTTATGCGCACAAACAAACAACTCATCACCAATTATTTATCCAAAGTCGATCTTCAACCCCTCAATCATGCTGGCCACCAATACTACTCTTTGGTTATCCAGGTTAGCATCTCCTTTGGTAGGCATAAGCCTCAATCTAACTATGGCCCACTAAATTTTTCCCTAAAACTTAGGGATGACTTTGCAATCAGCCATGATGGGTTACCATCGTCTGTGAGAATCGGATCTAACTAAGGCCTTTGGCTTGTAGTCATACAATGTTCTAATTTTGGTGTGATGACCGGTGATACATAATCTGGACCAAACAATATCCTGTTAATTATGCATTCAGAAACATAGACTGCCATTCCTCTCACAGGAACTTGTGTTTTGTTCCTCATATCTGGGATTCTGGAACCTTTGGGACAATCCTTCTTCATTATTTCCAAGTAATTAGCGAAGACTTCCCGTACTAAATTGGATAATATGAACTTGAAGGCTTGCTCAAACATGCTAACTCATATTTGTTGAACCTTTTTTCCAAGTCTGGGTACTCATGAAGATTAGATATGACTATTTGATACTCTTCTACAATAGGCTTCTTCATGGGTCTGCTTTGAGTAGGCTGGAGCCCATCGTAGAAGTGCTTTTTTGCACCCTCAACCTTTTTTTTGTTTAGAAATGGACCTTACCCGGGGCTCTCACCTCCCGTGGTGGTCAGGAGTTGAGCCACACACCCCCAAGCCTTATCATAAATAAATAAAATAAAGTACAAAAAGGGTGACATAAACTTTACCTCTAATCCTATGGTGGTTCAAAGTCAACTAGCCTACTAAGCCCGGTCAACTCATCACCGATTCTAGAAATGAAACCTAAATCTAAGCACCTAGAAAAGAGGACTCCTTTCAGTACAATATAATCTAGGAAAGCATAAATTAGAGAGACTCCCCTCTTACAAAATAAAGGGAAAAAAACTCATATAAAATATCATAACATAGCTTATCATAATGAATCCTAGATGAAAAAGGAAAGACCATTGGTGAAACCAACAAAGAAGCACTACAAATGAGTTACCAACTCCTCTAGTACAAATTCACAAAACTTCACGACGATTCTTTGATTCTCTTTATCTTTCTTCTTCTAAAATTGATAATACCAAGTTTGTCAAGCACGAAATGTCCTCTTGTTTCTTCTGGTAACTGCTGGAAATTAAAGTAGTATTGAGAAGTATCATAATTGTGATTGATTTTAGATAGCGAATCGGCTACAAAATTTCCTTCTCGGTAAGTATGCCTGCAAGTAACCTCCTCCAGTTGTTCCATGATTTCTTTGATGTTGTCAAGATAAGTCTAAAATAACCTTCGTATAGCTATTTTGTACAATTGAGACCAATACTAGCTCCTTCTATTTTGGATTGATTGTTAGTTCCGAACCCAAGAGGGATGGTATATGCAAAAATAAGATCTCCCTGATAATCACTCACTACATCCCCAACTCCAATCCTGCTGGGGTTGTCAAGCGCACTACTATCTGTATTCAACTTCACCACATTTTTTCACTTATTTTTTTCATATTTATCTATCTTATCAGTTGGTCACAAGTTATGCCAGTATCATGGGTTAGCTTAGGATCACTTGTGGTTCTAAGCACTGTGTGATGTCCAAGGGGTAGTCTTGGGGCATTACAAACTTGGTATCTAAGCACAAAGTTCAAGTGTACTAGGGTGCCTATGAAGTCGTGTATAGTACAGTCTTGCGGAATGGTACAGTGACGTTCATACTTTTCTTCAATAGGCTATTGGGCATTTAAGAAATATTTCCCTTCCTTCATACTCTAGATCGTGCAGTAAATTTGTTCTCTCAAAAACTTTTTTGATTTGTGTGTTACTCCATAATTCTCCATCTATGACTCATTCTTGAGATAACACGAGTAGTAAATTATAATTCCTCCCGAGAGAATGCTCCCAAATTTACTATCAGAAACTTCAAAAATTATGTAAATGGCTTGAGAAGAGCCCACTAGTGTGTTTAAACTCCTTTAATTGAAAAGTCTATATCCTCTTCCATATAATTTGTGCAATTAATATAGAACGTGATATGTACTCAGATTCCTTGTTAACCCATCATTACAGAAAGTGCTCATGAAAGAAGAAAACATGTGCCTAGTGTATTGAATACAACTTTAATTAAGGCAAAGTATAACTTAGGGTGTTATAATTTATAAGTAGTAGAACATCCTTAGAGTTGAAAGTGTGGATTTAGAAGTGTAGTAACAAGAAAAGTTGGAGTTAGCATTTGATTGAGGGTAAAATTGATAGATTTATATCTGCTATTAAGTAGGATGGAGGTGATTTATCCTTGTGTATTAACTTAGAGGTAGTGAATATTGTATAGGTTTCATGGTTGAGGGTAGAGAAAGAGTTATTAGTTAAGGTAAATTATAGTATGCTTAAAGTAGGAAAGAAGTTCTTGATGGTATTCTAATGTGTTAAGCTTGAGAATGATACTTAAACCTCGTTAGATGAAATGATAAAAATAAAAGAAATTTTTAACATGTCTTTTGAAAAATAAATAATTTATTTATTTTGAATATTAAAAAATAACTCAATAATTTATTTATTTTGAAATGAAAGGAGTAATTATTATTGGCAACAGGAGAAATCCAGATATGATTGGCTGAGCTGTTAAATGTTGGCGTTTTAGATAATTCGAGTTGTCCGAGTGGGTCCTGCACCTGCTGAGTTAAATGATATTCGAAGTCATCTAATTGAGGGAGACTACTGGTTGTAAAATTTTCTTTAAGACAATGCTTCCGATGATTGACAATTACAACATTTTTTCGAATATACATGGACGAAGGGCCCACTTTGAAGTAAAATCCATATCCAAAATGAAAAATATGCTGATTATAGATAGGAATCTCAATTCAGCAAATTAAGCTGAATTTGGATGAGTCGCAATGAACTACTGAATTAGAAAATAGAAAGGTGACATTTAAATTTGTATGAGGCGGGAAGATTATATTTTTTTGGATTATTTTTGCTATCCCTAATTATATATGTAAAAAAAATTACCAGATATCTTATCTTGGCATTATTATTTAATTTGTGTATAGTTTTAAAATTATTTGGTATGTTTGATCATTTTTGAATAATTTCAAACATGGGGCGTTGATGTTTAACTTAACATGTTTGGAGTTCAGGCATTTCTCGAAGAAATAACTGTCAACTATATATGTATGAATTTTAGACAAAAATGACTAATTTTCAATCGTAGATGATGAAGTTCAAATAAAATTAGTTGAGCTTTAATCACTCATACAAAAAACTATGTGCTGCAAAAAAGAATGAAATTTAATCACATATAATCGAAATTTAAATAAAAACAATTAAATTTCAGTAATATGAAACTTCAAATACCATATATCTAAAGTTATTTATAAAATTGCAAAATTTTACACGATTGAAGTCTATAAGTATGACTTGAAAAAAAAAAAGTATGACTTAAAAATGGTGGTATTGAAATCAGGCATATTTGCACTTTGACCATTATATATGATTCTCATGATATATTTACTACTACTCTATTTTAACTTGAGTGCCTGTTTTTGATCTGTTACGAAATTTAACATAATAAATAATTTTTTTTGAATATTATAATTTTAAACTAAAAATATGTAGAATGTATTTAGTATATTTTTTTGCTTTTACAATCATTTATGGGGCATGAATATATCTAAACAATTAAAATTTATAACAAATCAGCGAAGGACATGACCCTTGATATTAAAGTGTGGATGATGCAGATTAGCGTAGAGGATTAGTGGGTAGGAGTTAGTGCCGACTCAACCATGTAAAGACAAAGGTAACCGCCTTAGGCCCCAAATTTGAGGAACTTTATCTTTTTAGTAATAATAGATGTAAAAATTTTATTCAATACTATTTATAAAAAAAAAATACACTTTTTATATATAAAAAAACGATTATTAGAAAAAGTTTGATATATCTCAAGATATTATGTCTCAAGAAAAATTAAATGCATTAATTATGCTATTACTTTTTCCGTTCAGTTTTACTTGTTACATTTTAAGTTGACACATCTATCAACAAAAATAATTAATAATATGATTATTTTACCATAGTACCCCTATTAAATGATGGTTAAATTGTATCTTGAAATTAGTTTGAAAAAAAAGCAATTAATGTTAAGAGTAAAATAGAAAAAAAGAAGTTACATATATCGAAAACGACAAGTAAAAACAGAAATTTAATTAGAAAATTAGTGAAAGTAAAAGTAAACGGAGGGAGTAGTTGAAAAAAGATTGTTAGAAGAAAATGATTATATAAAAATTATTAATAACTATGCATCTCAACAAATTTTTTAAAAACTAATTTTATAAAAAAATATTGACTTTTCCTTACAAATTAAAGACCTCAGTTTTGATTTTGGCCTAAGGCCACTCATGTGATTGAACTGCCCCGCTAGGAGTGTGTCCTTACTAGTTAGAAGGAATGCTTAGTGTGTAGTTGTATCTGTAGTCGTAGTGTTATGTGTGTGACTTGTAATTTTTTATTTATGGTGTTTTGATGATATTTGTGATTTAGAATAGATAGTTTATAGTATTACTCTGTGGGTGTCTTGTTTTTTTCTTATTATCTAGTGGTATATTCCAATTTTGTCGTTTGATTTTATGTTTGATATATTAATTTTTGTTCTGAGTCGGAATCTATCGAAAATAATCTCTCTACTTCATCTAAGATAATGATATCAACTGCATACACTTTATCTTTCTCAGATCTCACCTAATGAAAATACACCAGGTGCATCGTTGTAAAATTTACAAAAAATGTCACAGGAGACTGTCCAACCGCCAAGAGGACAAATTCAAATAGTAGTGTGCAAGTTTAATATCCAGTATTCTCCTGACCACTACTACCTAATTAGGTCTTTCTTATACTCCATACTACCTCCGTCCCATTTTATCAATTTTAAATTGGGATGACATAACTATTAAAAAAATAATGATTGATAATGTAACTTTACCATTTTGCCCCTTTTAATTGTGTCTTGTTGTTAGTTTAAATATTGATGGATGACTAATATCAAAGCACCATATATATTTTTAATAGTGTACTCTTAATGATACTCCTCTTTGCAATATTTTTCAAGAATACTAATAACAAGGAGTAATCAATTACACTAACGGTATAATGGCAAAAAAAATTGTCTTGTCTTGATAAATAAAAAAGGACAAGTAAAATGGGACATCAAATTAGAAAATTTGAAACGGATAAAATGGGATGGAAGGAGTATTTATCAATTATGTAAAAGACGACAAGAAAATCAAGGGCTGAACTGGCATGGTTTGAATAAGCAAATTGACTGGTCATATTGTGTAACAAAAATAAAGTGTTATGACCTTAGCATGGGTTAAGATGAGATTTATTTTTAGGCTAATTAAAAAAAAAAGAAAAAAAAAGAGTAAATGTTTAATTTTTCCCCACAAATCATGAATGTGATCTCATGAGACAACATTCATGATTTGCTCATCACGTTCTTCCTCCTCTTCTTTTTTTTTTTTTTTTTTGTCTGATTTCCTTCTAAGGAATCAGACATAATCCATATCCAAATTCTGTCATACTAATAAGAAGAGGAGAATAATTAAGTTACTAAATCAGTTTTTTTGTAGAACTAATTACATGTAATAATGGCTTTGATGTTTCAATCCCAAGACAAGATCTAATCGCAAGGGTGTCCAGAAAATATAATTAAAGGCAGAGAATGGGTGCATGTTGTACCTGTCAAAGGGGGCAAAATTTGGAAGATAGTAATCATCATCATCATAGTCATAAATATAATCATAACCATAATCATAATCATAGTTATTTTGAGGAGAATGATAATAATGGGGAGCAGAAAGAGGGTGAAGATGATTATCAAAGCATAGTTGGAAGAGGAGATTTGGGTGCCAATGTCAGGTTATGTGGATTTTCTAAATTTGTATCAATGTATAGTCAACAAGGTAAAAAAGGGATCAATCAAGATGCCATGACTGTTTGGGAGGTATTCTTCTTTACCATTTCTTTTTATTAAATTATTAAGATATCCATTTTTTCCAATCATCAGTTCGGTGCACGAAGCATCACGAAGGGTCTAACTCTAGGGAAAGGACCGCATGCTGAGGGGTTAAAATCTCTTATTCCTCCTTTCTCCATCATCCTATGTTCCATTTAATAATGTTAGCCTAATATATGCAATTTTTCTAAACTATTTTGGTTTTTCTTCTTCTAAGTCATTTCTGTGATTTAAAATTTTACATATCCTACAATTGAAAGCATAGTATGATACATATGTCATTGATTTTACGAACTGATCAATTACTCACACGGTAGCTGCTAAATCATCCTAAATTCATTTCTTTCGTACTAAAGTATCCGTAGTTGTTCTTGCATTCAGTGTCAGAGATACATTGGCCCAATGGTGGTCGATTGAATCCCTTTTATCAAAAATATTCATTATGCGTATGTCATGCAAAAATATTGTACATTGATTGTTGAATACACTTGATAAAAGGGAAGAATTTATCATAATGGCAAAGGGGGTTCAAGAAGTATTTTAGTTCATGAGCTCGAGGCTGAGCTCTGACATTTTAGCAGTTACTGAATTCTGTTGACTCCGCTCCTTCTCGCATTCTTCTTGAAATCCTCATGACATTCAACTTGCATAGAGGTAGTAGTGTTATTGTTTCTGTTCTAGATGGTCACTCATTGCCTCACTGGACACTGAAAATTTTCTGTGCAGAGGATAAGTTCTTTTTTTTTGTTGTTGTCTGAAAATAGAGGCAGAGGATTGATACTACAATAACACACTATATATTATTGTACAGAACTTTGGTGGACAGAGAGGTGTGTTCTTCTGTGGTGTCTTTGATGGACATGGACCATCCGGCCACAAGGTGGCACGTTACGTTAGAGACGCATTACCTTCCAAAATTTCAGCATCTAACGTGATCGATACCAACGATATTAGATGGGCCGTTGAAAAGGACGATGAATCGGAAAACCCAATCTTTGATGCATGGAAAGATACATTTCTAAAATCTTTTAAAGAAATGGATGAAGAACTCGAAGGTGATGGTTCTATCGAAAGCTATTGCAGTGGTACAACTGCAGTGACTTTAGTTAAACAGGTAAAAAAGAAAATACTAAAAAGAACCTAAATATGTTAAACGAGACCATTGTTTCTTTTATCTTCTTGTTTATAATTTAAGGTGGCTATAATTGCGGAAATTTCAGGAAGAACATTTGATAGTTGGAAATTTAGGAGATTCTCGAGCTATTATTTGCAGTAGGGATGAGAAAAATGAGCTTGTTGCTAAACAACTCACGGTAGACTTGAAGCCTAACCTCCCAGGTCGGTGTTTTTTTTTTTTTTAAAAGAACACTATGATCAGTGTATTATAACTGGTTATAATATGTCAGTACTGCACTTCAAGGTTACCCAATTATTGTGACTATAGGTAGTTACCCGTTGTAATAGGTCATTTTAATCTGGTGGTGTAAAAAATCGCTATGCGCTCTGTCAAAATGTTTACATGAGTTACTTCAATTAAATTGGCTTCAATTTGTTAATCTATTTGTGCAATAATTTTCATCAGCTGAATATGAAAGAATCAAAAGTTGTGAAGGAAGAGTAATGGCAATGGAAGAAGAACCAAATATATACAGAGTGTGGATGGCTGATCAAGATTGCCCTGGCCTTGCCATGGCTAGAGCGTTTGGAGATTTTTGCCTGAAAGACTTCGGTCTCATCTCGGTCCCTGAAGTATATTACAGAAAACTCACTGAAAAAGACGAATTCATTGTCTTGGCAACAGATGGGGTAAGCTAAGTTCTTGAATATTCCCCTGATCCTAGTTTTTTTGGCTAGAACCCGCAAAAAATTCGATGCAATCTTGTTGTGTCAGAATTTTGTGAGGATAACATGTCTTTGGTCTAGCCTTGTTGATTAGATCATTACTACATTGTTCGTCTAAGATATAAATGGAGGGGCATGGTTAGTGATGATTCATATAGCCGATTCTATCTTGCTTGAGATTGTTGTTATAGTAGTATTGCTATATTGTTCATCTAAGATGAGCTTAAATGGAGTGGCATGATCACTGATGATTCATATAATGGACCCTAATTTGCTTGGGGTTTTAGTTATAGTGGTATCCCTGAATTGCTCCCTCAGATGCCAAATTGGAATTAGACATCAACATCTCACGAGGAAGCTCCACAAGGCACATTTTGCCAACAATAGAGGACTAGAGATGGTTTCATAATTTAGAGTCAGTGGGTTCAGAGTAGTTGCAAGCTTATTTTTTGATTATTTATTTTTTTTGGCATAATGCATATCAAATAAAACATAGCTAGTTCTGCGGGCCACTACGTAGGACCTTAAGCGGCTAATGCACATTTTCTTCTTTTTTTGTGTTTAGTTGTGGGATGTTTTAAGCAACGATGAAGTGGTCCGGATAGTTGCTTCAGCAAGGAAGCGATCTATAGCAGCAAGACTGGTGGTGCATCATGCAGTTCGAGCCTGGAAATACAAGTACCCGTGTGCCAAAGTCGATGATTGTGCTGTGGTATGCTTGTTCTTGAAACGCCAGAAGCCTCTGCTAACGAAATCGTTGTCAGAAGTGACCGAGCTGAGCTTAAATTATACGGAGATAGCAACCAGCAAAAACTACACACCCAACTCCAAGATAGATGATGGTCTAGATACACTGCTAAATTATGAACTCAAGGAAGAAAAAGATCCAAATGTTGCAACTGGACTTAATGATGATCATAAAAAGAGTTCTTCCAGGCACGTTCGTCACCTTAGCAGAAGAAAATCTGCAATGAATTTTTGAATCTGTTATAACGAAGCAGTAATGTGTGAAATTGAAAAAAGAAGATAATAAGTTACAAACTTAAATGAAATACTTGTATTTTAATTTGTTTAGTACTAGTTAAATAGTCCAAAGTAAAAGAGAATGGGGGATAAATGATGGTGTGATTGACACATTGTAGAGTTGAAAATGTTGTTGCTACTTGCTAAGGTAACCTAGATAATTAACGAGAAAGGAAACTGTTCTTGTCATGAATCATGATACAGCTCAGGTCGCAGACCAGGGGAAATTTAAAAAATGAGAAACCTAGTAGTCATCGGTCAGGGTAGGGATAAGTTTTTGCTTCTTTCACAAACTTATCCCCACAATTCCGACCTTGGGACGCTAGTCCTTCTCTTCGTTTTATTCCGTCGTGTTCCATTCTAGATAGGCGGCTAATATCAAAATAACGAGTGATTAGTTACCGTCTGACCAAAAATTCGTCTCATACACTAAATCGCCCTCCCCTATACCTCCATTTAATTTTTATGTCCTTTTTACAAGAAATTTTATATTTATACATAAAGATCTTCATTCCTCGTGTAGAAATAGTATATTGGTCTGAGATTCTCTATTGAGTGGTCGAGGTGGAGCCAGAATTTCAAGTAAGGGAGTTCAATATTCAAAGAAAACTAAGTCGAAGGGGTTCAACACCTACTATAATCACATAAAAAATAATTTTAATCATGTATAAATAGTATATTTTTCCGTCGAAGGAGGTTCGTCTTAGAGGGCTGGCTCCGCATTTGTTGAGTGGTCCATATTGTTCTCTCTCTTCTTGTCATATCTCGATAGAATTGATTGCACCTACAATTGAAGTGTATACTGAACCTTTGAGAAATAATGAATCTCGTCTGAATTAGGATCTGAAGGACCTTTTGGCACAGCTTCTTGGGCTTGAATCAAGCATTTTAATGAGTCATTCTTTTTTTAACTCTAATTGTGTACTACTATCAGCTAGTAGAGCTGGGAACCAAAATATGCCTTGTGGACTACTATCAGCTAGTAGAGCTGGGAACCAAAATATGCCATGGAACTAAAAAAAATATTAAAATATGTCATGTTTTTAAATTGTAACCAAAATAGGCTAACTCTTTTTTAAGAGAGTTATATGTATTATTTTTAACGGTGGTGACCAAACGGTGTTAAATATCAGAAAATGTGCATAACTCTCTTTTTAAGAGAGTTATGCATTTTCTTTAACATAACTCTCTTTTAAGAGAGTTATGCATTTTTTTTTTTAACATAACTCTCTTAAAAAGAGAGTTTATGTATTTTCTTTAACATAACTCTCTTTTTAAGAGAGTTATGCATTTTTTTTTAATATAACTTTCTTTTTAAGAGAGTTATATATTTTTTTTTAACATAACTCTCTTAATAAGAGAGTTATATATAATAAATATACGTCCGTTTAACATCTCTCATCTTCACTTTCACTTTACCCTTTACCATCTCACATCTTCACTTTCACTTTACCCTTTTTACTCCAAACATCAAAACCTTCCAAGAATCCAAAAAAAACCCACTGGTCCCCCATTGATTTTATATGCAATAACACATATAAAATTAGAAAATTGATTATCCACTGGTCCCTCATCCAACATTAGTTTTGTTAAGTAGTAATCGTTTGTCCTACTTGTTTGTTTGTACTTCAAAGTCAAGCAATTGAGGTATTTTTTTAATTTTGCTTATTTTTTAATATTATTTAATTGAAGTATGAATTTAGAATTGTTGTGGTATTTTTTAATGGGATAAATTATTCATACTTTTGAATGAGATGTTCTAAACTTAGTATAAAAAAGGAGGAAAAAAAAAAGAAAATGACTTATTAGATTTCTTGTGACTTGACTAATTTAAAAAGTATAGATCCCATTTTTCTTCTACACGTCTCAGTTTTTTTACTTGGCAAGGATGAACTGATTTTTTGTCTTGTTTCATGTGAGTGTACTTGCACAACCATGAGCAATTCTGTGGGTAGGATGTGTTATGAAGGTGAAATGTTGGTGACACCAAACGTAGAAATAGAAGCAAAACTAGTGGCGGGTAGTACATTCGTTTGGGTCCTAGAATGAGGTAGAAATGGTAACATTATATGCCTATAAAACAAACAACTGAGGTATTTTTTTAGTTTTGCTTATTTTTTAATAATGAATTGAAGTATGAATTTAGAATTGATGTGGTATTTTATAGTAGCTTGTGTAATGGGCAATACTTATGGGATAAATTATTCGTACTTTTGAATGAGATGTCCTAAACTTAGTATGAAAAAGGAGAAAAAAGATAAGAAAATGACTTATTAGATTTTTTGCGCCTCGAATTTTACATACGATTTTCTTTACTAGTGGCGCTATTATGAATTAACTCATGATCATTCATACTATTTTTAATTTTGAGTTATGTATATGCATAAGTGGAATATATATTATAATAATTTGAGAAGAGAATTAATAATAGTAAATGTAGTTTAACCTCCAAAAGGTCATTAAAAGGTCGGTAAAAGGAGATTGCCAATTACGCTCTATTGAGACACTTCCAAGAATGTTATGATGTCTGTTAGATATCAAGGTAATACCTTGACGACCACACACAATATGCTCATGCAAATCATGCAAAAATTTAGTCCATGTATCAAGGCTTTCATTCGCCACTATAGCAAAAGCTAATGGAAATATGGATCCATTGCCGTCTGTACCTACCGCAATCAATAATTTAATATCATACTTACCATATACGTGTGTTCCATCTATTGATATCACTGGCCGAGAATAACAAAAACCGTCGACACATGGCTTAAACGTCCAAAACACATAATTAAAAATACGTTCATCAACTCCCTCATGTTGTTCGAATCGTCATTCATCAATGAAGCCGGGATTGACATGTTTCATATCTGCCATGAACCTTGGCAATTCACGAAAGAAGCTCTCCCAATTTCCATAGACTAGTTCAAAGACTCGCTTTCGTTCAAGATAAGCCTTACGGCGACTTATTGTTTTGCAGTATTTATTGAGAACAGATTTTTGACAATCTTTGATAGGATACCTGCAAACAATTATGCATAGCAATTATAAATAAAATAACATATTAATTTGTATCATCAGATAAATTCAAAAAAATAGTACGTTGGTGTTTTTTCAATATACGGTACAAGAACAACTGCAATCATAATTATATCCAAATTGAAGTGACCTCCGCGACAGTCACCCATATTATAAGTATGCTTTCTGATGTATTTTCCAATTTTTCATAAGTTATTACTACTATCTTTTGTAGCACACAATTTGAATAAACAACCTTCATCTGTATGCTTGTAACAAATTCTAAAGACTTCTTTTCCCGACTTAACGACAAAGAACTCCCTACCTTCTTTAAAATGATAGAGCCTAACCTCTCTTTGTAGATCCTTTTTTTATTTGAACAACTTTTTGCTAGCAAGATAAAAATTCTCATTTAAAAAATCTATCGGTTCATGCCACACATTCATAGAAATAAAATTATTTTCATGCATATCCATAAAAACATATGGTCCTTCCTGAAAATGATCTAGAAATAAAATTTCATTGGAATAAAAATGAGGCCTATTGATTGGTAAAGATATTGACGCCAACTGTGGAATTGATTCTTCTTGAGGATAAGGGCTCATGGATATGCCTCTTTGTTCAGATTTGACCTCACTCATCGTCACTCGATGATGAGTCATAAGGGCATTCACCGCCCTCAGCATTATTAGGCTCACTATCATCGCCCTGTGACAATTCACCATAATTTGGCTGATCACCATTTTCAATATCATCTGGTACAACATGTTAACCTCGTGTGATATGATCCCTACATTCAAATAATAAAATAATTTTAGTACATTTCAAAAGCATAAATAATAAATACATGAAATTAACCATCATAAATTATTATCAATGATATTTTAGACCAATCGATAATAATCAGCAGTATCCAAACTCAGTGACAAAGGAACATTTGTAGATGTTCCAACATTGTCCATCCATTCAAGCTGAGATGGTTGATTATAATTACAATGATTTCCAAAAAATTCATCATTATTCCCGTCACGCAGAGTTAAGCCCCTAAAAATGTAACATATGACATAAGAAATAGATAAAACAAAAACCATTGAAAATATATAATATTAAGAATAACACAACTTAAGAGACATTACCAATCATTTTCATTCACAGTTTCGTTCAAATCAGGTACTAAGGATTGTGTTGGCATGTTACTCGACACGATGTATTGTGGAGCATTCATTTCAAAAAAAGTATCATACTGAGTTAAATGAGCATCAACAATATTAGTTGGATCATCAAATCGTGTCTGCAAATTCGTCTGTGTCGGAGAGTGCGTAGAACGATTTTTCCGCTCCTTCTTAATATAAACTTGAAGAATGTTCAGCTTTATTTGACTAGCATAGTCACAAGGAGCCCTCAGAAATTCAGTCAACGACTCATCGTCACTGATAATCCATTCTCCATAATTTACCAATCCTTGTGATGAGAACGAATTTGTATATTGTTCAACTATAAATAAATCAAAATCATCATTTTTTATTTTCATTCTTCTAAAAATAGATTCTACAAAGTCTCTGTAACCAATTGAAATTGAATACTTGACGTTGAACTTGGGGGAGATACTATAATATATTGTATTTCCCTCATGAATAATTTCCCCATCCTAAAAAAGTGCAACTTTAACACGTTCAACATTTATTCTTTAAGATTTGATTAAGTTTTGAAAAGAAGAGTCGAATTTGAACAAGTTTAAAAAGAAGAATTGAATTTAAAGAAGAAAAATGCAGTTTCAAAAGAGAAGAGGAGTGAATAAAGAATGAAAGTCTATAATGTATACTTTTATTTAAATAGGAGAAGCTATTTACACATAACTCATATATTTGTAGAGTTATATTCATATAATGGATAAATCACTTAAATAGTGAGTTATGCATTTTATTCCTACCTTACTTATATAATCAGTGAGTTTTACTCTCTCCGTTTCATAATAGTTGGCCTTCTTTCTAAAAAAAAAACTTTAAACGATAAATTAATTATTCACATAATATGTAAGTTTTTATAAAGTGAATTATATAATTTTTATTATATTTACGTAGAGAAAAAAAACAAGTTAAACTTTTATTATATTACTCACTTTTTGAGCGAGTTAAAAAATACAAAAATGCATAACTCTCTTTTCAAGGTGTGACTTCTATTACATAATTCACTTAAAAAGTGAGCTATGTAAATGTTAAAAAAAAATGCATAACTCTCTTAAAAAGAGAGTTATGCACTTTTTCTGATACTTAACACCGTTTGGTCACCACCGTTAAAAATAATGCATATAACTCTCTTTTTAAAAAGAGAGTTAAGCCTATTTTGGTTACAGTTTAAAAACATGGCATATTTTGATATTTTTTTTAGTTCCATGGCATATTTTAGTTCCCAACTCCAGCTAGTATTACTTACCAGAAATTTTTTCTGAGTTTCAATATATGAAAAGTTCCTTAAATTGCTACGTTGGAACATCACTAGGCTTTTTTTTTTTCATTCGAATTTCATCATTAGCATAGGCATCAAATTATCAAATCATGCTTACGCCTTCTCCAAGCTACGTTAGAACATCATCAGACCTTTCTTCCATTCGGATGTCATCATTAGCGTAGGACAAAATTTTCAAATCATGCTTACGCCTTTTCTAAGTGGCTTGAATTGTTTTCAAAGTCCACTTCTTCACAGTTTTAGGAATATCATATTTCTCTTAAAAATTGGGTCAACAGATGAAATGATAGTGCAGAAAGTGTGAAACATATTCAACAAAAAAGTAAATCGACAATTTCAAACATGGGTATAATCCCACAGATCATTTTTGTGTTAACATTCCTTCAATTGTATATATTAAGAGGAAAAAAGATGTTACGGTTTTTGTCCTGATGTTTTTACATAAATTAAGTTTTACTTTTATTACTATAATTACTTTTATTTTTCCTAAAAAACAAATATAAAACTATTCCGTATTTGGTTAATCTCTTTCTAAGTGAAAAAGTTTTGGACCTCAAGGCCCTCTTCTCTTCTCTTCTCATACCATTAGGATTGTGCAAAAACCGAACTGACTGATAAACTGAACCGATAAAACTATTATTGAGTTATCGGGTTAACGATTTTTTTATTGATTTTATAAAAAATTTTATTGGATAAACGGTTTGGTATCGATTTTAGCTTATTGGGTTATCGGTTTAATAAGGATACACTAAGTTATTATTTTATTCCTATTTATATTAAATATTTAAATCTCTCTCTTTATCTCTCTCTATATAGAGAGATAGATAGATAGATATGTGTATGTATATAGATTATATGCACTATTAATTCACAATTCAGTGATTCACAAAGTATTAACTTATTCAGGGCAACAAAGGCACAACATAAAGTTTGGCTATTATCGTAATAAAAAGCTTGAAGCATTTATAGCTTCCAACAATTAGGATTCAATTTTTTTCCTTACTAACATTTAGTTCAAGTTTGAAGATTCTTGTAAACTAAAATGCATTGCTTAGGTTTTGGCGGTAATTAAGATTTTATTTTTTATGTTAGTTGTTACTATTTCTATTTTATAAGTATTTTCTTATTGGTTAAATAAAAAATCGAACCGTTAAGGACCAAAAACCGATAAACCGAAACTGATAAGAAAATATCTTATTGGTTGGTTATTTGTTTTACATATTTAAAAGCCGAAAATTGATAAACCGAATCAATAACACGTAAAACCGAATCGAACCGACCGATGCACACCCCTACATACCATAACACAATAGCATTTGCAATTTAGTCATTAAAGAGTTGAAGATTTTCTCTCAATATTAGTTTTTCACATGTAGTTCGACCAAATCATATTAATAATATGTTTTTATTATAGTTTTCTTTATCATCTGAATTATCGTCTTTTATAGTTTGCAAATTTTAAGCTTGTGCATGAGACCCTCTCGATTTCGAACCTAAGAAAAGGGTTGCATTCCTTGTGAGTGTACTGAAAAAACTACTCAACTCTGTCACGTAATCCTTACTAGGACCAACAGGCTGACCGATATATTTCATTTATTAGAGTCAATTTATGATCATGCCTTCAATGTAAACTTAGCATCTTCGTTTAACCTTTCTGTCTTTTTTTGACTGAAAGGGTCTATTATAATACAAGAACAAAATATAACCTCCAAATTAGTATTGTAATTTGATTTTGTTCTTCACATTCTTCATTTAGGCAATAGTAGTAGAATCTGACTGCACTTGTTCCTCTACTGATTGTGCTATAGGGTTGGTTGACTCAGTTTGTACATGAGCTCTTACTTTTGGATGTTGTGGCACTGGTTGCTGATGTTTTTCTACTATATTTGGGAGATGCTGACGCTTGTCAGTTGACCTTATCAAACTCATTAGAATATTTGTTCTTCTAGATTGAAAACACCTTTTTGTTCGTCATGCATGGAAATGTTCCGGCTGGAACAATTGTTTTTGTTGTTTTATTCCTTATTCTTGAAGACTCACCTTATGTCATGACTGTCAGGTGTTCTCTATTAAAAAGATAGAGATCAAGAAAATAAGGAGTTAAGACATCCCAGCAGAATCAAGAAGATAAGATTTGAGACTCTTTATATGTACTAAAGTTTCATTTAATATCACCAAGCAATTAAAAAGATAAAAAAATTTTTACAAAGACTTTTTCTATTTTCCTTATATGTATTTTTATCGCATTTAACATGTAGCAGTTTCCTCATGTTCTGCAAAATACTCAACCTAGAAATGTTTGCCAAAACTGTACTTCATATCTTATGCTTTTGTACGTATTGTTTAGTTTATATTTATCAATATAGATTCAATGAAGTCAACAAGTTAGGTGAAAAATTCAACCACTCTAGTTTCAATATAGTCAAGATTTAGAAGTAACACAAGAAATTTATTCACTTACTGCAATCAAAGAGAATTGTAGATAGACTTTTTATATTAATGAAGCTTAATACAAAATCTTCAAATCATCTGTCAAGGATTAGCAACTAGTAAGTTGTAACCTAAGATCAACATAAATATACTTGGCTTAAGTCATCGCCAGGCACGTAAGTTGTCCCGAAAATTCACTTAGACTCCTCAAACTAAGGCCTGTACCTATCAGACCCCTAACCCACTCGAGTTTTGATCCAATTAGGCTTTTTTTGCCTAATCAGCAATAGGCATAGAGTGTGTGTAATACACTCGCCTGACGTGAAAAAATTAACCAAGTTGAAAAAACACTTGGCAAAAAATAATTATACGTGGAATTGTTGATTTTTTCCATTTTTCTATTTACTTAATCTATTTAATAATAATTTCTTAATTAAAAAGAAAAAAAGCATCCCATGCCCCAGTCGTTGTCTTCTTCACCGCTCCCTCCTTCCCGACGTCATCACACCCACCCACAAATGAATGACAACTGATCTACCCCCACCCCCATCTCGCCCTTCCCTCCTCCATCAACTTCCCTTTGTCATCCTAAGTCGCCATTGGAGACGAAATCAATGGTGACCAGAAGAACAAAAAAATTAAAATCAGTAACTTAATTTTGAGAATTTAGTTAATTTTCATGTTGGTACTATGAAGACGACGAAGATGCAGGGGGGGAGGGGTTGAAGAGGACAATTTTCTCTTCTCTATTTTCTTCAAAAAGCTAAACTTAAAAAAAAAATAAAATGAAAAACTAGTTTTCGACGTTGATTCGAACGTGTAAATTCGAACAATTTTAGAATTTTGAAGTTGATTTTCCATCGAGAATGCATTCCTCAGAATTTTTTAATGAAAAAAGGAGCCGACGATGATGGGAAGGGGGGTTGGGGGTTGACGACGAATTGGGGGAAGGGGTGATGAAGACGATGATGAAACCGGGGAGGGGGGTTGGGTGTTTTTTTTTTTTAAATTAAAATTTTTATTAATAAAATAATTAAAGTATAAGTTTTTTAATTAAAAAAAGTAAAATATTATTTTTTTCTCCTATTCACGCGCCCAAGGAGAGTGTAACACACTCTCCTTCCCAAATAAGCATTTTGTGCTTGATAGGTACCAATTTTAGCACTTGAGGTGCCTGATAGGTACAGGTCTTAATTAAGGGGTCTAAGTGAATTTTTGGGACAACTTTAGGTGTCTGATGATGACTTAAGCCAATATACTTCGATTCCAATACCACACGAAACTTTTGCAAAGTTAATTAAAATAATCCAGATCCTCTTTAACCAACCCCAGAATGGTAGCTCTAATGATGGAAAGGCAAAACATTAACCAAACAACTTCTCGTGACATTTATCAAGAGAGATGTTTTAATGTAAAAAAATTTCATAACCTCTGGTTAGCAGTCGCAGCCAACAAAATTCTGCCCGAAGAAAAGAGATTACAAATAATAGGATTTAAGTTGCTTCATTATTTTCATGGTTTTGGTGGAAACACTTTATTGTGTTGGGATAAAACCCATCACAGAAATAATATTTGTGGTAATAAAAATAATAAATACGGAACACAACAATAATACTATTAATCAACAGGAATAAAAAGACCGATAATGACATTAAGATTTTTACATGAAAATCAGAGAAAAAAAATGGGTCGAGAGGAGCAACTCAAATCACCATAACAATAAATTTTACACTACTAGGTCTGAGCAACATACTCCAAAGACCACTACACACTCAAAAGAAATATCCCCCTTTTGATTTTTCCACCGTACTACAATATCATTCATACTCTCTATTTTTCTTCAGAGACTAAACCCTCCGTTATGACTCACTCTTCTTTCTCTACTCTCTTTGTTTTTGATATGATTGAAAATGAAGATCGCCTCTCCTTTTATAGGAGAAAATACTGGGGATCTAAGTTGAAAAATAGAAAAGAAAAATAATTAATTATTTGTCATCCACAAATAATTACTTGCTCACCAAGTTCTATTTTCAATCAAGTAAATTAATTATTTGTCATCTACAAATAATTAGTTACTTACTCACCAAGTTCTCTATTCAACCAAGTAAATTGACACATGGCAATTACTATCAAATGGGATAGATCTAATAAATCTCCCCCTCTAGTCCTATTCACTTGAAGGAGATATCACCGTCTTCTAGTTTGAGTTCATGCTCATAAATTCTTTGCATAGATCAAACTTGTCTCTCAATACCACCTCGATCTGCATATCCAGAGGATTATCACTTGTAGGGATCTTCTTAACTAGCATAGACCCATCCTCTATTTTTCTTTTCGAATCCATTGATATCTCACATCGATATATTTTGTCTTTGCATGATACATGATGTTGTTTCTCAAGTATATTACACTTTGACATTCACAATAGAAATCATACTCCTTCTAATGCAATCCAAATTTGTGAAGAAATCATTTCAACCATACCATCTTCTTGCCAGCTTCAGTAGCTGCAATACACTTTACTTTGTTGTAGCTCCCCCTGAAAATCTAAATAATTATCCAGTAGTAGATTTTCTGTTATTAAGGTCACCCACCATATCAACATATGTATAACTCTTCAAGATTGAATTAAATCCTTCAAAACACAAGCAATCTTGTGTGATACCTCTTAAGTGCCTGAGTATCCACATGACTGCTTTACAGTATTATTTTTTAGGATTTTCAAGGAACCTCCTAACAACTCTAACTAAATAAGGAATTTTAGGTTTGGTACATACTATTGCATACATCAAACTCCTGACCGCTAAAGAATGAGGAACTTTGACCATATTCTCTTCTCCTTCTTAGTTGTAGGACACATCTTCTTGATCAACTTTAGATGAACAGTAAAAGATGTGCTAACGACTTTAGCACTCTTCATGTTGAAATGTTCAAGTACACATTCAATGTACTTCTCCTAAGATAGACACAACTTTCTGCTTGTTCGTTCTCAAACAATCTTCATCTAAAAAATTTGTTATGCTGGACCCAAGCCCTTCATGTCAAATGACTTGGACAAATCTCCCTTAAACTTGGCAGTCAACTTCTTTTCCTATCCTACAATTAGCATGTCATCCATATACAACAACAAAGTAATAAAGTTGTTGTCCGAAAATCTTTTGAATTATACACATAGATCAAATTAAGTTGTTGTGTAAATTTGACTTTGCATGAATTAGTCAAACCTTTTATACACTGCCTTGCTGCTTGCTTCAACCCACAAACACTCTTATTAAATTTATAGACCATGTGTTTCTTTCAAAGTACTTCACATCCTTCTAGATTCTCTATATAAATCCCCTCTTCCAAATCTCTATAAAGAAATACTATTTTCATGCCTAAATGCTCCACCCCAAGATCTAGGCTAGTTGTTAACCTCAAAATGGTTCAAATAGAAGTTATTTTAAAAGCATGTGAGAATATTTTGTCAAAATCAATATCTTTCTTCTGTTTGGAACCTTTTACCATCAATCAAGCTTTGTATTTGACCAACTAGCTATTTTCATATTTTTGGAGTTTCAAGACACACTTGCACTTTAGCGGTCTTTTATCTTTTTGAAGTTTAACTAGCTTGTATATGCCATTTTTATATAGTGATTCCATATCTTCTTGTATGACATTTGTCTACTGGCTCTTTTCTGGATGGGACAACACCTCCTTAAGGCTTTCTGGCTCCCTCTCATTATTGATGAGGACATACTCTGAGGAAGGGTACTTTGATGACTCTACTCTTTTCTATTTTGATCTCTTCAGAGGTTGATATTGTTCTTCTTCCTGAGTAGGGTGCTCTACTTGTTTGGTATAATCACCAAGTTGGTCCTCCTGCTCAACAATCTCATCAAGTTGTTCCTCCTGCTCGATAACCTCGTCGATTGTACTTTCTACATTTCTGGGATGGTTAGAAGTTGGAGATGGTAATCTGGTTAGGGACTATACCATTCTATTTCTTGGCCTTCACTAACAAATCATCAATAGTTTTGACTTCACTTTCTCAAAATATTACATCTTTGCTTCTGATGAACTTTTTCTTTACAAGATCCCAGGCCTGTACCCAAACTTTTCATCTCCATATCCAATGAATATACAGGGAACCAATTTATCATCTAACTTTGTGTTCTCTTCTCCTTTGGTAATTTGTAAAGGCTTTTCAATCAAACACCTTTAGATGTGAGTGGGGCACCTCCTTGTTGGTCATCGAACACCTTTAGATTTGAGTAGGACACCTCTTTATTGGTCCAAACTCTCTGTAGGATGTTAAATTCCAATGGGATTGATGGAACATTATTGATCAAGTAACAGGCTCTCTCAACAACTTAACCCCAGAATGACCTAGACAGTTTAGCCATTCTGAGCATGCTTTAAAACTTCTGAATAATAGTGCGATTCATCCTTTCAGCTACGCCAATGTTGTAGGGTTCTAAGTATCTTCTTATGTATGATCCCATGATGTGAATAATACTCTTTAAGTTCTCTTAAAGTGTACTTACCTCTATTGTCAGTGCGGAGATACTTTATCTTTCAACCCATCTGCCTTTTCACCAAAACATAAAACTTTTAAATTACTTGAAACACCTGATCTTTGGTTTTTGAGATATAAACCCATAATTTTCGTGAAGCATCATCAATAAAAGTCATAAAATATTTGTTATGCTCATCAATTCTAGTTCCATTAGACCACAAACATCTGAATATAGCAAATTAACCATATTCAACTTTCTTTCGGACAATGTCTGAATTAAGACTCTATTTTGCTTACCAAATAAGCAATAGTCACAACTTTTTTCCATCATGCCCTTAGCGAAAGATATGAGTGATTTCTTGGCCATAATATATAATCTTTTCTCGCTTATATGACCACTTTTTCTATACCTCAAATATGGAGAAATATCTTCTTGAGCTGATTCAATTTAACTCTATAATTTTTTTGATTTGTCCTGTACAACGTGCCATGAGAAACTCCTTTTCAATTACCAATGCTTCTTTAGTGAGTCTCTATTTTTAATTTGCAAAATAGTTCTCGTAACTGCTCAGTCCAAAGCAATTCTCAATATTAAGTTCAACCATAAATCAGTTACATAGCACACATCTTTTAGAACCAATGTGTATCCAACATTAGTTTTGATACTAATATTTTTGATCCCTCTTTGAATAGCTTGAGTTATACATTTTTGCAGTGTCAAAATCACCGGCTATATACTTGCAGAAAAGATTCCTTACTGGTGTAGCATGGTAAGATGCTGTTATATCAACCACCTATTTCGACTCTGTCCCTGCCAAGTGCATGCACTCCTATTTTTCATTTATGAAGAAAACAACATCATCATTGTTTTGCATCATGGTAACTATGTTTTAGTCATTCTTTTAGAAACTACTTTTACCTTTTCCCTTTTTAGATTTGGACAATATCTTTTGATGTGACCTAGTTGATCCCAATTATAATAAGTTCCGGCTCTTGATTTTGATCAAGCCTTGTACTTTCCATGACCTCCGAATATGCCATAGTTACTTGAACTCCATTGGTGACTCCTTCCTCTACTTTTTGTGACTAGAGCCTGTCCATGATTTTCATGCTTCTCTCTTATCTTCTCATTAAGTAGAAGAGTTGATGTGACATTTTTACCTGAATAGAGTCCTTACCATGAAAGATGGTTGTTGCCAAAATATCATAAGATGATGGCAATGAGTTCTATAGCACGATGACTATATATTTCTAACCGATCTTTACTCGAGGTTATCCAGCTACATGATTAATTTGTTAAGCATATTTAAATGGGACAAAAAATTTGTATCCTCACTCATATGTAGGGCGTACAACTATTTCTTTAGGTACATTTATTTGTTAGCATTTTGGACATATAGATATTTACTAACTTTGTCCAAATATCACATGTGCTATCTTCATAAATGATGTTATTGACCATATCATCTATTAAGGGCAACCTGATTGTACTAGCAACCTTTTGATACATTTCTTGCCAATCTTTCAGTTTCATGGATTCAGATTTTTTGGGTTTGCTGCTTAATGCCTTGTACAATCCTTGGTGGATGAGTAAATCCCTCATCCTTATTTACTATGTTGAGAAGCCTCTATCATCGTTGAATTTTGCTACCTTATACTTTACTTAGAATATTTTTATTTCTCCGAGTATAGAATGACCAACCGCAAAAATCTATTTTCATGAATGAGCAGAACCTGTGCTCTAATACCAGTTATTGGGATAAATCCCATCATAATAATAATATTTGTGATATAAAAGTTTCAAATTCGAAACATAACAATAATATGGTTAATCAACAAGAATAAAAAGAGCATAATGACATCAAGATTTTTATATGAAAATCCTTCAAGAAAAAAATCACGAACCGAGAGGAGCAACTGATATCACAATAGCAAGAGATTTTACACTTGCTGGTTCAAGTAAAATACTCCAAAGACCACTATACACTCAAAAGAAATGCCTATCTTTTCATTTTTCCGCCTCACTACAATCACTCACTTTCTCTATTTTTCTTCACAAACTACCTCTGTGATACTTCACTTTTCTTTCTCTTCTATCTTTATTTTGGGTGTGATTGGGAATGAAGATTGCCTCTCCTTTTATGGGGGAGAAAATACTTGGACTCCAAGTTGAAAAATTGAAAAGAAAAAAGAAATTATTTATTTGTTATCCACAAATAATTACTTGCTCACGAAGTTCTATTTTCAACTAACAAAATTAATTATTTGTCATCCACAAGTAATTAATTACTTGTTCACCTTGTTTTATATTCAACCAAGTAAATGGGCACATGCCAATTACTATCAAATGGAATGGATCCAATAATTTGCACATCTTCTTTTGTGCAACTATAGATATTTTTCATACATTCAAGATTTGGGTGTTTGGGGTTGAAGGTCTCTCTAAGACTCGCCACATAACAATTTAACTAGTTTTAATATTTTAAATGAAAGATAAGCATAACTAAACTAACTGAAAAAATCTAACTCAACCAGGGGAGTGGGTTGTGTCTCCAATTTAACAATCTTAAACAAGTTTTGAGGTAAAAGGAGAAAAAAAGGACAACAAAACAAACTAATGGAATCAAACATAAATTCTTAGTTCATAAAAAATACACACTATAGAAACTAAGCATCACGTAATAACAAGACTTCACATACATAAGAAAAGACTAGGAGGTTTGCTTGAAGACAAAGGAAAAGGGAAAAATAACTAGGCCAATGACACAAACAGCTGAACAGATACTGAGAACTTAGAACTCATGACTCTGAAGGTTGATATGAGGATCTAAATCTAGGAGCAGCCTTAGAAAGGAGTTAACGCTCACAACCTTATCTAGAGCTCAAGTAGACCAAAAATCTATTCAATGTATTTCGGAACCAATAATTCTCTTACCACACAAATGAGAACATGTATTAGAAAAAAGTGATACTAGATTCATATAAAGAAAATTTTGCCTGACACTTTAAACTTAGAAATACACACCCAAAATTTAAAGTACACAAGTACATAAAAAGATATAACTGAAATAGGGAATATTACCTCCTTTCAAGCAGTGAACTAAAGCATCGATATCTGGAGGATTGAATTGTTGTTTATGCTTCAACTTCCAGCCAGCATGAAATTCTGAGAATAAAAGAGACTACTAACTCAAAAGTTGAAATTTTTACTAGAAACAGAAACTATACCCGACTTGAAAGACTTTTGAAGTTTAAAAACACTTCAGAATTTTTTTATCGATTGAAAAGATTTATGGAGTTCAAAATTTTTTCAATATTAAAAAACATAGGATCTTTGTATGGAAAAAGCTGTCCTCTGGAATGAAGTATTGAAACCTATATTCTAAAACATCTCTTCTTCTTAAACGCAGAATCCTATAATATTTTTCAGTTTTTGAGTTCTAAATCTCCACCAAATTTGACATACAATTTCTATACCACAAGAAGATGAAACCATCATATTGATATTGCATTTCATATTAATATTTCAAAATTTGCCATCAGGATCCTACAAGTTAAGCAACTAATAGAAAATGACACAGATATTACTATCACGACCCAATTTCTCAGGTTGTGATGGTACCTACTATAACTCACTGGAAGGTAAGCCACCAATAACCCAAAACAGCTAGAATGGACTACCATGCAAAATAAAAGGAACAATGGATATACATTTAAATAAAAGACTAATATAGATCACAACCCTAGGGCTCGGTGAAGTCAATACAAGAAATTCTAATACAATTGGAGTACAAAGAGAAATATAGAATAAATATACATTTTTCAACCATCTCAAAAATAAAAAATAGAGATAGGTCTAATCAATAGAGAGAGAGAGAGCAGAAATACTCCGAACATCAGTAGCTCACTTAAATCTTCGATCCATAGCTACTCTGTATGATACACACATTAACGATGAGAACTCGTACTATGATCTGCAGGCTGCCTAAGTATAGTATGAGTACCAAACACATGGTATTCAATAGGCATTGGTCGATCGAGCTTTAAAGACAACATAAGCATAATTAACATGTTAAGTAGGAATATAAACTACAAATAATTATCCAAGAAACTAAACATAATAATACTAAGAGAGCAATAAGGATAAACTATCTTATTCTAATCGTATACAGGAACTAAAGTGAAATACCATATATCACTCGCCAAGATAGAGGCAAAGAGTGAAAGAAGGAAATATAGTAGTAAGACAAGGTCAAAAAATGCATACACAATATGAATAGATTAGGAAAGAGACGGATATATGGTAATACCATATATGCACACGCATATATAGGACTAAATTCAAAGCTAAATACTTGAGAGATCTAACCTTTCATGTCAAGGATCATAACCAAGTGGGTGGGGGGGGGGGGGGGGCTAATACTGGCATAATCAAGACTCTAATGAAAGTGTGACTAATTATGAGATAATCTATCAATGATGCTGCTTCCCAGTAATAGAGAAAGATAAGGAATTAGAAATGTATTGATAATATCGAGTACTAGTCCATAACCATCCTGCCATTAACTAATCATATTAACCAAAAATAAAGTAACTAGATAGTCTGGACAAACAATAACCTAACCAGGACCCCATAAGCTTGAAAGGTGCAAGAAATAACTCAATAAATAATAATAATAATAATAGCATATACCTTTACCACCGCCATAAGGCCAATAGATATAAGCACCAAAAAATCATACTGGTGATAGGCAGTGCATATAAATGAATGCTACATAAACTAAAAGTAAACTATGTCCGATCCGAGTGATAAATGCACTAAGTAAATACACCTTCTCTATCTCAACAGCTCACAAAGGCAGGACCTATGGAGACCATCATTCTTCGGCACTGTGGCTCACAGATGAAAGGGACTCGAGATATCTACATACACTCTATGGTCTAGAACAAAGACTTCTAATAACCATTACCATTAATCTAATCCATTTATTACTATATATATATATATATATATATATATGTACAAGCCTGATAAGTGCACGGACTCAAACCATGACTAAAAGAGTGTAAATCTATAAATCCATTACCCGAGGTCAAGTTTAGGACTAAATAGACATAATAGCTTAGAAAGGTCCAGAATCTCTCTAGATTGATGTAAATAGTAGTGGTAAAAGAGTAGAATAGTAATGGACCAGAATAAATCCCGATCTAGTTTCAAAAATATCATATTTAATTTCAAAGCTTGTAATTCATTAAAATATGGTGGTACGATTCTCGTTATAGAAAATCTATTTTTAAAGTGAAAAGTGAGAATGAATCATTTTTTAAGAAAATAATAGTAAAATCAAGGGTGTGGTTGTAATAGAACCACTAAGTGAGCATGAATGCTCCTAAAAATATGCATGCCATCACTAGTATCCAAATAATATAACCACATGTGCCTAAGTGTCTATAAACTAAAATCATGACCTTTATAAGGATAAATACTCACCTGGAGTCCAACTAGTATCACAAGGATGGTCTCGAGCCCAAAAATATATCATTACCATAATAAAGCCTCATAACTTGAAAAACTATGATAAATGAGGGAATAAAATCACTAAAAGATTCTAGTCGGGTAAAAAATACCAAAATCACTAATCTACATTGTAAGTCTTTTACTAAAGGATCATTAACATCAATTTATGGTCAATCATGGCTATAATCAAGGGTAATAGGATCCTAAGGCCATAACAAGTATCCTATGCTAAGTTTCACATCACAATTCTATCCCAAATTCCCTAAATAGGCTAAGTCATGATATATTAGTTATAATCCTATCCTATAATACCTACCTAGAATGCAATCTAAACAATGCACAATCTTGTAGAGAAAAGTAGGTCGATGTCTACCTCGATGCCGAACCTCAAATCTTGAGTCTTCCACGAATCGCTCTTCTTTGCTCCACCATTCTAAACTGTCTCTATGCCATCAAAATAATAATCTACACATCAATAGAAGTAAAATGATACATATATTAGAATATAAAACTCCAAGCCTCCCAAAATTAAGTAAAAAATGGGCCCGTGAGACCCGCTAACAAAATCCTAAAATTGAATCCATCACGAGGTTCCTCAAAGCACAAGAAATATATCGAATGACTAGGAACATCTGCTTAATAGTTGAGAACCATTAAAGCATAAATCATGGCTCAAATCTACCCCAAAATATAATGGAAAAAGAGGAAAAAAACAAGAATTAAATAGAGGATTTAGGCCGAAAGCTTACAATAAAATGAGTTGGAAATGATTATCTCAATGTCCTCTACATATTCCCAATTCAAAACAATTAATTCCTATACTTTCTTGAGCTCCCAGGGCTTAATATGGTCGAATTGGGGCTTAAAAATAAGAAAAAATCGTGGATTTCAGCCATTTATAGGACTAGGGATTACTTACTTGGGGTCCCTAGTCGCGAATGCAAGGTACAAAAAATATTTCCTTCATAAAGGCAGGTGAAGAGATACAAATGCAAAGACCAGTGGATATTGACCATCAAGAATGCAGATAACTAGCTATGATCGCGTAGAGGAAAACTGACAGGATCGGGCTGACCCGCATCGTGAATGCGAGAGGTGAGGCTCATGATTGTAAAGGTCAAGAACATGACCCAAAGCCAACACGACCCGGGCCTCACGATCACGAAAAACAAAAGGGATGCACCATATTGCTGGAAGCAATAATTTTTCTAAGTCCAAATGAACTTCGACCTATGGTTTGAGATTTGTTCGGTTCCTCATGCACGTAAGCATACTATGCTACCATACGAAATTTGACATTTTGGACTTAATAAAGTCATCAAAACTTTCATCAAAGATCATTTCGATTAAATATAGATCCCACGTCTATAGTTTTATTTTTTATTAAATCCACCCAATAGTCCAAAATGATGCCAAAAACCTTGGGACCTGAACCAAAGCCCCCCTAGCCTAAAATCAACGTTCTGGAGCTGGTGGCATTGTCGAATTTATCATCCAAGGCCATTTACTAGGAGTTTTATTCTGAGACCAGTTCCTTTACAGTGAAAGCTCCAAAGTATGGATTGAGCCTAATATCCAAGTGCATTGTTCGATAATAAATCGATAGTGCCAATAAAGCATAAATAACTTGTAGCCGCTATGGGAAGGATCAAAATACTAAAAACTCATGGAAATTGAGAAAATGACCTGGAGGGTCATTAATATATTCACTACTAAACTCACTTTTATCCGCAAAAGTCAATGGATAGAAAGAGCCTGAAATCTCAAAAGGATGAGGTACTGGGTCCACATGCTCTAAGCAAGACTTCCCAGATAACTCTAAGGCAAACCAAACTTGTAAGTGATTTTATCAAAGGTATTCCTTTTTCACCAACTTCCTTCGCTTCTCAAAATAGCCACAAACTCAATATAATAACCAACTAGCCTCCAACTGAACTGAGAACGAATGATGTACGCAAACCTAAAACATAATACACTGATATCACGCCAGTACAAGAACAACTAAGCAAAAACTCAATTATGCTAAAGATAATCCAAGGCATGAAACATGCAACCAATTTCAAATTCTAAATCAAACATTCCTTTATCATTTAAACCTGTTATCAACTCTGATCTACACTGAATATCATTTGAGTCTTATCCTTGTAATTACATTATGCTGACCTCAAAAGACAGAAGATGATCTATTAAAAATCCATAATGAAAAGTATAAGAATAGCCTATAAGGTTCTACCTCAACACTAGAATAGAAATAATTAAGCCTGCGATCTCTAGCCAAAGCTACAACTGATCCAAATAACCTTCGAAACAGACAGTTATGAATTCAAAGCACAGACTATCAAAATTGAATGATTTGCTCCAAGATGTCCTACCAGCTGAGGATGAATCCATTTTGGGTACACTTTTCCTAATAAGTTGATGATCCAAAATTTTGACAAAAACTAAGAATCAAGGTCAAGAGTAGTAAAAGCTATTATCGTCTGCTAATGAACTATCTCTCAAACATCTATCAAAGTAAAACCCTCTAAACTAAAGAAAACCAAGTTGGTAGGTAATGAGTAGGCTTAGTCAGCCTATAAACAAATTCTTAACTCAATCAAAACCTCAAAATAGGCCTGCAACCACATCACACAATCCTTACCTATAATCTCAATACCAAAGTTGAACTACTTAACCTTAACTATCCAAACTAGTCCTGTCGATGAGTAAGCATTTGCAACCCAAAATCCATCACAACTTCCAAGTTATTATTTAAAAGAGCCAAAATCATAATTGGAGCCAAGAAGTCCTCATTAACGTCAAATACCCAACTCAATCTCCCCACGAAAAATCAAGTACATATAACATGGTTCTTGTAATAACTGAAACTGAAATATTACTAAAAAAACATAACAACAAATGAGGGAAATCATCGGCTGAATACACAAACAACAAAATTCACATCTACTGAAGGAAATAAGGCTTCAAGGCATGATCAAGAACTTACCACGGCTTCAAACAATACTAGTGATTGTCAATGCTTGAGAAACTCTAAGAAATACATTGTTAGCCTAAATTTGATCCATCTAATACTCAATCTATTAAAATAAAAACCCATAGGCACATATCACTAAGGAAGAGCATTCCACAAAGTCACACTATGCTGAATAAATGCCAAAACAAGAATTTTTTGAATTTTGCCAAGTACACCAACTTTAGCTCAACTAAATCATGAACCACATCATATCAAGAATAAAGCACCCAACTCAAAATCTATATCAAGTTCAATATCACGACCTAGAAATGGCCTATCTAAATTAAAAGAATAAATCTCAAATTTATCAACCTCAAGAATGGGCTATAGAGTAGTATAACTAATGCTAGATTCTCAGCAAACCAGAAAAGCAAGCCTTAAACTTTGAAACATTAGAAACGGGCAATAAATTGAACCACCAACTCTAGAACCACAATAAAACCATGAAAGGCCTATCTACCTTCACTTTTACATCCTACTCAACCACTGATATAACCTCGCTAACAAAGAAGAAAAATAACTAAAATCACTTTAATAAAAGAGAAAGAACAAATTAACCAAGTTAGTCGACTAAGCCAATGAATGAGAATCACAAAAAAAAGGATTCTAACTAGGTAATGCTAGTTTATCCATCTATCATGCTAGGACTAATCAACGTAAAAATTATTACTATAATAATAACAATAATGGTGACAACAATATAAGGTACAGGTGACACAAAATGAACGACCACAATCATTACAACACTATAACCATAACTAGGACAATATACCAAAATAAATGGGACTTTAACCCAAATACTATACCCAAAGGAAATTACCAAACTGATCCACTTAATACAGTACTAAAAGAAATCATCTACAGAGTTAGTCACATATGTATGAATCTACACAAAGTCATACAACACCCAACATAATAACATTAAGGCATATAATCATCAGTGGGTATGAGAACCCCAATTCAACTCAAACAAAACTAAAGGCAGAAAACCAATGTCTCACCTATCATGATGGAAAATTTAAAGTCACAATCCTGACATACCTTAAATAGTATAGATCTGAGCGTGTTCTACTCAAGCTGAGCGTCTAAATCACCAACTAAGGAACTAAGTGCACTTTCTCTAACTAAAGATAATTTAACACCATAAACTAATTTGGATGAACTGATGACTAATAATACCCCCAAAGCTCTAACCTGGTGAAAAACATGAGTTGTTTCTAACTGACTGACTAACTCATGCCTGCGGTATTCCCTAGACCAATGACTAACCTTTCCATAGTCCAAACATGACACTCAAACTATCTGATGCACTATACCCCCAATCCAGAATAGCTACCCAACTTAAAGATCATTTTGAATACTTTATGATGTCTGACTAGGACTCTATCTACTTTGACCACCATAATCTATTTGAGGATCACCCATAATCTGAGGTGCTACCTCTACAAATCAGATAGGCTATAAGTGATGTTAACCTCTAATGAAAGGATCCCTACCTCTAGAAAAAATATCACTAACACTCTATCACTGATAAGGCCTCTTACCACTACCTTTATATGTCTTAATACATTCCCTCTCAATGGTCCTCGCATGATGAACAACTTGAGAGAAAGATGACTCAGCTTCTATTGGATTCTCCGATGCTAAGTGGAGTGGCAAATTCAATCCTCTGTCAAATCCATACACTAGGTCATGCTTTGAGAATATAGTAAATAAGTATGTCTGGTTCACTTATTAAACCCTATCTCAAACTCTAAAATAGACTAAGATCCCTGATAAATACTTATAAACACAACTCTAACTTGGGAATCACTCAATTTATTGAACACCATCTCCGACTGTGGGGTATCCGCTAAGATACTTAGAATACCTAACACCAATCTTGAAGAATTAAGGTAGTTACAACTCTATAGGATCCTGGGCTGGTGCTAAATTCTCTCACTAACATTGTAACTCCCTAGCCCGATGATGAGTTAAAAATCTAAAAGTACATATAAATATCTCATCTACATCTATCAATAACCTCATGCCATCCATCTTGGGAGGAATGAAGTCAAGGAAAGTACAAAAGGTTCAAAGAAATATGGGCACATGACAAAGAATAAAGAATAGAATTTACTAAGAATACGCTGTAGCCTCTTAAAGATAGGATACATTCATCTTCGTACCAATCCATAAGACTCTACTAGACACTTACCTTTTGTACCAAAACACCGATAAGCCTATGCTTTGATATAATTTATCATAACCTAATTTCTCAGGTCATGATGGCAGCTACTATAACCCATCGATAGGTAAGCCAACCCATAATCTAGAACAACTAGTGATGGATTATCAAGAGAAATAAAAGAAACAACAAAAATAAAATTAATTAAAAGATTAATATAGATTACAACCCTAAGAACTGGTGAAGTTAGAATAATAGCTTCTAATATAACTAGAGTACAACGGGTAATACAAAATAAATTTACATATAGGAACTATCTCTAAAATACAAAATAGAGTTAAGTCTAATCAATATGAGGGAAACAAAAATACTCCAAATGTTAGGAGCTAACCTAAATATCCAATCCATAGATGCTCCACATGATGCATAAATCAATGATGAGAACTCCTGTACTATGAGTACCAAACATATAGTATCTATAGGCATTGACCGACTGAGCTCCAGGGATACTATAAGCATATAACATATAAATTAGGAATATAAACTATAGGCAATTGTCCAATAAACTAAACATAAAAATCCTAAGGAGCAATAATGAAAAAGTATCCTATTTTAGTAGTATTTAGGAACTAAAGTGCTAATCATATATTACTAGACAAGATTCCTGTAAAGAGTAAAATAAGGATATATAATAGTAATACAAGGCCAAAAGATATATAT
>NC_061120.1:151599841-151635983 GCF_002878395.1 Capsicum annuum | reverse complement strand
ACATTTAGTTCTAAAAGTTGTACTAGTGTTCTGTTTGTTAATCATGTTATCTAAGTGTAGAAAGAACTCACTTTTATATCTAAAATCTGAAAGCTGAAGTCTGTAGATAATGTCTTTCTGTAATGCAATATCTGAATAAAGATGTGAGCCTTTACACTTTGTTTTCTAAAGCTTTTCTATTAGTCTTTTTCTTTAGGGAGGTTCTTCTAACCGACATAAACCATGTGAGCTATCATGGAGTCCAACGTCTTGTTCCCCTATGGGGAAAACCTCATGATGGAGAGAGTTGCCATACTCTTGCCAAGAAGTATAACCTAATCTAAGTGATCACATCTGTAACTATTATCTATATAGAAATAGGAATAATCTGAATCTGTACCTACGTTGGCTCGTAGTTCTATGGAAGTAGGATACGCTAAACCCACACTTCCCTCTCGGTGCTAAATATTACTCCCTTTAATATGTATGCTTATTTTGTTGGAAATCCACTTTTAAAAGCTAACATAAGGGTTTATTATGAAACCAGTTATGCATTTAACTGATTTAAATCTGTAAAATAAAGCTAATCTATTTTATGAAACTGTAATAAATCTGTAAAGTGGATTCCAAGTCTTATTTGAGGATCAAAAGTCAAATATTTATTGAAAATCTAAAATTACACTGACCATATGACACTTAAAGCATAATCTTTCTTGGAACAATAATATTCAATCTAGGGGTAGTAACCCATGCATCAATGTCATGTCAAAATATAATAATATTCATGCTTGGTAGTAAAAATTATGGTAATTCAACTCAAAATCTGGAATTTACTGCAATACGCATGAAAATATGGAAATAGACGTGCAATTCAACATCAAAATATCTCCAAACTCATAATCTTGCAATTAACAATAATGGGTATGAACCCTAATTTAAAACTCATGTATATTCATACAAAATCATGTAAATTTGTAGTTAAAAGCTATTTTGGGCACAAGGACGAAAGAGGATCCTTGTTCATAAACCCCACATACCTTAATTGATGAAATTTCTAAGGAAGCTTAAACTTGAATCTCTATTTGTGCTCTTGAAGATGAACTCTTGAGTATCTTGATTTGGGAACCCTTAATTTTGGGTTTTATTGGAGAAATAATAGAGGAAATTGAATTTCTTGAAGCTTAAGTTTTGAGCTCTAGGATTTTCTTTGAGAGAGAATTAATGAAAAATATGCATAAAGTGCTTAGAATGAGCTTAATATGATGTTATCCACGAATTGGGGCTTAAGAAAAAGACCAAACTACCCTTTTAAAATAAATTTTGAAAAATTAGAAATCCTGATTTGGCATGCCACCGCAACGCGCCACTATCACAGTGGCTCATTGGAAAAGGGCCGACTATCATTTGGCCTATCAAAGCGATGCGGTTAAATCACGTTGCACAATTGGAAATGGGACGCGCCCCATTTTGGCCATCACCGTGATGTGGGGCCATCATGGTGTGATACGGGTACGACCACGAAGGTGGGTGAGTGTGAGAGTGAATTAACCCGAGACTTGGAGTGTACACGTGAAGTGCAAAGGAAGGCCTAAATAGGCTCCAAAATCAGTCCATACAATGCACTCTAAGGGAGCCCACTTGAAGACTTTGACTAAGGGGTCATTTTGGACATTTCACACTATTCTTGTAATACACTATAAATACAACCTTCTAGGGTTTTATTCATGAGACTTGGCTGAATATTGATGTTTATCACACTTAGAAACATTTCTCTCTTATGAGAAAGTCTCCTATATCCGAAATCCATGTAACTAGGATTTTCAACTTGAGGGTGGAATCTCTCATGTTGGATTCATGCTTGGAAACGCTGGGTGCATTGAGAGATCAAGGCCCCTCTTGTTCCTACGTAGGAGATAGGTTAGTGTTGTGTGTAGAATTAAAGGTCCAAGAGTGTAACAATTCTTGGGGTGTTAATATTATTGCCTTATTTGGTCTATCTATCTATCTTTACATTTCAGATTTGTAGTGGACTGTTTTGTGTCTTTGTTGAATCTGAATTTTGTAATAATTGTGTTCATCTTGTTCATTGTGTATTGTGGCTGTTTTGGTGTTGAAAACACCTTTTTATCTTGTTATTGTGTGGTTGTAGCGAATCCGAGAGTGGTCTCCATCTTAGTCCTCAAATCCTTTAGATTAGTGGACTGTTTTGGAGTTGTTTCATGTTTCTCTTGTTTTTCCCGCATCACGGTGTGCCACTGGAAATTGACGAACAAGACTTGGGACTTCAACGTGACGTGGGCCAATAGCGGCGGTCCACTGGAATCGGACAATTGTTATTTTGGTATCCACCGCGATGCGGTGACTGTCTAAATGTCACACTGCTTTACTAAAAATTTCCATAACTTCTCAACCAAGTATTGGATTTAGGCGAAATTGATATTGTTAGAAAGCTAATTCAATTTTCTACACACTGGTGGTCTAGAACTGGAAAATTTCATATGTATCAAACGTTTTTCATTTTTTAAGCTAACCCTTGACATTCTAGGAGCTAAATTGAGCTAGGAAAAAGTGC
The DNA here is from genome assembly GCF_002878395.1 of Capsicum annuum. Taxonomy (NCBI): domain Eukaryota; kingdom Viridiplantae; phylum Streptophyta; class Magnoliopsida; order Solanales; family Solanaceae; genus Capsicum; species Capsicum annuum. The sequence goes on along the minus strand of NC_061120.1, from coordinate 151,633,432 downwards.
GGGGTATTACTTTATCTCCCCCTTGGGCACATTTGTCCTCGAATGTGGCTAGCTAAACTGAAAATACTGAGGAATCTAAGGCTATATTCTGATATGCATAACTGAAACAACTGTGTGACTGGATTTAAAACATACTATGCGATTGAGCTTATCCGTGAGTGAATGAATTTATGTGAGGACAATTATACAGCTGAATTTGATACTGGAAAAGAATTGAATTAAGGAAGACAATTACCTTCAGATTAATATGAGTTCGTGGATAAGAGATGAGGATACTTGGTACTCATGTATGCTTCTACTTCCAGAGTAGTGTCCTCAACGGATTGATTTCTCTACAGTACTTTGACCAAGGGAACTTCTTTGTTCCTTAGTCTACGGATCTGACGATTAAGAATCTCTACTGAAACTTCTTCATATGAGAGGCTATTCTAAATATATGTACTTTATAGAAGGACTATAATGGTTGAATCGTCCATGCACTTCTTCAATAAGGACACATGGAACACTGGATGAATTGAGGACAAATCTGTGGGTAGCTCAAGCTCATATGCCATATTTCCAACACGACTCAAAATCCTATAGAGGCCTACATATCAGGGACTAAACTTCCCCTTTTTGCCAAATCTCTTCACCCCCTTCATGGATGAAAATTTCAAATACACAAGGTCATCAACCTCAAACTCAAGATCTTTTCTCCTTACATCTCATAAGATTTCTGACGACTCTGGGTTGCTTTCAATCTCTCTCGGATCAACTGAACTTTTTCCATGGCTTCAAACACCATATCCGGTCCAATCATAGTGGCCTCACCCACTTCGAACTAACCTACTGGAGATCTACATCTTCGCCCATTAAGAGCCTTAAATGGGGCCATCTAAATACTAACATAGTAACTGTTATTGTAGGGGAACTCATTCAACGATAAATGCTCATCCCAACTGCCTTTGAAATCAAGAACACATGACCTCAACATATCATATTGAGTCTGAATGGTCCTTTCTGCCTGACTATCTGTCTGCGGATGAAAGGTTGAACTAAAATGAACTTGGGTACCAAGACCCTTCTGAAAGGCTTTCCAAAACTAAGAGGTAAACTGAGTACCTCTATCTGAGATGATAGATAAAGGAACTCCATGCAATCTGACTAACTTTTTGATATACAACTTAGCATAATCTTCAATTGTGTAGAACGTGTGAACTGGTAAGAAATGCGTTGACTTAGTCAATCTGTCTACTATCACCCAAATCAAATCCTGCTGATGACGTGAATGGGGTAATCCAGTCACAAAGTCCATATTTACCTCTTACCACTTCTAAGTGGGAATACCAAACTCTTGGAACGTACCACCAGGTCTTTGGTGCTCTACCTTAACCTATTGACAAGTTGAACACTTGGCTACAAACTCTATTTTATCTTTCTTCTTACCACTCCACCAATAGATTTCCTACAAGTTGTGATACATCTTGGTGGCTCCTAGATGGATGGAGTAACGCGCACCATGTACTTCCTCCGTAATCCGCTACCTCAAATCATCAAAACATGGCACACACAATCTACTTTGGTATCTCAACACACCATCTCCTCCTTGGGAGAAAACCTCTACATTTTGGTCTTTAACTGACTTCTTCTGTTTGACCAAACTAGAGTTCTTATCCTATTTTTCCTTTACTTCCGAAACTAGAGAAGATTCAAAACTACTCTAGACCCAAACATTCCCTTCAGCTGAATCAACCAACCTCACACCCAATCTTGCTAATCGGTGAGATTCCCAAACTAACTCTGTCTTATCACCCTCTACATGAGCAACACTGACCTTGGACAATCTACTAAGGGCATCTGCCACTACATTGGCCTTGACCAGATGATACAACACACTCATATCATAATCCTTTAATAATTTTAACTACCTTCTATGACGGAGATTTAACTCCCTCTGAGTAAACATATACTGTAAACTTTTGTGGTCCATAAACATATCAACATGCACCCCATAAAGATAGTGTCTCCAGATTTTCAAAGCAAACATAACAACAGCTAACTCAAGATCATAGGTAGGGTAGTTCTTTTCATGAGGCAAGGATATCATCGATAAAGACTATGACAAATATGTCCAGCTACTATTTGAACACTCTGTTCATCAAGTCCATAAAGGCTATGAGGGCATTTTTTAGCAAGAAAGACATGACAATAAATGCGAAATGACCATAACGGGTTCTGAAAGCTGTCTTTGAAATATCACATTCCCTCACTCTAAGTTGATGATAGCCGGATCTCTATCTTTGAGAAGTAATTTTCACCTTGGAGTTGGTCAAATAATTCATCAATTCTAGGAAGAAGATATTTATTTTTTACTGTGACTTTATTCAACTGATGATAGTCAATGCACATTCGCAAAGAACCATCTTTCTTTCGCACGAATATGACGGGAGCGCCCCATGGAGAAACACTAGGCCTTATGAAACCTTTATCTAAAAGATATTTAAGCTGCTCTTTTAATTTCTTAATCTTGGCTGAAGCCATACGGTATGGAGGAATAAAGATAGCTGAGTATCTGGGAGAAGGTCAATACCGAATTCTATTTTCCTATCGGAAGGTACCCCTGGCAAATCTTTAGGAAAGACATCAGGAAACTCATTGACTATACTGACTGACTAAACTGTTGAAGTCTCAGACTTAGTTTCTTTGACTCGAACGAGATGATAAATACACCTTTTGGTGATCAACTTTCTAGCTTTAAGATAAGATATGAAATGACTCTTGGGAGATACTGAATTACCTTCCCACTCAATGACTAGCTCATCTAGAAACTGAAACTTCATCACTTGGGTGCGACAATCTATGGATGTATAACAAGAATGGAGCCAATTTATACGAAGAAAAAGGTCAAAGTCAACCATATCTAACTCTATTAAGTCTGATAGCATATTTTTATGAAGAACAGTGACAGGACACTTTATATGATATGTTTGGCAACGACTGACTCACCCACTGGGGTAGAAACTAAGAAGGGCTCAGGGATTTTTTCAGGACTTATTTCAAAATTCATTGCAACTAACGAGATCACATAAGAAAAACTCGACCTGGGGTCTAACAACACATAAATATTAAGATGAAAGACACGAAGTATACTAGTGACAACATCTGGAGAATCTTCTTATTCCTAATAGGAGGGTAAAATATAAAACCAATTCTCGCGTTGACCGCCACCAGTACTGGATATTGCGCCCTGGGGAGAAACTGGGGGACCTAGAAGAGCCGGTGCTCTAGTAGCCTTAGTTTGGGGACAAACATCTTTGTTTCCCTGCTTAGCATACGGATACTCTCTAGTTCTATTTCCCATCTTACTATAACTATAACAACCTTTCTGTCCCAACAAACACTCACCAGGATGATTCTTACCAAAATTACCACATGAAGGGTAACTGGGCTTTCCACTCACAATATTCTAAGATATGGACATAAAAGTCTTATCCCACTGCTCCTGCGTAGCTCTGGGAGTAGGAGCACTGGCTGAAGATAGCGTTGGCATCGATGAATGATTCTGAAATTATGGACGATTTCCCCCTCCATACTTTGTCTGGCCATACTCAAACTGCCCTGTTCTAGCCTTCTTATTACTTCTATCTCTTTCCTTTAACTTTTCTAACTCAATCTATTAAGCATGAATCGTCAACCTAGCTAGGTCTATGTCCCCAATAAGCATGACAGTCCTATACTACTTGACTACCAAAGCAGATACTCCAGTAACAAACTTACTCATACTTGCCTTTGAATCAGCTATCGTATCAGGGGCATACTTAGATAACTGATTGAACTTAAGGTATTACTCTTTTAGTGTCATTGAGCCCTGTCTCAGGTTCATAAATTCCTCTATCTTATCTTATCTTATTTCACGCAGGAAGAACTTGTCTATAAATGCATTTTGGAAGACCTGCCAACTCATAGGAGCTGTATTCTCACCTCTACCATTCTTTCACATAACTACCCAATCTTATGCTATATCCTTCAATCTATAGGATACTAACTCTACACTCTCCTCTTTAGAACATGCATAATATGGGTGATCTTCTTCACCTTATCTAAATAAAGTTGTGCGTCCTCACCTGCTTTTGACCCAAAGAACTCTGGCTGATTCATTCTCATGAAGTCTCAGATTCTGGCTACTACTAAATCACCATTCTGCTAAAGTGGGACTGTCGCTTGATGGTTGCCCTGAATATTAGAAGTCACTGCCTGGGCCAACGCCTGAAAGGTAACCCAAAACTATGTAAGGGATACATTCTCATTCAGAGGGTCAGCAGACTGCGGTGGCTGGTTATTATTTCTGTAGGCGTTAGCTCAATGAGAATGCATATTCAACTGTCACATAAGAGCATGAGTTAAAAATAGATAGAGATACTTTAAGCACGATAGATTATAAAAGAAAAAGATAATTTCCTAAAAACGTCTTATAGACACTTGCTCATAAATGTGGCACACATCACACCCATGATCAAGACTCTACATAACGCGGCTTGTCTGACTCCTTAGGACTCTTATAAACCTAAGGCTCTAATACTAAGTTTGTAATGCCCCAAAACCTAGTCCTGAGATGTCATATAGTGCTCAATACTACGAGTAGCCTTAAGCTAACCCTGTCTTCTTTCTACTAAGTCTGAATCTCAAAATAAGTGAATATAGATTAAAAAGCACACTAAATATGAAAAATTGTCTGAGTTAACTGAGAATATCCGAAATTACTAATCTCAAAAGTCTGATAAAGTAATACTGAAAATCTAAATCAAATCTAGCAGTCTGACAAGCCTCTAATACTAATAACTAGAGAGTCATTGGGACAAACCCCCAGCTGACTCGAAATGTGTGGAAAATACTAAAATCATCTATACTAGAAAGCTGAAAATCTGAATGACTAAGTCCCCAAACTATGAGGATTCACCAACTATTGGAATATAGATGTCGACGCTCGAAATCACTCACGCTACTGAAACTGAGCACCTGAACCTACATTTTAAGACAATGTAGCACGTAGACGTATATGTGGATCAGTACTTTGAGGATGTACTAAGTATATGGGGCTGAATGCATAAGTAAAACAATGTCTCAACATCATCATCATTTGTAAAACAATTCATGCTAAATATAAACGACTCACGTAAGCTGGAATATCTGAAAAATGTAACTTATAATCAAGAATAGCAAAACATGTTGCATAAATCTAGTGAGTCATAACATTTAGTTCTAAAAGCTGTACTAGTGTTCTGTCTGTGAATCATGTTGTCTAAGTGTAGAAAAGACTTGCTTTTATATCTAAAATCTGAAAGCCGAAGTCTGTAGGTAATGTCTTTTTGTAAAGCAATATCTGAATAAAGATATGAGCCTTTACACTTAGTTTTCTAAAGCTTTTCTATTAGTCTTTTCCTTTAGAGAGGTTCTTCTAACCAACATAAACCATGTGAGCTATCATGGAGTCCAACGTCTTGTTCTCTTATGGGGAAAATCCGATGATGCGGATAGGTGTCATACTCTTACCAAGGAGTATAACCTAATCTAAGTGATCACATCTGTAACTGTCCTGCATATAGAAATAGAAATAATCTGAATCTATACCTACATTGGCTCGTAGTTCTGTGGAAGTAAGATGCGCTAAAACCACACTTCCTGCTCGGTGCTAAATACTACTCCCTTTAATCTGTATGCTCGTTTTGTTGGAAATTCACTTTTAAAAGCTAGCATAAGGGTTTATTACGAAACTAGTTATGTATTTATCTGATTTAAATCTGTAAAATAAAACTAATTTGTTTTCTATAAACTTTAATAAATCTATAAAGTGGATTGTATGTCTTATATGAGGATCAAAGGTCAAATCTTTATTGAAAATTTGAAATTAAACTGACCATATGATACTTAAAGCATAATCTTTCTTGGAATAATAATATTCAATCTATGGGTAATAACCCATGCATTAATGTCATGTCAAAATATCATAATATTCATGCTTGGTAGTGAAAATAATGGTAATTCAACCCAATCTAGAATTTACTGCAATACGCATGAAAATATGGAAATAGACATGCAATTGAACATCAAAATATCTCCAAAACTTATAATCTTGCAATTAACAATAATGGGTATGAACCCTAATTTAAAACTCATGTATATTCATACAAAATCATGTAGATTTGTAGTTAAAATCTAGTTTTGGGCACAAGGACGAAAGAGGATCCTTGTTTATAAATCCTGCATACCTTAATTGATGAAATTTCTAAGGAAGCTTGAACTTGAATCTCTATTTGTGCTCTTGAAGATGAACTTTTGAGTATTTGATTTAGGAACTCTCAATTTTGGGTTTTCTTGGAGAAACAATGGAGGAAATTGGATTTCTTGGAGCTTAAGTTTTGAGCTCTAGGATTTTCTTTGAGAGAGAATTAATGAAAAATATGCATAAAGTGCTTAGAATGAGTTTAATCTAGTGTTATCCACGAATTGGGGCTTGAGGAAAAGACCAAACTACTCTTTTAAAATAAATTTTGAAAAATTGAAAATCCCGATTTGGCATGCCACCGTGACGCGCCACTATCGCGGTGGCTCACTTGAAAAGGGACGATTGTCGTTTGGCCGATTAATGCGATGCGGTGAAATATTATTAATTTATTAATTCTTAGATGACGTTATAATAATTTATTATAAAAAAGTATTTGTGGAAAAAAATTAAGTGGACTTATATAAGCAATTTAATTTAAAGATAAATATTATTAATTTTTTAATACTTAGATGAATTTATAATAATTTTTTAATATTATTTTTTTAATACTTAAATGACTTATAAAAATTTATTAGGGGTAATATAATAAAATTATGATTAAAGAAGCTGAAACAAACACGTCACAAATATCTGTTTTATTTTTTATTAAATATTATTAATTTTCTAATATTTAATTAACATATAATAATTATTTAAGGGTGATATAGTAAAATCATGGAGCAAGCAGCTGAACGATCGGCCAGCAGCACGACCCTAAGTTGCTCTTCCATTCACTCTTATATTATAGAGTAAAATAAAATATTGTATACACCCAAAATGATCTTTAACATATATAAAAATGATTATTTTAGTCTTTTATATATACTACTATCTAACCGAATTTGTCCTTGTGTGAAAACAATAATCACTTGAGTCCTTCACACAAACATATATTATGTACGGTAAGTTAGATTGATGTCAATTTGAATTATTAATTATAAAACATGAATACACTAAATATATTAACTATTTGTTAGTATTTTTCAAGCAACCAAATTATCTCACAAGATAATTATGTATAACTTTTTACTCATATAAATATTAAAATTCGAGATATTTTGAAGTTTAGATCTTTAATTATATGACCGAGATTTGTTACATTAAGTAAATATGAGATTAAAATTGATACATAAGACTTGACACCTAGTGTATAAAATTGATAATAATTGTTGAAAAAGATAAAAGTTATCTAGTCATTGCATATTACATCACATATGGGTTGTAATTAATAACCCAAAATTGTATTATATTTCCCTACTATAAGCCGACATAAATATCCTTTGCTTCCATTTCTCCTTCTATTTTATTTTTCAACTTGTTCTTTGAAGTTAAATTAAATTAATATTTTAAATTTAAATTTTAATTATTTCAAAAATTATATAAAAAAGAAAACTATGTTACCATCTGTCGTATTAATTTAAGTTGTTTGACTTTAAGAACACGCTAAGACATATTTTTGTACATGTTTTATCGAACTTTGCTTTTGTACATGTTCCTTCCATTGAAACGTAGGAGTTGTTTGTTAGAGTGTATGAAATAATTTTGAATAGAATGTATTAGTAATGTTTGCATCAATAATGCTTGTATTAGTAATACTGGTATTATTTATGCTAACATTATTTCTTATACACTATTTGATGTGCTGTATTAGAACTTGTTTTTTCAATCTTGATATATTTAAACAATTTTTTTTAAAAAGGATTCCGTGTATATTCTAAGATTTATCCGGGATCTAGCACAGGTTCATTATATGTTTTTTTTTTGTTTCAGTTAGTGTGACACAAATAGAATTTAGATAATCGATCATACTTTTAATATGTATTTAGATAATTTAAGTTGTTAACTATTATAATTTATAGTATTTTTTAATGTAATTTCAAATAATATACGTTACTTTTTTTGTTCAAACTTTTATGGCATTGATAGTCAATTGTATTTTTAAAATAATTTAAGTTTTTAATTATTTCATTTATAATACTTTTCTTCTATTTCAATTTAAGTGACACCAATATAATTTCGAAAGTCAACTAAATATTTTATATCTTTTAAATTTTTAAGTCGTTAATTATTGTGATTTATAGATTTTTATGTATTTTTTTTACTATATATAATAGATTAAATTGTTTTTAGATATTTAAGTTGTTAATTATTATAATTTATAATACTTTTTATGTAATTTTTGAATAATATATGTTATCTCCTAGTACAGAGTTTTGTGCCGTTGATAGCCAATTATATTCTTTAAATAATTTAAGTTTTTAATTATTGTAATTTATAATATTTTTCTATTTTAATTTAAGTGGAACAATGCTTAAATGACCATGATAATTAATTAGGGGTGATATAGTAAAATCACGATTGAAGCATCGAATCATAAATGTCTTAAATGACTTTCAAAAACTAATTAGAATTGACATAGCAAAATTATTATAAAAATACTTGTGAAAAATCTTAAGTGAACCTAATATAATACGTCAAGTTAATTTAAAACATAAATACAACACAACAACATACCTGGTATATTTCCACCAAGTGGGGTCTGGGGAGAGTAAGTGTACGCAGTCCATACCACTACCTCAGAAATGAGATAGAGAGGTTGTTTCCGAAAGACCCCCGACTCAAAATAAAACAATGCTCCATATAAAACAATCTAGACAAGGCATAGTCTAAGGACAAAATAGCATAGAAGACAAGGCATAGTCAAAGGACAAAATATCATAGAAATTAACATATCCAATAATATCCTATACAAGATACACCAAGTAGTATAACAAAAGATACAACGTCCTAAACTCAACCTAACCTTCTACTTTAACCGCCTCCTCCACAACTCTCTATCTAGGGTCATGTTCTCGGTAAGCTGGAGTTGTTCCATATCCTGTCTAATCACCTCCCTCCAATATGTCTTTGGTCTAACTCACCGCACTTGAACCCATACCTAGCCAACCTATTATATCTTAGCACTGGGGCATCCATGCTTCTTCTCATCATATGGCCGAACCATCTCAACCTTACTTTCTTTATCTTGGCTTTCACTGATGCCACTCCTACCTTATCTCGAATAACCTCATTTCTAATCCTATTTTTCCTGGTGCACCCACACATCCACCGAAGTATTATTATCTCCATCACCTTTATCTTCTGGATGTAGGCCTTCTTAATAGGCCAATACTCTGCCCCATACAACAATTTCGGTCTAACCACCATTCTGTAAAACTTGCCTTTAAGTTTAGGAGGTACCTTTTTGTTACATAAGATTCAGAGGCGAGCCTTTATTTCATCCACCCTACCCCAATTCGATGAGTGACATTTTCGGCAATCTCTCCATTCTCCTGAATCTTAGACCCTAGATAGTTAAAACTATCTCTCTTATTGATAGAATGAGTATCAAGCTTAACAACCACATCAGACTTATGAGACACCTCATTGAACTTATATTCCAAATATTCTGTCTTGGACCTACTCAACATAAACCCTTTAGACTCAAGGGTTTGCCTCCAAACCTCCAATTTAACATTAAATACACTCTGAGTTTCATCAATCACCACCACACCATCCATAAAAAGCATACAGTAAGGCACCTCATCCTGAATTTGCTGCGTTAAAACCTCCATCACCAAGGCAAAAAGAAATGGACTATGCATAGATCCTTGGTGTAAACCCATCAAGACGGGGAAGTGCTTTGAGTCCCCTCCCCCGGTCCTAACTCGAGTCTTGGCTCCGTCGTACATATCCTTAATCGCCCTAATATACACCGTAGGAACACCTCTAGCCTCCAAACATCTCCAAAGAACCTCTCTGGAAACTGTATCATAGGCTTTCTCTAAGTCAATAAACACCATGTGCAAATCCTTCTTCCTTTCCTTATACTGCTCCACCAGTATCCTACCGAGGTGGATGGCTTCCGTAGTCAAGCGTCTTGGCATAAATCCAAACTGATTTTCAGAAGTAGTCACAATCCTCCGCAACGTCGAATCCACCACCCTATCTCAAACCTTCATAGTGTGACTCAACAACTTGATACCTCTATAATTGTTGCAATCCTGAATGTCACCTTTGTAGAGACATAATTTGGTCCCTCTCGAGAATATATTTTTACCCATTTTTACCTCATCTTACCACGTACCTTCACCCATATTATAATTTCTACTCAATAACAAATCCAACAAACTCTTAACCATTTTTGGCACCTTACCCTAATAAATTTTATCTCATCTCCTTACCCCTATCCCTACACACCCCCTCTACCCACATACCCCTTACCTTTTTCTCATATTTTATTCTATTTCTTAACAAACCCAAAGAAAAAACAAAAAATATATATACACATCACTATATATACGCATACATACATGCCACACACATAATTCACTCATACTCTCATAGATAACAGACTCTCAGAATTCACTCCCCACAATACAAGGCACAAAAAAAGCTCACAAAGACCCACTAATGGATAAACATACACACACAGAAGAGGAGGAGGTTCTCTTTATTTTTCCATATATAGCAACACATCATACACAAAGATATCTATACGCACACACGAGCTATAGTTTACAGACACAAGATACAGATTCACACACTACACAGACATATACTCTCATAATCGTCAAAAAATGCACACCCCATCGGGACTTTACAAGATCTCACCAGAAAATACATACACACATACAGTGAGAAAAGGTCGACAGTAAAATAAAGAGAGAGGGAAAACTTAAAAATCGAGAGAGTGATAGGAGAGTGAAAGGCGAGAAAATTGACGACGTGGTCACTATTTTGGTGGTAAATCCACTGTTGGCACCCCCTTCCCAAATGTTCTGCCATCAATTGCCATCGTCTACCCACTTCTAATAAAAAACCCGAATCTGTTGGTGTTAATTTTGGTAAAAATCTCTAGAGTTTTGGCCTGAGATTGTGAAAAAAATGAAAAAAGGTTAAATCAATTGCCATTGAGCTCGAATTTTGGGGTTCATTTGATTGCCGAGTTCGTGGTCGAGGTTTTGTATTTGAGGATTTTGATCGGGCTTTGATCATTTCACGGTCTTAAAAAAGAAATAGAAAAGGAAGAAATTTGATTTATCAAGGTCCAATTCTTCTACTTTGTTTCTTCCTTTTTTTAATTCTATGTGTTGTTGATTTTATGATTTACGTGATTCATGTGGTTGATGCGTTTGATAAGTTGGTTGAATAATTTTATTTGTCGTGGTTTGTTGTTGACTTTGTATGAAATTTGATTAATCATGTTGGTCGAAACAAATTTGAGGGAGGGAATCAAAGATTGATAAAGAGTGAATATGGGCTTGTGTTAATTGATGGTTGTTTAAATCGAAATGAGCATCGATTATGCCGATCTTGATAGTATCATATCGTAAGCCGTGAATCAATAGGCAAATGGTAGTGGTAGGCAAATTTATGAATTCTGGATTAGTGAATGCTTGAATGTGTGTTGTATGATTTTGTTTTATTGTTTTTTAGATCAATTGTACTATTTGGCTGGGGAATGCCATGCGGTATCTGTATTGTTTCATCCGGGGAATACCCCGAGAAATTTATACTCGAAGAAGGTTCATGATTAAGACCCAAAACGTCGAGTGGAGTTTATTCTAGGACTAGTTTAGAATAGGAGTTATATTTTTGCATTTTTCTGTTTTGGGACTGTATAATTCAGATTGGCCATTATTTTGGTTTTGATTTTTGTTTGATTTATTTGTTTTCTTGGTTTGTGTGTTTTGTTTGGTTTATGCATTCTATAGTGTGATGCTAGCTAATATACTCCACGAAGTGATCGTGATCGAACCACGGGATCAATAGGTGCCTAATACCTTCCCCTCGGTCAATCACAAAAAGATTTTCCTTTAATAGTTTTAAGTTTCATTTTTGTATGAAATTCAAAATTGAAAATCCAAAAAGATTTTTTTTTGGTAATCATAAGTTTCATTTTGTATAGGAAACTGAAAAATTCAAAAAGATTTTCGTCAATTTTTTTGACAATTTGTTATTTTTTCTTCTTCTTAAAATTTCAAGAAAAAGAAAAAGAAAGAGAGTTGATCGGTCATTTTATTACCAAACTTCACGAACTATGCACACCTGATTCTCCTATCTTGGAAGTGAGATACGTAGGCGCCCTTCTTGGGTTTGGTGATCTTTTCAAGAAAAAAGAGAGAAAGAAAAAAAAAAGAAAAAGGTTTTGAGAAAGTGTTGAACTCTAACACATTTATTACCTCTAGTACTCCATATCACACCAATTAAAGGAAGGGTTAGTTGTGTCCAACAAGGATATAGAGAGTGATATTATGGGTAAAACAGAGTCAGGAAAATAAGAGTTCAAAGCAAGAGATTAGAAGACTAAGGCAACAAATGACAAAAATTTATCGAGCTTGGGCCAGTGGGTTGCCTCCTCTTTCATTTACCATTATTGATCCTACAAATACCTCGAGTTTTCTACCAAAATTGCAAAGTCAGTTTTCTACTGTTGTTAATGCACTACAATATGAATCAGAATTTATTCCAAGCCAAAAGCATCCCAATACTTCGACCATTCGTTCTCTAGCTCCTCAGCATAATCTTACTACATTCACAACACCACATGTTGTCTGTGATTTTGTTGCTCAATCCTCTGTTGAGATATCCACATTGGCTAGCCGCTCAACGGTTATGCTTCCCCATGCTGCTAGTGATCCCATGTTCAATACTCTTGGTGATCATTGCTATACTCCTGACCATACTTTTAAGTTAATTGGACCACCAAAATTTCTTAACAAGAAGCCTAGCGTTCCTGAAAAGCCAGAGAAAATTATTGGAAAAATGAAGAGTGCAGAAAATGCTATGAAAAGTTTCCTAGGACTGGCGGGTAAAGAAGATGTTTTATATAAAAACTGGGGCATGTGTTTAAGTGTTAACCTTCATCCATGCTGTGAGATATCAAAATTTGAGGAGCGAGATGGACATGAGGAATCTATGAAACGTTTGGGATAATATTGCAATCAGTTAAAAGAAACTGGAGGGAAGAAAAATGAGGAAGATGTAGCTGTTATTGTAGTTGGAAAATGGGCACGTCTAAGAAGACCACGTCGTTGTTATCCTTAGTCTTAAGCCCAATTTCATTTCCAAGCTCTATATAATCCCTCCCAAAATTTATACCCCACCTCCATATCTAGTATATTGTGCACAACCATATGTTCAACTCCCTTCCTACTCATAATGGCGTGCACCAATGCCTCAGAGTCACCGTCCAACACCACAAACATACCAAAGCCCTTCTAGGTGAGATTTTTGGTCCAAGCCAAATAATAAAATAAGGCAGAAGTCGAGGGATAACTTCACACCAATTAGAGAGTCATATGCCAATTTATTCCAGAGATTGGTACAGTGGGGCATGATCACTTCTCTCCTTGGGTATACTCCTGACCCGCATTCAAGAAGTTTTGATCCTAATATATGATGTACATATCATTCTGATATTCAGGGTCACACTATTGAAGATTGCCGTACTTTGAAAAGAGAAATAGAAAAGATGATTCAAGATAAATCAATTATGGTACAGAACATCAAAAGTGGTAAAAGCTCTTATCATGCTTATGTGCAAACCAGTGGCTAAGATGTCAGGCTCAATAATTGAGAAGTCACTCCTCTCCTTACTAGAAAGGGGTTTGGTAGCTTTTGTTTTTCTGTTATCCAAATTATTTTCAGGGATGTAGTTCGGGATCTATCTTGTTTTGTCCCTTTGTCGTTTATGTTCAAACCCTTCTATCTTTCATTTTTAACTAAAAAAAGTGTCCCTTTTTCCTTTGTGTTTTAAGTATGTGCTTGTTTATTTTATTTTACATATACATTTTATGTTGGTTCTAGTGATATGACATACTAGCGGAATTTTCAGCTAGAGCTTTATATCCGTTTTAATAATGAAATATTGAATCAGAAGGCTAAAGTTAGAAAAAACATCTGAGAAAATAGGTAGAGTGCAGAGACATTTAGTGACAAGTTGAAGCCTTCTTTGAAAATTAAGGCAATATTTTGAGAATCACAAGAATAACATTGTCATCAATTGGAAGACATGTCTCAATTACGTCAAACAGTGGTTGCGTGATTCTATATCAAGAGGAATAAGAAGAAAATCAACTCCAACAAAAACATGAGTCATTCGATGTGAGGAATGTACATCAAAGGTGGAGTTGTATGCTGGAAAACTATAGAAAAAGATGTGACACACATAATCAGTTAAAGTTAGTGTTGTTAAAGTGTCACAAATGATCTTCATTTTTCATTTCATGTTGCACGATATATACTTGCATTTTCAAGGATTGATATGACAGAGGCATTTCATTCTGTTTTCCAAACATTATGTCATCCTTGTGAACCCCGTTTGAGCTTTAGTTCTATTTTGGTTCATACCCCTCTTTTAGAATCAAGATAAGAGTCAGCAAAATTCAAAAGAAAAAATGTCGAGCAAAAGAATAGAGTCAGAAAAAATATATCAAAAAGAAATAAAATGAAGAGTCTCAAGAAAAATAAAGCCAAAAAGATTTTCAAAGAAAATAAAAGAGAGTCAAAAAAAGAGAACAAAATAGAATCAAACAAAAGAGTGAGTTGCCAGAACTACACGTGACTTGATTCTTCTCTCTTGGGAGTGAGATACGTAGGCTGCCCTACTATGGCCTCGGTCTGACCAATTAAACAATTTAAAATTGACCAGTCAAAAAAAACTGGGGCATGAGTTAATCCTCATTATTTGAGTCGATTCCATTAGTTGTAAGTCCCACCCCACTTCAAGTGTCGTTTGGGCCTCATGCCGTCCTTTTTTTCTAACCTTATCCAAAAGCCGAGTTACAACCAAAGAAAGACCTTCAGATCAATCTTTAATAATGATAAGGATTAACATGTAATGCATATGATAATGCATTTTGGGAACTACTTGTCTTCCTTAGCATAAGAAATCAGGAGAGAAATAAAAATGAGAGTCTTAACAGTGAAAACCCTCACAAGCACCATAAGGCGATGGTAAGTTGAGATAGATAAAATAAGAGAGTCTTATCGATGAAAACTCTTACAGGCACCATAAGATGATTCTGATTTGACAGAAATAAAAATAAGAGAGTCTCATTGGTGAAAAACTATCACAGGCACCATAAGGCAAAGGTGAGCTGAGAAAAAGAAAATGAGAGAGGATCATTGGCGAAAATCCTTCAATGCGCCACTAGCCGAATGAGGTCTCCGAATGATTTAGCCCAAGGAAGTAAGTCAGTTTTAGGACCATTAACTCAAGAACGATTGGTAGAAAGTTTGGACAAAAAGATCAGGCAGCTTAATCTAAAATGGATAGCATAATCATTAGAGTTGACTGTCATTTTTAGATAAATTTTTATTTCCTTTATTTTCAAAAAGAGACCAATAGTGTCTTTTGTTTCTTTTCTTTATTTCTATTTTTATCCTTTTGAGTCTATCATCCGAACAAAAATCATTTTTCTTATGTTTTTGAGTCAAGTCCATGTCAACACAAGTGAGAAAAAATTTCAAAACTGGCTACGAACTTAATCAATTGCACAAAGCAAGACAAAAGGCCGGCACTTGAAAGAAATGAGATTTCAAGTCAGAACAAGGCATGCAGAAGGTTGTTGTCAACAGAAAAATTTGGGGGATTCATGGAAATACCAAGGTTTAAAAGGAGTTATCAGAGAAACATAGCAAAGCAGATATATTGTGTTTGTTTCAGAGTTACTCTTAATATTTTGAGTTTGGATCAATAATGCAATAAGGCAATGGCAAATGCTAATGATTGGAAGCAAGATTTAAATATGATGAGTGCAAGAGAAATTGCCTCAAAAGCCAAAGCTGCAATCCAACCACCTTATTTTAAACTCACAAGTTTTCTTTGTATGAAACGGGAATAGTTGTTACCTTCAAACCAAAGGCTTCAAAGAGTAAATATCCAGAGGTACAATTCCTCATTTCTGCAAATGCAAGAGCAGTGTTTTTG
Source organism: Capsicum annuum (assembly GCF_002878395.1). Taxonomy (NCBI): domain Eukaryota; kingdom Viridiplantae; phylum Streptophyta; class Magnoliopsida; order Solanales; family Solanaceae; genus Capsicum; species Capsicum annuum. Next base: position 151,617,155 of record NC_061120.1, on the reverse strand, counting down.
TACAGGTTGGTAATCGGAATTATGGTAAAACTCATCATTTTGTACCCCTAAGAGACACATTCTCTAATTTGGGTCTTTCATGTCTCACGGCTAGGAGGTGCACTTACTAATTTGAACCGTTAATTCTAAAAGATGCACTTTTAGCAAGAACCTTTCACTTTCATTCTTAAGAGAGGGACTTTGTGGTCTCAGTCATTCAATTTTACCCTCAAAAGGGAAATTTGTTGATCCTGGATCTTGAATCATCTTTGCATTATACACAGTTGCAAGTAGTTGTGATTGGATTTGTCACCCACAAAAGCTTTTTATGAAAACTGAGGGAAAAAATTAAAAGTAATTCATGTTATATGGAACTTCACTTTAGGACCCTCTTAGAAAGTGAGACTTTATTTTTCTAGAAAATAAAATCTTTCTTTATCATAATCTTTGTGTGGGATAATTTTGTTCTATTTTTTATTTTGAAACTCAGGAGCCCACCTGAAGAACAGGGTGATGAAATTGCAAGTCAGGAGCCCACTTGAAGAACAAGGTGATAAAATAGCAAGTCAGGAGCCCACCTAGAGAATAGGATGATAAAATTGTAAGTCAGGAGCCCGCCTGAAGAACAAGGTGATGAAATTGCAAGTCAGGAGCCCGCCTGAAGAACTGGGTGATAAAATTGTAAGTTAGGAGCCTACCTGAATAACAGGGCAATGAAATTGAAAGTCAGGAGCCCGCCTGAAGAACAGGGTGATAAAATGAAAAATCAGGAGCCCGCCTGAAAAATAGGGTGATGAAATAGCAAGTCAGTAGCCCGTATGAAGAACAGGGTGATAAAGTTATAAGTCAAGAGCCCGCCCGAAGAATAGGGTGATGCAATTGCAAGTCAGGAGCCCACCTGAAGAACAGAGTGATAAAATTAAAAGTCAGAAGCCCGCCTGAAGAAGAGGGTAATAAAATGGCAAGTCAGGAGCTCGCCTAAAGAATAGGGCGATAAAATTGAAAGTCAGCAGGGTGATGAAATTGCAAGTCAGAAGCCCGCCTGAAGTATAGGGTGATGAAATAGCAGGTCAGGAGCCCACCTGGAGAACAGGATGATGAAATTAAAAGTCAGGAGCCCACCTGAAGAGCAGGGTAATGAAATGGCAAGTGAGGAGCATGCCTGAAGAACAAGGTGATGAAATGGAAAGTTAGGAACCCGCCTGAAGAATAGGGTGATAAAATGACAAGTCAAGAGCCTACCTGAAGAACAGGGTGAAGAAATTGAAAGTCAAGAAACAAGGTTTAGAGACTGAAAGTCAAGCAACAAGGTGAAGCAATTGAAAATCAAAAGATTAAAAATAGCAAGTACCACTGACAGAACACGGTCAGTTTTTGAGTTCATCTCCAACATCAAATTTTGTATGGAAAAAGAATCTATTATCAAGTTTAGCCCAAAGAAGATCAGATCCTTTGTCAATTTTAAATGAATCAAAAACTCAAGTCAAGAGTCCAAAAGAAGTTGCATCGATAGGACATTTATAATTTCAGTTATTTTTTAACTTGCAATTTTCATTTCTGATGTAATGACAGAGCCGCAGATCGGAACCTCAACAGAGCCTCACTCAACTCTCCAACTCGGTATAGTCCTTTTTCCTTTTCAACCCTTTGAGATACCTGTGACTCGATCCCCTCATAACCTTGGTAAGTAGGATGTCCAAAATCAAGAATCAGTTGTATTTCTTCCTTCTAATTCCTCCTTTCGAATAATGGTCAGGTAAAAATTCTATCTCGTTGTCTACTTCTTTGTCTAAAAACACTTTGTGTTTACATCCAAAGAGGGGCATGATGTAGACACGTAATTTTGTCCCTCTCGAGAGAGTATTTTTACCCATTTTTACCCTGTCTTACCATGTACCTTCACCCATGTGATAATTTTCACTCAATAACAAATCCAACAAACTCCTAACCATTTTTGTCACCTCACCCTAACAAATTTTATCTCATTCTAACTACCATATCCCTACTCCTACCCTCACACATACCCTTTACCCACATACCCCCTACCTTTTTCTCATATTTTTTCCATTTCTTAACAAACTCAAGGAAAATACAAAAAAAATATATACACATCACTGTATATACGCACTCATACACGCCACACACATAATTTACTCCTACTCTCACAGATAACAAATTGTCAGAATTCACCCCCTAAAATACAATATAGACCCATATTTTTCCATAATATTAAGGCACAAAAAAAATTCACAGAGACCCACTAACAGATAGACATACATGCACAGAAGAGGGGGTATTCTCTCTATGTTTCCATATACAGCAACACATCATACACAGAGATATCCATATGCATACATGAGGTACACTTTACACACACAAGACATAGATTCACACACTACACACACATATACTCTTATCATCACTAGAAAATGCATGCCCCACCGAGAATTCACACGCTCTCACCAGAAAATCCACACACGGACACAGTGAGGAAAGATTGATAGTGAAATAAAGAGAGAGGAGAGGGAAAAACACAAAGATCGAGAGAGTGATCAGAGAGTGAAAAAATGAGAAAAACCGATAATGTGGTCACTATTTTGGCGGTAAATCTGCCGTCGACATCACCCTTCAAAATATTCTGCCATCAATTGCCATCATCCGACAACTTCTAATCAAAAACCCAACTTTGTTGGTGTTAATTCCGATGAAAATCTCTAGATTTTATGCCTGAAATTGTGACAAAATAAAAAGGGGTTAAATCAATTTGAATTGTGCTCGAATTTTGAGGTTCGTTCGATTGGTGAGTTCATGGTTGAGGTTTTTTATTCGAGAATTTCGATCGGGATTTGGTCAGATCACGGTTATCAAAAAGAAAAAGAAAAAAAAAAGAAGTTTGATTTATTGAGGTTCAATTATTCTACTCTATTTCTTTCTATTTTTTTATGTGATATTGATGTTAAGATTTACGTGACTCGTGTGGTTGATGCATTTGATAAGTTGGTTGAATAATTTCATTTGTCGTGGTATGTTGTTGAATTTGTATGAAATTTGATTAATCATGTTGGTCGAAACCAATTTAAGGGTGGGAATCGAAGAGTGATAAAAAGTGAATATCAACTTATGTTAATTGATGGTTGTTTAAATCAAAATAAACGTCGATTATGCCGATCTCGATAGTATCATGTCTTAGGCTGTGAATTGATAGGCAAATAATAGGGGTAGACAAATTTAAGAATTTTGGATTAGTGAATGCTTGAAATGTGTGTTGTATGATTTTGTTTTATCGCTTTTGGATCAATTATACTATTTGGCCGAGGAATACCCCGCAGTATCTGTATTATTTCATCTGGGAAATGCCTCGAGGAATTTATACTCGAAGGAGGTTCGTGATCAAAATCCAGAACGTCGGGTGGAGTTTAGTCTAGGAATAGTTCAGAATAGGATTTATATTTCACATTTTTCTATTTTGGGACTATATTATTTGGACTAGACATTATTTTTGTTTTGAATTTTGTTTGACTTGTTTGTTCGCTTGGTTGTGTGTTTTGTTTGATTTATGCATTTTATAGTTTAATGCTAGCCGATATACTCCACGAAGCGACCGTAGTCGAACCACGGGATCAAGGGGTGTCTAACACCTTCCCCTCGATCAACAGAATTTCTTAATCGAAATCTCTATTTGTGGATCAGTTTTAAAGAGTCAAAACAGTTTTGAAAAGGATTTTCAAAGGTGACTTGGCACACCGAGTTTATGTCAAGTGGCAACTCTGAATTTGAATGTAAAAATAATCCTTTTTCAAAACAAATCTTTATTTTGTCACTTTAATAATAAAACCCCTTTTTGAACTTAAAAATCAATCTTTGTTGAAAAAGGGGTGTGATAACCCTTATTCTTATACAACGAAATCATCGTGCTCCACCGCCATGCTTCGGGCATCCTCGCCATCTTGAAAATTAAGTTAAACAACTGAGTTAGATACTTCATACCTTCCTCTCCTGTTCACTTCCAAAAATCCTTTGGAATCTCGTCTGTCCCAGTCGCTCTACCTCTACGCATCCTATGAATAGCCCCCTAAACCTCCTCAACCTTAATGTGCCTACAATAACCATAGTCGCGAAACCTCTCAGAATGCTCCAAATCTCCTAACACAATGCTAGTATCCCTTTCTTCATTCAGGAGCTTATGGAAGTACGATTGCCATCTCTTCCTAACACGACCTTCCTCCACCAAATCTTCATCCTCCATATCCTTAATACACTTCACCTGATCAAGGTACCGAGCCTTCCTCTCCCTAACCTTTGCAAGCCTGTGTAGCTTTTTATTCCTACCTTTACTATCTAACGCCGTGATATTTAGTAAAACTATGGTTGAAGCAGACATGTCATTAATGTCTATTTTACTTTTTTTTAATTAAATATTATTAATTTTTAATACATAAATAACTTTTAATAACTATTAGGGGTGTTATAGTAAAATTATGATTGAAGCCTTTGAGACAGACATGTCATAAATATTTATTTATTTTTTAATTAAATATTATTAATATTTTAATACAGAAATGACTTGTATTAATTAATTAGGGATGATATAACAAAATAACATATTGGATAGAGCAAGTAGACAAATAAAAGAGAAGGAGAAATGAAAGTAAATGATGTTTAAGTCAACTTAGTAGGGGAATACAATGCAATTTTGAATTATTAATTGCAACTCACATGTGATATAATATGCAATGACTAGATAACTCTTTATCTTTTTCAACGACTATTTTCTATTTTATACAACAAGTGTCAAGTCTTATGTATCAATTTTAATGTCATACTATATACTTAATTTGGCAAATCTCAGTCCTAAAATTAAAGATCTAAACTTAAAAATGCATCAAATTTTGTTATTTATGCGAGTAAGTTACACGTAATTATCTTGTGAGATAATTTGGCTTCTTGAAAAACACTATCAAGTAGTTAATATGTTTTGTATATTCATGTTTTGTAATTCGTAGTCCGAATTTATATCAATCTAACTTATCGTACATAGTCACATCCCTAATTAATTATTATAAGTCATTTATTTATTAAAAAATTAATAATATTCAATCTGTGATTTTACTATATAATTTCTAATTAATTATTACTAGTCATTTATTTATTAAAAAAATTAATAATATTTAATTAGAAAATTAAAATAAATATTTCTGACATGTCCGTTTCAGCTGTTTCAATCGTGATTTTACTATAACATCCCTAATTAATTATTATAAGTCATTTGTGTATTCAAAATTAATAATATTTAATTAAAAAATAAAAATATACATTTATGACATATTTGCTTCAGCTGCTTTAACCATAGTTTTACTAAATATAATCCCTCTTCAGCTGCTTCAACCATAGTTTTACTAAATATCATCCCTAACTTCTCGTTCTCTTTTATTTGTCAACTTGTTCTTTAAAGTTAAATTAAATTAATATTTTAAATTTAAATTTAAGTGTTTCAAATATTATATAAAAAAGAAAACTATAAGTTATGGTCTGTCCTATTAATGTAAGTTATTTGACTTTGAAAACATGATAAAACATACTTCTGTAGATGTTTTATGTAATTTTCAAATAATAAACATTATTTTTCTTGTCCAAACTTTTACGGAATTGATAGACAATTATATTTTAAAATAATTTAAGTTTTTAATTATTGTGATTTATAATACTTTTCTTCTGTTCCAACTTAAGTGATACCAATATAATTTCGAGAGTAAGACAAATATTTTATATCTTTTAAATTTTTTAAGTTGTTAATTATTGTTATTTATAGTTTTTTTTACATATTTTTTAAAAATATATAACAAATTAAATTGTTTTTACATATTTTAAGTTGTTAACTATTGTAATTTATAATGCTTTTTATGTAATTTTTGAATAATATATGTGACACAATCTGAACTAGGGCCTAGTCGTGTCGGGTGCCTCAAGTCTAATCGGGACTGGAGACCACCCCCATTACCCAACCATAACCGCCCTACACATAAATTTGATTATATAACATAACAAAATGGAACAATCATAAATCAAATACAGTTAAGCGGTGTCAGCCCCAATATCAATACCAATACCAATGCCAAGGTCGGCACTAATACGGACACCACCCATGCCAACCTAAAATAGTCTCACAAAGCCTCCAACCGAAAACAACGAACATCCGGTTGGGATATGCCCCCGACCATAGACAAAACCAAAGTCTAAGAAATAAACAAAACTATGAAAAGATATCCATAGCATGAAATGGAGTCTTCCGGATTATGAAAGCTCACTATCATTCCGACACAAATGCTGTCTCCAAATTCAATCATTGAGCACGAGGAATAGTATGGTCGGTTCCTGCATTGCATGGGGATACAACGCCCGAAGATGGGTTAGTGAGTGAACGTTAGCATGTACTCAGGAATAAGGATAAAATAAGGCCAACATTTAAAACCAAGTAAATAACCATATGCAATCACATCTCTCTCTAGCTTTATCTATATATATATATATATATATATATATATATATATATATTTGTATGTATGTATATATATATATATATATGAATATGTATGTATATAAAACCCATGCTGGGAAAGGGAAGCGGGTTTAACATGCATTTAATTTATTAATCTAGGTTGTGTAGCTTAATCGTCTTAAAACTACCCAAGGGTTATATGGGTCTAGTATTACCCCCTGAACGGGCCCCAGTGTGTGTAGCCGCACAAACTGGAGATATCATAGGGTTGGGGGATTCCTGTGTACCCTTCACACGCCATGATACATATATATAAGTATAAAATTAATGGATTCTTGTGTACTCTACAAGTATATGGTCACCATGACCAACCCTCATGTCAGCAAACATGAGTTTCTAGTGTTCATCCGTTGAACTCACACCTTCACGATTAGCTATCACAACCTGCCATTATTGCCCAATTAAAACCTTTAGCACATAACTAAACCACCCATTCCATGTGTTAATTAACAAGGCATTATGTAGTGGTATCGTCATACAAGTATAGCTTGAAAGAAATGCCATTAACCAACACTTAGTGGATTCCCATGTACCCCACAAAATTTTCAACTAAACCAAAACCAAGGCCACCAAGGCCTTTACAAATCATTTAAAACCATTTAAACAAATTTAGGTTCCATAACCATATCATGCAATGCAATAGTTTCAATAAAAGTCAAACTATGTGACATAACCATTCTTATAGGCATTTAAACAAATACGTTGAGGGCATATAGATACCAAAACCAAAACCCAAAACAAATTGACCATTCCCATGAATCCACATGTTCAATTAAACAGTTTTAACATGAAAACCATACGAAAACCATGGGAAAACAATATCCAACCATTTACAACCAAAACCCTCAACATACATTTCAAAACCAAATAATGCTCATAATTAAATCATGAAAACCATTCATTAAAACACAAATTTAGTTGAACTAACAATATAGGAGGAGTAACATGACTTAGATACCAAAGAAGATAGAGAGAAACCACCCTTGAAAGCCCTAATTGACCACCTTGAAGAAAATCTTAGCCTTTCTTAAACTAAGAGCCTTGAGAGAGATTTGAGAGTGTTTAAAGTATTTTTGATTGAGAAGAATAAGGTAAATGAAGTCCTAACAGTGTTTTAAGTCATGGGTTTAAGAGGGGAAATATCCAGAATACCCCCAACTTAAACTGTAAAAATCATCGCAGGAGGGTGCGACTCCCCCTTTAACTCGTACCCACAACATACGAGTGGTACCCACCACTTGTACCCTAAATAGAATATTGGAGATCATACACTATCCAGCATACGACTCTCCTTGCCTAAGTCGTACCCATATCATACGACTAGTACCCTCAAACCGTATCCAAGACAGAGTTAAAAGGGTAGACACCAGACAACATACGAATTGAACTATACCACTCGTACCATCTCCATACTACCCTTATGATATCCATTCATACCTTGGACAGAATGCAACCTAGATCACACTAATTATCATACGACCAAGACTTCCTAAACCATACCCATATCATATGACTAGTAAGCTTAAGTTGTATGATGTCCAGAGAGTTCAAAACTTAGGAAATTTCTAAGAACCAAAACCCAAGGTGTTTCAATTCTTCCCCACTTTGATCATTCATCCTCGAATGATGGCATGAGATAGTACAAGCACGATTTTAACCCCTAACACCCTCTACTCCGACCTTTAAGAAAGTTAGAAGACGAAGATAAAAGGAAATCAATCTTTTCGTTAACTACGTTAGAAAACAAAGATGTGATGAAGAACACATACCTTCCTCACAAATTTACGGAGCAGAAAAATAGGAATGGATACTTTGACTTCATCTCTTCTTTCGCTTCCCAAGTAGCTTCTTCAACCTTGTGGTTCCTCCATAGAACTTTTACCAAAGCTACATCCTTGGTCCGTAACCGAAGAACCTGCTGATCCAAAATCTAAATCGGGATCTCCTCATTAGACAAAGAATCCAAAATATTCTATCCTTTCAAAGGAACAACTAATAAAGGATCACCTATGCACTTTCTCAACATAGAGACATGGAACACCGGATGAACGAAGCTCAAACTAGAAGGCAACCCCAACTCATGTGCAACATTACTAACCCTTCTCAAAACCAAGTATGGATCAACATACCGGGGACTAAGCTTCCCCTTGTTAACAAACCACATCACTCCTTTCATGGGAGACACCTTAAAAAATACCCTATACCTAACCTCAAATTCAAAATCCCTTTGCCTCACGTCCATATAGGACTTTTGGCAACTTTGGACAGCCTTAATTCTATCCCAAATCACCTTCACCTTCTCCATAGCCTGGTGAGCTAACTCTGGGCCAAACATATCCACCTCACCAACCTCGAACTACCCAATAGGGGATCTACAACTCCTACTATACAGGGCTTCAAACGGAGCTATCCCATTGATAGGATGCTAGCTAATATTATTTAAAAACTCCACAAGAGGCAAATATTCAACCCAACTACCACCATAATTAACCACACAAGCATGAAGCATGTCCTCCAATATTTGAATAGTCATTTCTACTTGCCTATCTTACTGCGGGTGAAAAGCAGTACTAAGACTAACCTTAGTCCCTAAACCTTTTTGAAATGACCGCCAAACATGAGATGTAAACTGCGTACCACGATCAAAGATGATAGAAACTGGCACCCCATGCAACTTCACAATCTCATAGAGATACAACCTTGCATAATCCTCAGCCGAAAAAATAGTCCTCACCGGCAAAAAGTGAGCAGACTTTGTTATCCTATCCAGATGACCCACACCGAATCAAACTGATTCCGATACAGCGGAAGATTGGTAACAAAATCCATATTGATCACTTTCCACTTCCACTCTGGCAACTCAATTTCTTAATACAATCCCCCGGGGCCTCACATGCTTAACTTTCACTTGTTGACACACCATACACCTGGATATAAAATTTACCAAGCCCCTCTTCATATTATTCCACCAATACATCTCCTTCAATTCATGATACATTTTGTTCGATCTAGGATGAACAACATAGCGCAACTCATGCGCCTCAGCCAAGATTTTTTTCTCATAAATCATCAATGTCGGGAATGCATAATCTCCCTTGGTACTGCAAGGTACCATCACCACAAATCTCGAAGGCCATCACATTTTGACCACATACATCAACCTTAATCCTCATCAAGATAGGATCTAATATCTGCTTCTCCTTGATTTCAGCACTAAGCGATGACTACGCCACTTCCAGCACCAACACACCACTATACTCAGAGTCCAAGAGTAGAACTCCAAGGTTAGCCAAACATTGAATGTCCTTCACCAACTCCCGCTTATCCTTATCTGCATAAGCTAGAATCCCCATGGATAACCTCCTAAGAGCATCGACAACCACATTAGTCTTACCTGGGTGGTAGTAAAGACTCATATCATAATCCTTGAGAAGCTCAAGCCATATCCTTTGCCTGAGGTTAAGATCTTTCTGAGTAAACACATACTGTAGGCTCTTATGATCCGAAAAGATATCCACATGCACTCCATTTAAATAATGACACTAGATTTTCCGCGCAAACACCACAGCTAACAATTCTAATTCATGAGTCGGATAATTTCTCTTATGTACCTTAAACTATCTAGGGGCATAAGCTATCATCTTTCCATACTGCATCAGAACACAAGCCAGTCCCATACGAGACGCATCACAGTAGACCACAAACCCATCAATGCCTTTTGACAAGGTCAAAAGTGAAGCCGAAGTTAGCTTATCCTTCATCTTTACAAAACTTCCCTCACAAGCATCAGACCGTAAGAACTTTACCTTTTTCTAAGTCAATTTAGTCAACGGGACAGCTATCATCGAAAAACTTTCCATAAACCTCTTATAGTAACCAGCTAAACCAAGAAGAACCAAATATCGATTGGAGTCGTAGGTCTAGGTCACTTATTCACCACTGCAACCTTCTGCAGATCCACCATAATCCTTTTACTAGAAATGATGTGACCTAGAAAAGTGATAGCGTTCAACCAGAATTCACATTTTAAGAATTTGGCATACAACTGCTGCTCCTTCAAGGTCTGTAATATAATGCGGAAGTGATTCTCATGATCCACCTCTCTCTTAGAGTACACCAATATGTCATCCATGAAAATAATGACAAATAGATTCAAAAACTAACGGAAGACCCTATTTATCAAATTCATAAGTGCTGCCAGGGCATTGGTTAAACTAAACGATATCACCAGAAACTTAAAATGCCCATACCAGGTTCAGAAAGCAGTCTTAAGGATATCCTCCTCCCTAATATTTAACTGATGATACCCAAATCGAAGATCAATCTTGGAGAAAAACTTGTCACCCTATAACTAATCAAACAAATTATCTATCTTGGAAGAGGATACTTATTCTTTACCGACAACTTTTTCAACTGCTGGTAATCAATACATATCTGAAAGGAACCATCTTTCTTATGCATGAATAACACTGGTGCACCCTACGAGGACACACTAGAATAGATGAAACCCTTATTTAAGAGATCTTTTAAATGCTTCTTAAGCTTCTTCAGCTCAGTCAGAGCTATTCTATACGGGGGAATAAAAATTGGATGTGTCTGAAACAAGATCAATCCCAAACTCAATTTCTCTATCAGGAGGAACACTAGGAAGGTCATCAGGAAAAACCTTAGAGAACTCATTCACCACCGGGATAAAATGCAAGGAAGGACCATTCGAGTTAGAATATTTAACCCGGACTAAATGGTAGAGACGCCCCTTGGAGATTAATCTCTAGGCTCTAGGATATGATATGAATTTCCCCTTAGGAGCTAGGGAACAACCCTCCACTCAATAACTGGCTCATTAGGTAAATTAAAGATAACCTTACGGGTCTAACAATCTAGAGAAGCATAGCATGAGTACAACTAATTCATCCCCAATGTGACATTAAAATCTACCATATCTAATTTAGAAAAATCCACCAAAGTTTCTTTACTACCAAGAAATACCACACACCCTCTATAGACTCTTTTAGAAATCACTGAGTCACCTACTGGGATAGAAATAAAAAAAATATCCGAAACACACTTCTGACTAAAACCAAAATGTACAGCCCCAAATGGGGTCACATAAGAGAGAGTACACCTTGAATTAAATAAACAAAACACATCTCAAGAAAAGAGTTTCAACATACCAGTCACAACATCAGGTGATGCCTCAGACTCCTGTCGGGTAGTGAGATAATAGAGATAGTTCTGAATAGTGTCGGAGCTAGATGGTGCACCTTTGGTACTAGAGCTAATGATAAAGCAACTGGAACCTAGTTTTCCCCAGAGGTAACCTTACCAAAAAGACAGTTTGTAAGCATATACCTTGGCTTACCATAGTTGAAGTACCTGTCCCTTCCCACATCACAGAAACCCCTATGCAAATTACCAAAAAATCTACAAGGAGAATATGTTGGAGCTGACTGAGCTCCACTAGCTTGAGATTTGACACCTTGTACCCTAAAGTTATCAGCACCATGGAAACGCCTATCACTTGATGACTTTGGGTAAGGAGCACTAGCGGTCGAGTAAGACCCATAATTAACCCACTTTTTCTTAGGTCATTTACCACTGTCCCTTCCACTTTACTGTTGGCCACCACTCTGCTCCAAAAATTTAAACCTTCTTCCCTACCCCTCCCCTAGCTTATCCTGTTTTTTTTTTCTCTTTCTCTACTTGCTGCATGTATACAACCAATCTGAAGATATTCATGTCCTTGATTAACAAGGTGGCCTAACTTTCAAGGATCAACTCATGATATAATCTTGAAGAAAACTTTCTCATACGAACCCTCATACTAAAAACTAACTCCGAAGCATACCGAAATAACCAGTGAAACTTCAAGGCATCTCCTTGATTGACATCTTCCCTTGCTTCAAATTAACAAATTCTTCTGCTTTGGCCTCTCTTAACTCTTGAGGAAAGAAACGGTCTAAAAAAGCATTGGAAAAATCCTCCTACAGGGATGAATCAACATCATCACCCCTTGACTGTTCCCATTCCTCGTACCATTGGTATGCCATATCTTTTAGTTGGTAGGTAAACTCCACACCCTCTACATCTGTGGCATGCATAACTCGAAAAAACTTTTCCACTTCATCCAAAAAACATTGAGGATACTCCTCTACCTTAACACTTGTAAAGGTCGAAGAGTTCAACCTCATGAACTGGACAATCGTTGTGGCCTCAGAAGATGGAGTAATAGGAACACCACGCTCAGACTAAGTAACTACTAACTATGCCAACATATGAATAGACTGACGAAACTCAGCGTTCATCACTTCAGCTTGAGGAGTCTTAGAAGGACTAGAGGGAACCGGTGAAACTCCAGGACAATTCAAAACTGGACCCCTAGACCGGGTATGGATCCCATGAGTAGCGTGTATCCCATCAACATTGTCCCCAGTTGGGACAAAGGGGTTTTTGTGAGCTTTAGACCACCGATACATGATCTGAAAAGCAAACAAATGGGATTTAGAGAAGATTTTAGGACTTAGACTTCACAGCTTGATAACAGTACACAAGAAAGAAAAATATTCCTAAATGCCTTATAGCCTCCCCCTTGTGAGTATGGTGTGCTACACACCCTTAAAAGAGACTCTACTTGACACAGCTTTGTGGACTCCCAAGTGACCATAATCCTAGGGCTCTGATAACAATTTGACACGATACGAACTAGGGCCTAGTCGTGTCGGGTGCCTCAATCCCAACTTGGACCAGAGACCACCCCCATTACCCAACCATAACCTCCCTACACCATATGTGGAATAAGTTTGATTGTATAACATAACAAGATAGAACAATCATAAATCAAATACAATCAAGCGGTGTCATCCCCAATACAAATACTAATGCTAAGGCTGACACCAATATCGACACCGCGCATGCCAACCCAAAGTTGTTTCACAAAGCCTCTAACTAAAAATAAAGAATATCCTGTCGGGATATGCCCCCGACCATAGATAAATACAAAGTCCACGAAATAACCAAAAGTATAAAAAGATATCCATAGTATGAAATTGAGTCTTCTGGAGTATGGAAGGTCACTACTTCAGTTCTACACAAATATTGTCCCCGAATCCAATCACTGTGTAGGAGGAATAGTATAGCCGATTCCTGCATCACATGGGAATACAACGACCAAAGATGGGTTAGTGGGTGAACACTAACATGTACTCAGGAATAAGGATAAAATAATACCAATATTTAAAACCAAGTAAATAACCATATGCAATCCCTCCTCGCCATATATATATATAAATATATAAAATCCATATCGAGAAAGGCAATCAGGTTTAGCATGCATTTAAATCTTTAACTTAGGATGTGTAGCTTGACTTTGTCCTAAAACCACCCATGGGCTATATGGGTCCAGTGTTACCCCTTGAACGGGTCCCAGTGCGTGTAGCCGTACGAAATGGAGATATCATAGAGGTAGGGGATTCCCGTGTATCCTTCGCCCACCATGATACATATATACACGTGTTAACTTAGGGGATTCTCGTGTACCCCACAAGTATATGGTCATCATGACCATCCCTCGTGTTAGCAAACATGAGTTTCTTGTGTCCGTCCATTGGACTCACACCTTCACGATTAGCTATCACAACCTAGGTTTCATAACCATATTATGCAATGCAATAGTTTCAATAAAAGTCAAAATATGTGACATAACCATTCTTATAGGCATTTTAACAAATACGTTGAGGGCATATAGTTTCCGAAAACAAAACCAAGAACCAATTGACCATTCCTATGAATCCAAATGTTCAATTCCACAAATTTAATATGAAAACCATAAGTAAAGCATGGGAAAATAATATCCAACCATTTACAACCAAAACCCCCAACATACAATTTAAAACCAAATAATACCCATAATTAAATCATGAAAACCATTCATTAAAACATGAATTTAGTTGAACTAACAATGAAGTGGGAGTAACATGCCTTAGATACCAAAGAAAATGGAGAGAAACCACCCTTGAAAGACCTAATTGATCACCTTGAAGAAAACCTTAGCCTTTCTTAAACCAAGAGCCTTAAGAGAGATTTGTGAGTGTTTAAGTATTTTTGACTGAGAAGAATTGGGTAAAGTAAATCCTAACAGTGTTTTAAGTCGTGGGTTCAAAAGGGGTTAAGAGGGGAAATGTCCAGAGTACCCCCAACTTAAACTATAAAAGTCACCGTATGAGGAAACGAATCACTCTTAACTCGTACCCACAACATACGAGTGGTACCCACCACTCGTACCCTAGACAGAATGTTAGAGATCACACACTATCCATCATACGACTTCCCTTGCCTATGTCGTACCCATACCATACGACTAGTACCCTTAAACCGTATCCAAGATAGAGTCAAAGGGGTTGGACATTAGATAACATATGAATTAGACTATACCACTCATACCATCTCCATACAACCCTTATGATATCCATTCGTACCTTGGACATAATACAACCTAGATCATACTGATTATCATACGACCAAGTCCCCTAAACCGTACCCACATTATAAGACTAGTAAACTTAAGTCGTATGATGTCCAGAGAGTTCAAAACTCAACAAATTTTCAAGGATCTAAACCTAGCGTGTTTCAATATGTTATTCTCCTTGTACGAAGTTATGTGCGTCGATAGTCAATTATATTCTTTGAATAATTTAAAATTTTAATTATTGTAATTTATAATATTTTTTATTTCAAGTTAAATGACACAATGCTTAGATGACCACAATAATTAATTAGGGGTGATATAGTAAAATCATAATTGAAGCAGGGAATCATATATGTCTTAAATGACTTACAACAACTAATTAGAAGTGACATAGCAAAATTACTATAAAAATACTTGTGAAAAAAATTTAAGTGGGCCTCATCTAAGACATCAAGTTAATTTAAAACATCAAGAGTTAATTTATCACTTTTCTATCTATTTTACCTTTTTTATTTAATACTATTAATTTTTGGTACTAAAATGACTTATAATAATTAATTGGGGATGATATTTCGTAAAACTATGGTTAAAGCAGCCTAAGTAGACATGTCATAAATGTCTATTATACTTTTTTAATTAAATATTATTAAATTTTTAATACACAAATGACTTATAATAATTAATTAGGGGGTGCTATAGTAAAATCACGATTGAAGCAACTGAAGCAGACATGTCACAAATATTTATTTTACCTTTTTTAATTAAATATTATTAATTTTTTAATACATAAATGAATTGACATAATTAATTAGGAATGATATAGTAAAATCACAGATTGGATATTATTAATCTCTTAATTCATAAATGAGTTATAATAATTAATTAGGGGTGATATAATAAATTACGGTTGCAACTGAAACAGATATATCATAAATATTTTTTAAAAATTTAATTAAATATTATTAATTTTTTAATATTTAAATAACTAATAATAATTAATTAGAGGTGATATAATAAAATCACGGAGCAAGCAACTTGCTGAAGAAGACATATCGAAACCATGCCGAGACTGGCTCTTTAAAATATACTAGGAGGAAGGGGGCCATGTTAGCACGGGACCAACATGGTGCCTGTGAAGAAGAATTAGATGCAATGCATAAATGCATAAAACAAACTATTTACTTTATAATATTTGTCAAGGATCCAAGTTTTACAAGGGGTTATGTATATTTTATTTACATAGATAACAAAATACGATGCATCCTTAGCTTGAAAGTTGAGATGCATAATTATATAGTTGAAACCTGTTGCATAAAATTAAGAAGGATTAGTATTTTGATGTGCTATTTGTATATTGAAACGGAAAAATTGATCATGCAATATGATGAAAAAATTAATCATGCAGTTGTTTACATAAATAAGCAATTAATTTCAGCCCCTGTTGTACATTGGCCCTACCTTTCAAATTCAATAAGATATTTTTTGTAAGAATTCAAGTAAGATACTTTCACAAATAAATCTAAATAATATCCATTGTTGGGTAGATATACAATAATTTTATGGCTAGAAATGTACATAAAAACTCAAAATGCCACTTTGGCAAAGGCTCATTCTGGAATATCAAAAATCCATTGTAAACCTAGAGGAAATGTTAAATATCCTTGTCTAGTTCAAATTGCTACAACCAACAACATATGTATTGAACTATATAGTACCAACAACCTGTTAGCTTCATGACCATTGTGACATATGATATACCCAATATAGCCCTACAAGTATGGTTTGAGGAGAGTAACGATCTACCTAATCGAATAAAGAGATTATTTTTGAAATATCCTCAGTTTAAAGAAAGTAAAAACACAACATTCATGATGACATAAGCATCAATAGAATAGTAAAAAAGCAGGCATATAAAACAAGCAACAACAAAAAAAAGAACAATAAAAAACTATACCTTCCAGAGGGCAGCATAACATGACATACCAAAAAACTATGATTTGGAAGATTTTCATTGTTAGCACAAGAGTAGGACGGATCTTACAAAGAAATAAGAAAGCAATAGCTTAATATCTTATCTTAAAATAAATAATAAAGAAGTGTGCATAACTTAATATGGTGAAATTACAAAAGTATATGTTGAAACGTAGGTGTTTCTAATACTTTAGCTATTTTTATTACTTTGGCATTATCTGCTTTCAATGAGAAGAGTATACAGGTAAGTTCACTGGAACAACCAATTTCAATTGTTGATACTACATGAATCTATTTAATCTACTTTATCCGCGCACCCCCCTACAAATGGTATCAGAGCACAG
>NC_061120.1:151497233-151596841 GCF_002878395.1 Capsicum annuum | reverse complement strand
CTGTGCTCTGATACCATTTGTAGGGGGGTGCGCGGATAAAGTAGATTGCCCTTCACAACTAAGTTTAGTCCCGATTTTCTTCGATTCTCAAATAAAATTACAATATTTATTTTATCCAAATAAAAAATTTTTCAAAGTATTTATCTAAGTAATTTTTCCATTTTAAGTAGGTATTATATATCATCGTATTTAATTATATGAAATTATATAATTTTGTTACTTAACTATTAATTTTACGAAATATCATATTTTAATCAAAGTTTATCTTAAAAATTAATTCAAATGGGTAAAATATTGATTTAAATATGATTTGTTCTAAAAATAATTTATTTGGAGAAAATTTTATTTGATTTTATCTAATCAAGAAGCTCGGGGTTAAAGAAAGTATTAATTCATATCGAATTTCAATTTAATTTAGTCAATCTATTAGATTTGACCATAATTGAAATCAAATTGGCCATAATTGCAATGCAATCCGCCAATGGATTTTTAATTTGGTCAAAACTAAATGAATTTGGCTAAATTCTAAGTCCCAATTGGGGTTATATTTTAAATAACCCCAAAATCCCCAAAAATGACCTAAATCTACCCATTCAAATTGAATTTCAAATTTGTACTAGATTGTACAATTTCACCTCAACCTTGTCGTTTTTTTTCATTTTGAATTTCAAAATTTGTACTAGATTGTACAGTTCCACCTCAACCTTATTCTTTTTCCATTTTTGAAATTCAAATTTGAAATTCAAAATTTATACTAGATTGTACAATTCCACTTTACCTTATTCTTCAATAAACCTTACCCTCAATTTTGAAATTCATCAAAATACCCCTAAATTCTTTCTTCCACATTGGTGGATTCAAAGAATTGAATCCCATCCTTTCCTATAAATACTACTACTATCTTGGTAGAAAATCAAGTCTCAAAGAGTGAAAAAAAAATTTTTGAGCAAAGAGTTAAAAAAAAATTTTAGTAATTTTTTTCAAGCGGTAGTCTAATCTGGGTTCTTGAAATATTACTTTACGGTGATGATCAATACTCCGAACAAAACTTGAAGTCCCGTTTTGCTGCTCCAAAAAAGGTAAACACATCTTTCTCTTTTAATTTTATTATCTTTTTCTTCTTCATTTCCTTCTTCGTAGTTTCATAGTTGTAATTGTTTTAGTGGGATTATTTATTGTAGATGACCTTAAAGGCCATAGGATGTTGTGATATCAATATTATGGCTATTTTTATGTTCATAAGATAAGATGAGCTAACAATAGTTAATATTGATTGTTTTGCCTTTTGGCTTTATTCTTTGATTGTTATGAATAATTTTTTGATCTTTGCTTAAAATATGTACTCATGCTTTGTTTAAATTCATTGTTGGCGAATATGTTTGTTTTTAGCATGTAAAGTTATTTCCTTTATGCTAAAAAGAATATCTAAAATAGATTGTTTTGCCTTTTGACTATATTCTTTGATTATTATGAATAAAGTTTTGATCTTTGCTTAAAATGCGTGCTCATGCTTTGTTTATATTCGTTGTTGGTGGATATGTTTGCTTTTAATTTGTAAAGTTGTTTCCTTTATGTCAAAAAGGAATGGTTACTATTGTTAAGGGTCTGTGAAATTGGTTCTCAATTTGAAGTAGCGAGTTACTCATTTTCGTGGTTAAAACTGTCTTTGATTTTCTCTTATTTAGATTGAAAAGTTGTTAGGATTGTAGATTTTGTTGAAATGGCGTAGAACTAAAATAAGAGTTGGCATAATTGGACACTTTTTCTTAGAATTAATCTTTTACTATTTATTCTATCTTGTCTTCGAATATCATTTCGCAAATATGCTTAATATATGCTATTTGCTTCACTTCGCTTATTGATTTACTTCTTAAAGTGTTTTTATTCATTTACACGTCTCATTGTTATTCACATGCTATAGTGATTTTTTCTTCGTCTAATTTATAGATATGTTGATTGATCCACTTTGTATTAAAAAGTGTTATTGTATTAGTATGTCTTGTATTTCATATTTGAGGTGCTATGAAAGATTTCTCCATGTCTTGCTCATTCTCCTTTTCTTTGTTTAATGAAAACATGCCTTAGACTTTATTATACCATAGTATTTGGAGCAAATATATATTAATATATTTGTCCAAATTTTATGTAACTATGCTTGTGGATTCATGTCTTCTTTTCAAGAGCTAGTTAATTATATTGCGCTAGATTCAATTTTTTGTAAGATTGTTTAGGAGATGGGTTAATTTTCTTTTGTTGGATAATTTGACTTGCTTTGATATCATAGCTTACTATTTCTTTATGCTTGAGAATGCTATTTTTTCATATCATCATTTATCTATTAAGTGTAGAATTTTCGAACACATATTAATTTTTTCTTTTATCTTTCCTTTGTATGAATCTGTTTTGAAGTCCAAATGGACTCCTTTTCTCTTGCATTTCGTAATGGGTCAATGAGGCCCATCTCTTCGAGTCAATTCCGAAGTTTAAACCCAAAGTTGATTATATGGCGTGCGGGTGCAAAAAGATGAAAGTAGAAGGAAAATGAGTCAAAACCTATTGATGAGATTACTAAAAGACTTGAAAAGTCTCGATTTTTATTATTGTCTTATTTTTATTTACTCATTTAGTCATTTATTTATTCATTCATTTGAGTCTCGAAGCCAAAGTTGTAATTTAATACAAGTGAAGTGGATTGGGCCTCAAAGGTTCGAAAACTAGCTTAGGACAGGTTATGAGCCAAAAGCCCAAGTATTTAGATTAGGCCAGGTGAAGATGGGCCAAAAACCCAAATTAGCTTAGGACATGATTTATGATTTGGGCCTAATGACCTAAGTCCTTTAGTCTCCCTTTTCCCCTTTATAAGCTAATTGTTCTTAGTTTTCTTAGACTTAGTTAAAAATCCCCGCTAAGTCGTCCAAATTTATTTTGCACAAATCTTGAAGACAATTATTTTTCCTTAATCGTTTTCTTTTCAAAAATCAATTTCCCTTTATAAAGTTAGTCAAAAAAATTATTTTCAAATAGTCCGGGTAACCGTAAGTTAGCGGATAGTCTTGGTGCCTTAACAACCTTCCAAGAGCATTAATATTAACCACTTACTCAGAATTTTTAAACTTAAAGATTTTTCTGTTTTGAATCTTTTAAGTAATGTTTTCAGTTTTTCTTGATATTTTCTCAAAAAATCAAGTGGCAACTCTGTAATTTCTTAAATTGTTTTCAACTTTTCTGTAAGGTTTCGATATAGTTTAAAAGGTCAAAAATAATATTTTCAAACCCTTTGAATCGAAAAGGGGCAAAACATCAATAGGTCAAATTTGAAGACAGGAGATGGAAGGGAAATAGCCACAAATAACCTCTTGAGTTTACAACAAAGGTATGTGTTGACACCCAATTTTGCCTCGCTCTGTTTTCTCTAATTATTTTTCGGTGCTCCTCGACCCTAAATAATTTTCCAAAAATAAAATTTGCATTTTTATCCTTATAAATTTTAAAAAGAATAAAAAAAAAGTATTTTATTTTTCTATCATATGGTAAAATACTTTAATTATATATAAATAATTATTTCAACATCAAAATTTAAAAAAAAAATAAATGTCTTTTGATAATCGCATTCGCGTTTTTTCTAATTTTATTTTTTTCAGACAATATATTGTGACTATATATTTTTCATAATATATACATTTATTACGTGCATATGTGTATATTTTTTTATAATCTCATGTATAATTATTAATATAATATATTTTATTATTATCTCATATATGCACACGTTTCAATTGTTCTTATTATACGTATATTTTTTTAATGTTATAAAAATTAAACTTATAAATTAGTAAATCGGACGTGTATACTAGATTGTTTATATAATTTATATACATTAGACTAAAAATAATTTTAGGGTAGCAGGGAGCATCAATAAACTAATTTTAGTAGAAAAAGAGTATTCGAGACAACAATAACCCTATTTCAATCTTATTACTCAAGCCTGACTATTTTTTTTCTCCATAAATTTCAGTCAAAGAAATCCAAAATTGGTTCAAAACCCAAAACAACTCACACATCTTATCCATCGATCCTACGCTGTCGCGTCAGTAAAGAAACACAATTCTCACCTAATAAAAACAAGATCATGTGGTCCGTTAATTCCTTTTCTGACCCAACGGCCCTGAAGTTTTCAATTCCATAATTATTTTATATAGGCAAAATGACCTTCTGGACCCTTGTACTATGTTGGTTTTGTAAGTTGGATACTTGTCATCTGGACCCCTGAACCCACTAAAAACCAACATTTTAAACCCTTTTTGTTGAGTGTAACACACTCTCCCTATGTTAGCTGCCACGTCATTTAATTTTTTTTGAAAAAGTATTACATTAAATTTCAAGTCATTTTTAAAGTACTAAATAACAAATTAAATATTAAAAGTTAATTTAATTAAATCAAAAAAATTTATAATTGTAGAAAAATTTGAATAATCATGTTTTTATTTTTGCTCACAAATTAAACATCAAATTCATTCCAAATAATTAAAATTTTTCTCCAACTAATTTAAATTTTTAACTATAAATTCATATATACAAACATGGGGTTTGGGCCACAGGTGATAAAAGAGTTTTAAAATGAGGTGTAGGTGACACAAGTCTTAATAATTGAGTAGAGGTGACAATTACTTAATTATGGTTTAAGAAAATTTGAAAAATTTCAAAATAATCCAAAAGTTTTTAAATTTACACTTTGATTCAAATGTTAGTTAATATATAACGGGGAACGAAGGAAAAAAAGGTGACCTTTTCTCAATCCTCATCCGTTGTTATTTTCTCTCTCTTAGCGATATTTATTATTCATTGTTGTTGCTGCTTTATTCATCATCTTCTGATTCATTATCATCATCTTATACTTCATTATCATCTTCATATTCTTCGTATTGACCATTGTTGTTGTTGTTGTTGTTACCCCAACTGCTGCTCTTTGACCAAATTCTTTTGTCAAGTTTTATTTCGTAAATCACTTTCAACTTTGGAATTTACTTGAGAGGAGACTTTGGTAAGTCAGATTATGCTTTTTAGTTGAATCTGGGTAACTGCTAGTGTGTTGTTTTTTCAAAAATAGTTTCCACGCGAACATGAATGCAATACAAAAGAAATCTGTTTAAACAAATCCATTATCTGCGGCACCAGATAAATGTTCTGTTGTAACAGTAGACTCATGTTGGATTCATATTTAAGGGTTCTAGGTGCCCGTAATATGAATCGAATAGATGGGTATTCTGCTGCACCAGATTAGTAATCTGTTTTAACAGACAAATAATCTGTTTCATCAGATTACTAATATGTTTCGAACAATAAAATACAGCTCCTGTCACACACAAAACCTAATAGATAACTCATATGTTCTTGCTATTGATACTGAAATCAAACTATTCTTTAATTGTAGACATGTCATTCGTTAAGAAATAGAAATAGACAGCACGAAAAATTAAATAAGAAATAAAAAGTCAAGTGCATCAAACATAATTTTTTATAAAACAAACAAAAAAATACATAGATAAAACATCATTATTATTTGTATGGTCAGCCGACCAATCTTCAACGGGCAGTAGCAGCGCCCTCCTCAGCCTGCGGATCTCCCGCAGCATCCCTACTCTGACTGTGGCCAACTCCCAATGCAGTTCATGAACCTCCTTCTGCAGTTTCCACATGGAGTCTCGTAAAAAAGCGACATCCCACACAGGATCAGCCATATCTAGAAAATGCATAAGTTTAAAACACACGTAAAAACAAAAGTAAGAAAAGAAAGAATTCGAATGTAATGTAATATATATAGAATATTTACACAAAAATTAAGAAAACAACTTACCAGAGACAAGAAAAAGTTATCAAGTCCTTGAAGAGAAAGTAGTTGAAGGTGTAACAAGAGCAAGGAATAAATAGTGTGTAGTAGATTGAACGACTGAGTAAGGAGGGACCTATTTATAGGGATTGAACTTGAATGAGTTAGGCAAAAAATCAAAACTGTTCACCTCCATTTATTAATGACATTATTGATTACTGTAAAAAGTTATGACTTAATTAAATTAATCAATATTATGATAAGTCATGACTTTTCAGCTTTATTATTATTAATAATTAGTTCTTTCCAGGAATCATTTTTTTTAAACTGAGTTGGACAACAGATAATATATTTGTTGCATCAGATAAATCATCTGTTACAATAGATATATCATCATTTGCAACAAGTAGCTAACCTGTTGCATCAGATAATATATTTGTTGCAATATATAATATATATATATATTTTAAAAATAAATTATCTTCATGACATTCAAATTTTCTGACTTTTTAATTATATAAATTAATAAAGCAGATTTAAAGGCACAACTGTTCACCTCCATTTATTAATGACATTCTTGATCACTGTGAGAAGTTATGACGTAATTAAATTAAAAAATATTGTGATAAGTCATGACTTTTCCGCTTTATTATTATTAATAATTAGTTATAACCAGGATCTATTTTTTATTTACACTGAGTTGAACAACAGATTATATACCTGTTGTATCAGAAAAATCATCTGTTATAACAGATATATCATCCGTTGCAACAAATAGATAACCTGTTGCATAAGATAATATATCTGTTGCAACATATAATATATATATATTTTTTTAAAAATAAATTATCTTCATGACATCCAAATTTTTTGACTTTTTTAATTATATAAATTAATAAAGCAGATTTAAAGGCACAACTTTTCACCTCCATTTATTAATGTCATTCTTGATTGCTGTGAAAAGTTATGACTTAATTAAATTAATTAATATTGTGATAAGTCATGACTTTTCTGCTTTATTATTATTAATAACTAGTTCTTTCCAGGAATCATTTTTTTTACACTGAGTTGGACAACAGATAATATATCTGTTGCGTCAGATAAATCATCTATTACAACAAATATATCATCATTTACAACAAATAGATAACCTGTTGCATCAGATAATATATCTGTTGCAACATATAATATATATATTTAAAAAAAATTATCTTCATGACATCCAATTTTTCTGACTTTTTAATTATATAAATTAATAAAGTAGATTTAAAGGCACAATTGTTCACCTCCATTTATTAATGACATTCTTAATTACTGTAAAAAGTTATGACTTAATTAAATTAAGCAATATTCAGATTATGTCATGACTTTTCAGCTTTATAATTTTAAAATAATTAGTTCTTTCCAGCAACCATTTTTTTACACTGAGTTGAACAACAGATTATATATCTGTTGCATCAGATAAATCATCTGTTACAACAGATAGATCATCCTTTGCAACAAATAGTTAACCTGTTGCATCAGATAATATATCTGTTGCTACATATAATATATATATTTTTTTAAAAAATAAATTATCTTCATGACATCCAAATTATCTGACTTTTTAATTATATAAATTAATAAAGAGATTTAAAAACAAGAATATTTCTGATGATTTTTTTTACGGTTTAAATTGTGTTTATCATTTATTTTCCTATTTTTTCTGTGAAAAGAAATGACTTGATTTTGATCAAGCTGGTGGTGAGTTTTTTTATTATTGTGACAAGTCATGACTTTTCATCTTATTAAATTTAAATAACCTTTTTCTCAATTTAAAAATCGAATACACTTGGTTTTCAATAATTGTTCCGTTTCTTTAATAATCATCTTTATTAATTGAGCTATGGCAATAGATTGTATATCTGTTGCATTAGATAAACCATCTGTTTCAACAGATATACCATCTGTTTCTATAAAACGACCATCTGTTTAAGGAGTTTTTTTTTATTTCTTCTAACTGGTTTATCAATCGCAACAGATGAGGAATTTGATGCATCAGAAGCGTTTTTTGTTTTGGTTGTTGAATGTGTTTAGACAAAAATCACAATCAAGACTATTCATTAACTTTTTTCTTAAAAATCATATCATCATATATCTTAATTAAATTAATCCAATGTTGTGACTTTTTAAAAATTAAATAATCTTTCTTTTACGATTATAATATCATTTAGTTCCTTATTATTTATTAACGAACCATTTTTAGGCGAATTTCTCATCATGACTTTTACCACCATCTGTTGCCACAAGTGCTCAATCCCTACCTCCAACTGCCGACATGTTGAGAATAGGGAATAAATAGAATGATAATTAAATATTGAATAAGAATTAAAAATTCAAAGTCGGCCAAACCAAACCAAACATATACATATACATGGATTTTTTTGAATCCTTTATAGGTCGATCGTATATAAAAAGGGAAAATAAATACGCTAAAAGAAAGAAAAAAACATAACCTAATTATTATTATTATTACTATTATTATTGTCAAACTAACAATTTTCATC
This sequence comes from Capsicum annuum, assembly GCF_002878395.1. Classification (NCBI taxonomy): domain Eukaryota; kingdom Viridiplantae; phylum Streptophyta; class Magnoliopsida; order Solanales; family Solanaceae; genus Capsicum; species Capsicum annuum. Next base: position 151,588,468 of record NC_061120.1, on the reverse strand, counting down.
CGGCAGCAGTTAGGCCCTCCTCAGCCTTGCTCCAAAGTCGGCCAAATCCCTCTGGAGTTCATCAAACTGCCTTTGAAGTTCCTGTAATGACTCGATATAAACCTTCTTGTACGAATCTGGATGAGCCATATTAGTATTATTTGTAAGTATAGTAGAATGAACTAGTGAGTAAGGAGTGAGAGGAGGCCGGAGGGACTTATTTATAAAATGATTGAATTGGAAGGGGCTGGACTTAGTCAAACAAAAATCCATGACTGTTCATATCCCTTAATTAAATAAAAATGGTGCCTTTTCGAATATGTAAATTAAAAAAATAGATCTAACTACAACATTTTATCTTTTTCTTGTATTTCGGAAAGAGAGATTGGTAATCTATTGAAAAATATATTCCACCTTTCAGATAACATACAACATATGGATAATATGTTGTAACAAATAGATATATCAGTTTGCTTTTCCATCAGCTGTGGCGTCTGTTGCACTTGTTAGTCATCTGTTTATTTAATTTCATCGAGAGCAATCAATTTTTCTAAACACTTCTTGGCCAAACTCAATTTTTGCTCTTGGATTGCTTCTCTTTTTTTCTTTGCATCCTTCAACCAAATTAAATTTTTGCTATTGGATTGATGGTAAAAATTGAATTTAGAGGCCAGCTTGAAGGATGCAAAGAAAAAAAGAGAAGCAATCCAAGAACAAAAATTGAGTTTGGCCAAGAAGTGTTTAGAAAAATTTATTGCTCTCAATGAAATTGAATAAACAGATGACTAGCAAGTTGCAACAGATGCCACAGCTAATGGAAAAGCAAACTGGTATATCCATCTGTCGCAACAGATTGTCCATATATTGTAAGTTATCTGACAGTTATAATATATTTTACAACAGTTTACCAATCTGTCTCTTACCGAAATACAATAAAAAGATAAAATATTGTATTTAGATCCATTTTTTTAATTTACATATTCGAAAAGTCACCAATTTTATTTAATTAAGGGATATGAACAGTCATGGCTTTTTGTTTGACCAAGTCAAGTCACCACCACTTTCAATTCAATCATTTTGTCATTGTGGTTGTTAAGCTCAATATAGAGCTCTTGATCTTTTGTGAGTTTGTCAAAGAGGGCCACTTACTTGCTTTCTTGGCAGTTTTCTTATAATACTCCTCTTGGTTCTTCTTAGCTCTACGCAAGGTCAAGGAAAAGTATGGAAGGTTCACTTTGAGTTTTTCCAAGGCAAACTCTCTCTCGGCTAATAAATCCTGTGATGCAGCATATATGGATAGTGGAACACTCAATGCAGAACAGTTTTCTGTTAGAAGCAAGTCTTGAGAAGACATAATCAGTAATCTATTGATATCATCTTTCGCTGTGTCAAGCAGTTCTGTTGATATCTTGTCTTCTATGGAGAAAATTGATCAACCAAAAAACCAAGTAATTAAGATCGTTTAATCTGTTGACTAACTCGAGCAAAGACATCTTCTGGATTATCAAACTTCACAGGGCAGTCAGGTAGTTCAATAACATCAGATGTCTTGTTTGTGGTGTTAGCTAATGATGGGGAGATTATGCCTTCCTCACCATCCTGAAAAGAAAAAACACTCAAAATTAGATGGAGTATCTCTACATAATGAAACAAGATGAACTAAATCTAGCATTCAGTTTTTCTTTCCTATTCTCTTCCACTTTTTATCTTCTCACCTTTGTCTAATTTGAATTTTTTTTGAATACTTGATAATGCCTTGGAAATTTCTTTCTTTCTCCTATTAGCCTTAATCTCTAATGGAGTGAATGAAACTGAAATCCTCTTTAATCGAATGACACTACTGTTAGATATCAATTCCTTTACATCAACAGTTAATGAATTAACAGTATTAATCATACCAACATATTTTGCCTTGCAGTCTTCATATTTGCATGCACAAGATAAGTAAGGAGGGGCAAGATTGATCATTCTTCTATCATATACATAACAACATATCCGTCATATAAAAATCTACACCGTCGCCAGAAATGCTTGCCACAACGAAAGTCTGTAGAAGGCATGACAAATAAACATGAGCAACATTTGATATTAAATCTTAACAAGGTACCAGAACCACATTCATGGTCCCTTATCCCTATCAGTTTGGACCTACCAAACTTAACTGTAAAATTACAAATATATTGTTTGAATAATCTATGACTAATCGATAAAAACAACATTCACAAAATCAGTGTACTCTATGTGTGTTTCCACGACAACATTATTAGTAATACATACCTCCCACATATAAAGTGGTTCCATCTGCATGCAGCTTATTTTTCTGAACCTTTCTTTACTGCAGCCTCTTATGATGGTCAGATAAAAGTTGATCAACTTTCATTTCCTTTTATATCTACAAAGAAGAAGGAAAAAATTTATGTCACAGAAGGAAAATTATCCTTCTGTTACAATAGATGTAGAGTTTGTTGCATCAGATGAGGAGACTGTTGCGTCAGATATGGAGTCTGTTGCATCAGATATGGAGTCTGATGCAACAGATATGTAGTCTGTTGGAATACATAGCAGCCTTGCTGGTGGTTTGATTTGTTCCAATAGTTGCTCCATCTGTTGCAACATCAACAACAACATAAACTACAAACAACAAATAAAACATATCAATAACAAAGAAAACAACAATATTTGCTACAATAACATCATCAACAACAAAGAAGTATACATCTTATGTTCTAACACCATCAACAACCAGGGACGGACCCACATGGAGTCCTCCGGGTGCGCAAGCATAGATTGAACTCGTATTGAACTTTATATATGTATATGGAAATTAAGAAAAAACGTATGTAATCTAATCAGTGAGCACCCATAGTAAGAGTTGTTTGGTTAGCCTAGTTGTTGATTATGGGTGCTTAAGGCTATTTATTTCTTTTGGTCTTGAGTTTAATTCCCACTCAGCACATATTTTTTAAATTTTGGTAACCAACTCTTCTCTCTTTATTCACTTTAAACTTTTTGTTGTTTTTTTCTCCCTTACTCCTTGTGTTGGTTGTTCGGACATTACTATTTTTAAGCTAAGAAGAACCCACCATCTAAAAAACCTGGATCTGCCACTGTCAACAACACCACACCATAAATTCCAACAACGCTAACCCCACCAACAACATCAATAACAGTATTAACAACAAAGAAACAAACAAAATACATAAAAAAATGATACTGCCAACAAGGCTTTTAAACTTCTCCCAACAGATGACTTTTTTTTGCATCTTGTAATGAAAATTCTTGGTTCGTTTATTCAACGATTAAAAGTTTATTCAATTTTTTTAAATAAATATGATATGGAAAAATAGTAATTAAATAAAAAAAAGTTGTAAAGAACTTGCAAGAAGAAGACGAGAATAAAAGAGCAATAGTGAATCATATCATACCTTAATGTCAAAAGAGGGTCAAAACAATAATTTTAGTCGAGGAATCTAAGATATGGATATCGATCGGTTTAGATGAGAACGAAAATTTATAAGAAAGAGGAGAAAAAAAGAGGTTGTGATAACCCTAAAGAGGATAGAAAGAAAAAAGATGAGAGATTTAGGGTTGAAGGAGAGGAGATGAGAGATGAGAGATGAGATAATTCTAATTTCTAGATGTACTACCCTTAATATTAAATGACTAAATAAAGTGTATTTATTCAAATTTATATTTTCAAAGCATAATTAATAAGGCTAATTTGGTAGTAAAATAAACCCCTAATTAATTTCTTAATGGGTGTGCCAAGTCAATATGAAACTGAAGAAGTATTAGGAGTTTCAATATTCATTAATTAATATTCACTAATAATTTGAGGGGAGGAAAAAAATGAGCAACATTGAAAAGACAGGACAAGACTACTTAATTAGATTTTTGAGTTATCCAAGAAATATTTTTTACCGCCTTTACTAGTACTACTACTTTATCTACTCAAATAATAGCTTGCTTTAAAATTAAAAGAAAAAAAAGGTTTTCATACATTATGTCGTCTGTTGTAACAGATTTAAGTATCTGTTTGAAAAATCCCAACAGTTCAGTCATCTGTGACAACAGATGGAAATTTCTATTTGATAACTAAATCAGAAACATCATCTGTTACAACAGATATCAATATCTGTTTGAAAATTTCCAACAACTTAGTCATCCATCATAACAGATGCAAATGTCTATTTGATAATTAAATCACAAATGTCATCTATTGCAACAGATATTGTTATCTATTTGAAATTCTCTAATAGCTCAGTTGTTTGTTGCAACAAATTTCATTCCAATTGATTTAGGAGAAACTAGGGATAAAAGAATGAGCTCCTTATTAACTTAATGCTAATATTAATAATAGTACCTACATCGATCTAGGTGGAACGAGGGATGAATGAATGAGCTCATAAGGTTAACTACAAATCCAAATGAGTCATTGCATTTGCATGGTGTTAGTATTGCGTTCATCCCGACCCGAGTCATCGATCGATCACTCTGAGTTGAAATGAGTTCTCATTAACTTAATGTTAAGATTAATAATAGTACCTACATTGATCTAGGTAGAACTAGGGATGGATGAATGATCTCAAAGGGTCAACTACAACTTTAATTGAGTCTTTTAGCAATTGCTGATAAGATATTACTACATTCCTCTCGACAAGAGTCATCGATCAATCACTCTGAGACGAACCAATTCTTACTACCTCGTATGTTCAACTAATACATTAATTAAATAATCTGGGACTAGGGGCGAGTTCTCATAGGGTCAACTACAACTTTAATTGAGTCTTTTGGCAAATGCATGATGAGACGGGACTGTGTTCCTCCCGACAAGAGTCATCGATCAATCACTCTGAGCCGAACCGATTCTTACTTCCTCATATGTTCAACTAATACCTTAATTGATTAATATAGGACTAGGGGTGAGTTCTCATAATGTCAACTACAATAGATGACAATACCTATTTGATAATTTACTACAGATGGGTAATCTGTCATAACAGATGACTTAAACTATTTGATAGTTTACAACAAATTTGTGATCTATCACAACAAATGATGTAATCTGTTTGATAGTTTACAACAGATGCGTAATATGTTATAATAGATTACACAATCTGTTTGATGTGATCCAACAGAAAAGACATTTGTTGCAATAGGTTGAATATTTATTTATATATAAATACCTTAATTAAATGTGAGTTCTCATAGGGTCAACTATAACTTCAATTTAGTCTTTTGACAATTGCATGATGAGACGGTATTGCGTTTCTCCCGACCAGAGTCGGTGATCGATCACTCTGAGTCGAACTGATTCTTACTACCTCATATGTTAGACTAATACCTTAATTGATTAATCTAGGACTAGGGTACTAATACCTTAATTGAATAGTCTAGGACTAGGGGTGAGTTCTCATAGGGTCAACTACAACTTCAATTGAGTCTTTTGGCAATTGCATGATGAGACGGTACTGCGTTCCTCCTGACCAAAGTTGTCGATCGATCACTCTGAGCCAAACTGATTCTTATTATATCATATGTTAGAGTAATACCTTAATTGATTAATCTAGGACTAGGGTACTAATACCTTAATTGAATAATTTAGTACTAGGGGTGAGTTCTCATAGGTTAAACTATCGATTAATCTAGGACTAGGGGTGTGTTCTCATAGGGTCAGCCATAACAGATGGCAGCACCTATTTGATCATTTACAACATATGGGTAATCTGTTGCGACATATGATAATTCATTTAATAATTTACAACAGATGGGTAATCTATCACAACAAATGACTTAATCTGTTTGATAATTTACAATAGATTCATAATATGTTATTACCTAATCTGATAGATAATTTACAACAGATGAGAAATCTGACACAACATGTTGAACATTTGTTTTTTACAACTTCAATTGAGTTCATATATTAGATCAATAGTACCTAAATTGATTAATCTAGGACCAGGGGTGAGTTTTCATAGGGTCACCTAAGGTCTCGAGTCACCTAGAATACTCGGTCAACTACAACTTCAATTATTTTTATAAAATTTCAATTGAGTTACCCTTTTGGCAATTGCATTATGAGAGGGTTAAAATTTACGCATATATTTTATGATTTTAAAAATAATTAAGATCAATTCGGACCAAATTAATATTTTCAAAACTACTTGTCATTCTTTTCCAAAATACAAATCAACCCATACAAAATGTTTTATCTTTTCAAATCTTGAGGTCTCGCTCTTTGTTTCTCATTCTCACTCAACAATACAGTACAGGTAACAAATACTCAACAAATTTGCTCAACCCTCCACAACATATCGCTTTTCTTCTCATTTTTTACCACATAGGTGTTATTTTTGACTTTATTCTTACTTGTATCAATTATTTTTTTTCATAGGTAAAAGAGTTCAAGGAGAGCTCTATATTTGTTATTTTTTTCTAAAAACCTCAAAATTGTAAACCCATTCTCGAAGATAATATAAGGGCTTTTAAGTTAATGATGAAAAATAAAACTCAAAATTATAAACCCATTCTCGAAGATAAAATAAGGGCTTTTAAGTTAATGATGAAAAATAAAACTTTTAGTTATATTATCTTCGAGAATGGGTTTACAATTTTGAGTTTTGATGGTAAGATCGTAGGAAAAACTTGAGAAATCCCTAGTTTTCGTCGTAGTGTTCCATTGACTATCGTAGTATTGTTGGATGGTGTTTGTGGTGTTAGTGTTTGTGGTCGTTGTGGTGGCACTAGCGGTGGCATTGGTTGGTGGTGTTTGTGGTGGTTGTCGGTGGTATCGGTATTCATGGTGTTTGTTTGTTTGTTAACATTGGTTGGTGGTGTTTGTGGTGGCGGTTGTTGGTGTGTCGATATTTGTGGTGTTTGTAATATATTTTTTCAAATCTGTGCATACATCAATTGTAATGTAATTTTTATTTTTCTTTGTATATAGGTAAAAGATGTCTCCCAAAAGAAAAGAAAGTGAAAGTGGATGAACGTCTGACCATTCAAAAAAAAGGCTATAGTACAGAGGGATTCGGAGGAGTTTCTTGAACAATCTCAGTCAGGGAAAAGTGAAGCTGAGAAGAGATGTGAAAATAGTGTTGAGAGAGGTGAACAAGGGTCCGTAGATGGTGATGAACAAAATAAAAGTGAGAATGAGAAGGAATTGGAGAGTGAGAAAGAGAAAGAGGATGATCATCAACATGATGATAATGGATCACCGATGGTGCATGAGTTAATATCGACATCCCAGCATGATCCTATTAAAACTTTTAGTATTAACAGGTTTTAAGTTGCGATGCCGATAAATGACCCAGAAGAAAAACAACTAACTGGTCAAATTGTACTTAAATGTCAGATGGGGAAAATTTTTGAACATTTTATGAAAATTATGAAGAACAAAAACATAGGCGGACTTTTTAAGAAGAGCTGCTTTGGATGCTTTCTCGAGCTGGCTGAGGACCCCTCTGCCCGTATCCATTTCCCTATGATAATGGTATATGGTCTTCTTAAGCGCAGGATCAAGTACGCGGGGGATGATAAAAATCTGAAGGAGGGGGCAAAAAGAAGATAGATGAAATCTGGATCAACTACTGTGGCATGCCTATTTGTTTTGGCTTGCAAGAGTTTGCCATAGTGACGGGCTTGAGATGCCATCATCCAGAAGGACAACCACCCCTCAAAAGATCCAAGGCAAGAAAATTCATGGAAAAAATAGATAGGTTGTTTGAGATTGCTTGACGTGGCTACAAAGCATCGAATTTGTTGACAGATCTCGAGGATAAAACCATACAAGAGCAGTATAGGGAGAAATTGTGCTTAGCTTGGTTTGCCTATTCGGTTATATTGGCAAGAGACGCCAACAAGGTTATAGAAGATGATTTGTTGGCGCGTGCTGAGGATTTTGATAAATTCAACTATTATCCCACGAGATGTGATAGCTTCTACTTTACCGTCCAATATTTACTGATAAAGCTATCCTCAAGGATGACCATATTAAACGGCTTTCCTTGGTCTTTCATGGTAAAATTAATCACTAATTTTACTCATCCATTAATTTATATTGAATATAGTTATTATGATTTTTTTTGCTTGCTTCCTGTTTACATTTTTTAGGCTTGGGCATTTGAAGCCATTCCCCCCCTCCGAAAACAGCTAATGGATTACCTGGATGAGGTTTATCATCCAAGGATTTTTAGGTGGTTAGATGCAAAGAGCAACACCAATATTAAGGAGACCGATCTCTTTAACCCTCTGGATGATGTAGTACGTCTTCTTCAAGAAAAATAATTCTACTCAAAGAAAAGAAAGATATTGAAAAGATGTTATATCTGGTGCAACAGATGTTATATCTGATGCACCAGATGGGATATCTATTACGACAGGATATATCTTGTATCACATTACCCATCTGTTGCTTTGTTTCTCTGAACCTGACTCCTAAAATATTAACCATTTACTGAAAATTATGCAATAGATGTTTAATCTGATAACATATTATTTTTCTGTTGTGATGTACAGATCATCTGTTGCATAATAGATTACCCGTCTTGTGCAACTGTTGCAATAGATGATTGATATTTTACATCAAATTCTCCATGTGTTGCTCTATTTCTCTAAACCAGACTCAAACAGATTTTAACCATATACTGCAAACTATGCAAAAGATGGTTTTTTTTAAAAACGTAGCCCAACTGTGAAACTTATTATATTATATGATTTAAATGCATCTGTCTTTGTTTTTCTTTTTTATAGGTTGTGCATCCATGGATTGTGCCTACTGAGGAGGAGTCGGTGATGACTTCTTATATTACTCTAGGTCATGTTGATACTATAGCAGACCCAACGGTAGAGTTAATAAAGAAGGAATTAGCTGGAGCAACAACCATAAGAAGAGCAGTTAGGCAAGGTCAGCCTAATATTGACGCTCTTCATGACCAACCTTTTACTAAGGCAGATCCGGGTGCTTCTTCAGGTGGAGTTGTTGGTGTTTGTGGAAGGCATGATGCTGCTACTACCACTCGTGACGATGAGCATATTGATGCTTAAGAAAGAATTAATATGTTTGAAAACACCCTTTTTTGTCTGTACACAGGTCCCTCTCACCCCTCCTCACCCTCGTGTTCTCATTGCAAATGTGATGAGAGCAAGGATAGACAGGACAAACTCTTTGAAAATGTAGAGGATATCTCTAAAGCTATCGAGGAATTCAAATCCAAGAGGTGAGTCATACCATCTAAGAAGGTGAGGGAGCTACACACTCCTACAGTATTGGTTAGGAGAAAAAAAAGAGCAATTAGAGATGTACTCTCCACTTGGAAATCAAAATAAATTGCAATTCCTCCCTCTCCAAAAGCTGTTGAAGTTTAGGGGCCAGTCAAGAAGGTGGACACATACGTGGAACTTGTCACCGAAGAGAAGAGGGATCTGCGATAGGCCAAGAATGCCAAGCTAGGCACACCAGATTACCCCAGGCCTCCCTTTCTCCCTCAAGACTTCCAGACTATGATTGATATACGTATGCCTTACGAGGACAAGGCAAATTTACTTTTTCAAACCTAGCCCTTCTAATCTACCTCATGAAAAAGAAGCCACGCAACAGATTTCACATCTGTTGCAACAGCTGGGTATACTGGTGCAACTGGTAGTGGTTCTGTTGCAACTTATTATCCATCTTATGCAACAGATGGACCATTCGTTGCATCTTTATAATTACTAACCTATTTAAAAATTGACTTCTTATCTCACAGCATATTGACTTCTTATCTCATAGCATATTGACATAATTCTCTGCCTCATGAGAAAAAGGCAATTAACGTACCAGGAAGCTTATGACACTGTCAATAGGATAATGGACCTCGACTTCTACAAGAAGCTTAAGGATAGGTATGATCAAATCAATAGAGAGGCGTTAGACCAAATTCACGTTGATTTCCTAGTTCCTACGTTGGTCTTGGATGAAGAAGAAATGATAAAATATGTTAGAGGGGATAGGCCAAATCTACATGGCAAGTGCTGGACTGAGGCAAAAAAGATTTTTGCAGTGATTAGCATGAACGACATGCATTATCGAGCTGTTGAGAAACTACTCGAGGAGGGAAAGATCAATGTTTATGACTCCAACATACCTCTCGTCAATGATTTTGATCTTTTTCTCCTTGTGGAGCCACTGATGGTGCTGTTGCCCATCTTGTTGAGGGATAGTAAACTGATGAATCATTTGCCAAAGGAAGTGTTGATGAAGAAATCATGGGATTTTGAAGGTCGAAACAGGGGAATGATCCTTCCAAAAGATGATGCCACTAAAGCAAGCGGCACGCACACTCTTGCACATATTGAATGTTTGCTGACCGGCACAGAAATGGCCGAGCCAATGACTTTTCTGTGTGACAACACTGTGGCAAACCTAAAAGAGGTCTGGGCTTATGGGGTACTAACTGGACGCTTGAAGCTTGTGTATATAGAAGAGCCTGTGAAATAGAAATTTTTAATTTCAAATCACCCTTCACTTTATTATATGTACATATAGTGACTAATTTTTTCTGATGAAAGTTGAGTTTTTTATAATGCAATAGATTAGATTGTCAATCTTTTGTAAAATATCTTTAATCCATTCTGGCAGATAGTTTATCTATTGTAATAGGTTGGTCATCTATTGCATTACGTCGATGTTATTTCTATGAATAATCTAATAATCTAAGTCTAATCTGTTGCAATAGTGGGAAGACCTGTTTGATAATTTCCAACAGATGACCTAAATTTTTCAACATATGCCTAAATCTTTTTTATATTTTCCAATAGTTACGCTTGAATGTCCATGTGATCGTCGACAAAAAACCAGTAGCAAATACATACACTACCATGAAAATTTCAGCAATTAGGCTTCAATATCCATGTATCCAACAACACCAAACCAATAGCAATAACGGCAACAATGTAGTATCTTCTTGATCGATTTTGTTTCTCTTCAGAAGCTTTGACTTTGTTCAACAAATCCCAGATTACACGATTTGCTTATGAAGGATGTCGTTCTTCATACCAATCAAAGTAATCGCATCCACCCAATTTCTATAAAAAAGAGAACACAATTACAAAATAATTACAAGTCAATAATTAATCAACTAATTAAATAAAAAAATATTACCTTTGAAATCTTATAAGTAAAAAACCTACGATTTTGTTGAGTCTAAGAAGTCCTTAACAAAGTTTTATGACCGCACTTACAATATCAAAAATCTTTATCACAAAAAATAGTGGAAGATGCGCTCAACATTGTCAAGGTCAGTTGGAAAAAATGAAAGTAATAATTTGAATAATTTGGATAGTTAAAAGAAGATTTGGGAATTTAGGATTATATTTTAGGAGGAAGATGAATATATAAGACAATGGGGGAAAAAATGACCGTTGGGGCCAAGTAACGGCAAGTCAGCAAAATGTACCAGACTGACACTGGCACATTTGATGCCTATTTTATTTTATTTGATTAAAATGAACATGTCTACTTGATGCCTATTTTATTTTAGGTGTTTGAACTGAACACGGTCGATGGGTTGTGCCCTTTTTATTTCAATTCAATTCACTTTAACCTTTTTACATGTAGTGGCAATTTTTTATGTCCAACGAAAGTTGAATTTTTATTATGCAATAGATTCTCTGTCCGTTGTAACAGTTATCCTACCTGTTCTGACATATAGTTTATCTGTTGCAATAGATTGGTCATATGTTGCATTATCTGATATTTTTATCTAAAGTCTATCTGTTGCAACAGTAGGAAGACCTGTTTGATAAATTCCAACAGATAACCTACCTGTTGCAACATATGTATAAATCTGTTTGATTATTCCAATAGATGTGTAGTTTGTTGCAACACATAAAGTCCATTTGTTGCAATATATGTCTAAATCTATTTTTTTCAATAGATTTATCATCTGTTGCATTATCTTGATGTTTTTATCTAAAGTCCATCTGTTACAACAGAGGAAAGACCTGTTTGATAAATTCCAATGGATCACCTACCTGTTGCAACATATGTCTAAATCTGTTTGATTTTTCTAATAGATGTGTCGTCTGTTGCAACAGATACATTATCTGTTGCAATATTTGAATCTAGTATTCCTTTTCAATTAATAATTTCAAATTTAAGGAATAAATAAAATTCATAGACAAAATAAAATAAATCGAAGCCTTCATAAATTAGCTTAAATAAGTCAACGAATAAATAAAATGTAAAAAAATTGTTATGGGTACAGATCTCAACAAATACATCAACAACAATTTAAGTATACTACCAAAGATTACTTTGACAGGCTCAAGCTATAAAGATTTACTCAGTATGGATAAGTTGTTCTTTATCCGGTGCTATGAAATTTGTCTTTGCTCGTCGTGGATCTTTATTGTCACTGGCGTATGGTTTTTGCGCTTTCTATTCTCCGTATTTCCATAAAAGGCGTAGCATATTGTCCATGTTGTTCAGCAGTAGCTTCTTCTATATCCACATGGAAAGCCAAAATTGGTCAATGCTAATCATAGCGATACAATAAAATGGAAAAGGATAACTCATCTCTTCTAGCAAATCACACAGGTCTTTCTCCTATTTTAAATTGTCCCAAACATATTATATTTCTATTGCAATAATAAATCAATTGTTGGGACAAATTTCTACATGAGGAAGACCCTGTGTGATAATTTCCAATAAATGAACCATCTGTTGCAATATATGAATCATCTGTTACAGAAGATAGGTCATCTGTTGGTACAAATAAAAGTGGTACGAAGAGCTATTTGATTTGCTAAAATAGATTAGACATATGTTTATCTGGTGCAACTAGTTAGTCAACTGTTACAACAGATGTATATATCTATTTGATAATTTTCAGTAGATGTGTCATCTGTTGAAATAGATATGTGTCTGTTTGTTTTGTCAATTAGAGGACATAATACATTCACCTTCTTTAGCTTGTGCTGCTCTTCTTTGGATATTGTACGTTGCTCAGTGCAACACACAAACAGAGGAGTTGCAATTTTGCTTTTTTGGATGCTTGATAATGCCCTGGAAATCACTCTCCTTCTCCTCTTAGCCTTAATATCTAATGGAGCAAATAGAAATAAAATCTTCTTTAATGGAATGCGACACCTCTTAGATGTCAATTCCTTTACAGAAGCAGTTAATGCATTAATAGCATTAATCACTACATCATGTTTTGCCCTGCAATCTTGACATTTACATGTAGAACATTCTCTAGGAGAGGCAAAATCTGTATAACCAGTATGATCATACTTATAATGGTTTGCTTTAAATACTGTAAGAGGAGCATCATTAGCACCAACAGCAGCACCACTACCACCACCAACAGCTCCATCACCACTAAGACCATCAACAACAATAAACCCACCCTCTAAAATTGTTTTTTTGTAATGGTTGTTGCTCCAAACAATTCTATTTTTATTCTGTCGATGACCTTAGGGTCCGATAAAGTTGGCACAGACTGTAAAGTAAGAAAAAATGACATCCTCAACTCTCGATTGGTTGGAACTAGTGACGGATACACAATCTAACATAAATCATTACATATATTAGAATGATGATTAGATCATTCAAAAAAATCATTATTTAAAAGAAAAAATTAATTATAATTATACTTACTGCATCCTTCGGAGGGTTGAAGAGATTAAAAAATTTTGTATTTTTATCAGTTTTGGCTGACAACTATCTCAAAATTCTTAGACAGGAAACTCCTTCTTGGTAGTTCACTTGTTGTCTCAAATAAGGAATGACTTTAAATGCCCAGCCCTATAAAATAACGCCAATAAATCAAAATCATTATTGAGCAAAAAAAATAAATGATATCATAATAGAAGAAAGAAATATTTACCATGAAATCCTATGGAAAGCCATATAAGTTGACTATCTTTGGCGCTAACGGAGTCAACAAATATTTGACAGTTATTTTGAAGCTTTCATCCTCCCAAGGATAGCTGTTAAATGCATCAAGATCCTTGGAGAGCTTTATTAAAGTGAGGCTTATGTTGTTGTTAACGTCTCTCTCCCAAAGAATATTATGTACAAATCAAACCAAGCATAATGACTGTTTGTGCTTCTTTGAAAGTCCTTTACCTTTCAACGCTTCCATCAAATTTTTGTTTTTGAAGCTTGGACCAACAATGGACACCAGGTCATCACGATCACGCGACTTGCCTTTGCCTTTTTTGGGTGGGCGGGGTGCATTTTTTGGGTTAGAATAGGTATAACTTGAGAAGAAAGATAACATTTTAGTCCAGTAACTATGACAAACTCCTTCCAACCAAAACAAACAAGCATGCCACAATAATTTATCCACACTTCATACATCTTATCTTTGTTTTCATACATACACCTACGGTTAAGAAGTTCATATACCATTTTCATTTGGAAACGAGCATTGTTGTCCTCCGACAAATCAAGATATTTCCCAAAGCAGCTATCCCTGAAATAAGCATCCAATTTTTGTTCTCAAAGTATTTTTCTGAAGGCGTCGAAAGATTTTCCCATGGCTGACTTAACCACGAAATCACCCTTTAAATTTGCGGCATCATAGAACTACATTCTCACAGGATAACAATCAATGTTGAAGGATTTAACTAGCTCTTCGGTGGAAGGGCTATTAGCATCTGCATCATCTCTTTTGAAATATCCTTTCTCCCCGTGATTATCATATTTTGCTCCCGATTGAGATAATGCTTGTAAAGCAAGCTCATAAAGTGGTGGATGTAGCCTAGCTGCTTCACTTGTTCCTTTACTTAGACTTGATTCGATTTCTGTTCTTTTGGGAACCATATTATCTAAAATTAGAAGGAACATAAAATAATATATTATTGTTGATTAATGCATCGTTAAAAAAGGATAACAGTAAATCAAACAAGTTAAACAATAAAATAATAGTTACAACAGATCACCGATCTGTTGAACCATGTAGTATATCTGTTGCAACATATAACCAAATTATTGCAGCGGATGAGTAATCTGTTGCAACAATACAGAATATATCACTCATCTTTTAAGACAGATGAATGTTCTATTCAACAGATCACACAACTATTATGAAATTATCTATTACAATATTTGAGTGATCTATTAGAATAGTTAAATAATTTATTGCGATAATACATAACATATCACTCATCTTTTAAGAAAGATAAATGATTTGTGCAACAGATCACACATCTGTTGCAATATATGAGTAATCTGTCAGAGCAGTTAACTAACCTACAGCAACAACAACGGCTGAGTAATCTGTTGTGACAATACAAAACATATCACTCATCTATTGAAAAAGATGAATGGTCTATACAATAGTCCATACATCTATTGCAACACATGAGTGATCTATTGGAACATTTATCACCGATCAATATTGTTTAGATTTCTTCCAACATAGGGTTGTCTATCACGGCAGATAAATGATCAATCGGAAAAATCAAATCTTGGATATTTCCTGTAAGAAGAGTTAATGGAATTTTATCCAACATGAGGTTCATCTATTGTATCAGATCATTAATCTGATGGTTCTTCCATTGCACCAGATGGTTAATTAGTTACATCAAATTTTTTATCCGATGCTTAATCTGTTGCAATATATGGTAAAGTTGTTGCATCAGATAGTTAATTTGTTGCATCAGATTATTAATTTGTTGCATTAGAATTATAATCTGATGGTTCCTCTAGTGCATCAGATGGTTGATCTGTTGCATCATATAATAAATCTATTGCATCAGATGGTTAATATATTAGACTAGATAGGTAATCTATCGAAGGAAACAAAAAATAGTAGCATGATTTTGTACAACAAAAAATAGCAATTTCACCATTTTTACCAAGAACAAGAACAGACCAAATCAAACCAAATTGTCATTTTGTTTTTATAAACACAAACAATAAAAAGGCCATTTCAGACCGCATTTCAAATTAGTGCAACAAATATTGAAATTGTTAACCAATACTATAAGAGAAGTTGGCTCAAGTTCCTCGTTTTCTTCAAAACTAAAAAGGCCATAAATTTTTACCAGTGAACGAAGAAAAGAACGATGAAGAATTCAAAGTTGTTGTGGCCAGAGAGCAAGGTTGTCATGTCGATTGAAGGTTGAAGTCAAAAAAGAACTTGAAATCCAACTATTTGTAGTCGGATGTTGAAGTTGCTGAGGATTGAAATGAGAAATTTATAGAACAATTAGTTGGGAGAGAGTTGAGAGAAATTATCGAGAGAGAGACGAGAGACAAGTTGATTGAATTAAAGAGGGGAATTCGAAGCCCAACTATTTATCGCCAGAGGTAGAAGTCGTCGGGGGTTGAAGGAAGAAAAGAGGAGAACTTGAAGCCTAACTATTTATCGTCGGAGGTAGAAGTTGTCGGGAATTGAAGGTAAAAATTTTGCTGAACTGTTGGTTGGGAGAGTGTTAAGAGAAGCTGTCGAGAGAGAGGAGAGAGTGGTTGTTTTGGATTAAAGAGGGGTGTGGGTTGGGTTGATTTGTATTTTTAAAAAGATTAGAAATTTTTAAAAATATTAATCAAGTCCACAATTAACTTAATCAAGTTTTCTAATGATGTTTAACCCTATCTGTTGGTCAATCTTACCAATCCTTCATTCAAAACTTAAAAGACACCTTTCCTTCAATTTTCACTACAAACATAATAAATTTTTGATTTTTAAATTTGAATATCTTTAAAAAATTCACAAAAAGTTTATTTTTTTCAAGCAAAATTCACTATTCTTTTTCAATATTCACTATCACTCACTTTCAATTTAAATTTAAATTTTAATCTTAAAAAAAAGATTTCGAATTTAAATTTTTATTTTAAAAAATGAAAAGAATTGAATTGAGGGAAAATTAAAATAAAAAATAAAAAGTGAAGGTAGTGGTGGTAGTGGGGGGCTGGAAAAGGCTGGGATGGGGTAAGGTTGGGGCTGGGAGGGGTGTGAGGGATGGAGGTGGGGTGGGAAGGGGTAGGACTGGGCTGGTGAGGTGTAGTGGGGTAGGGATGGGGATGGGGTGGGGTGGGAGTGGAAGGGCTGGAAGGGGATGGGGGTGGGGTGGTGTAATACCCCATATATTTCTAAGCTAGAAAATGAACCATTGTTCCTACGTATGAAACCTACTATACTATGATTCATGTTTGAGTACATGATTAGTATGAGTATCCTAGTGATAATAGAGCTTATGATGTGTTAAGCATGTTCATAAGAGTCACTTAGAGTAAGCCAAGCTAAGAACTTTTGAATCAACCAAATTTTCGTGTGTGATTTCACATAGGTCATCTTTAAATGAGCATAAATTGGTTTATAGGTGGTATTTTGGAAGATTCATAACCTCCAAATTATATAGAATTGAATAATCTTTCCATCGATACCAAATTTGCCAAAAATGGACACCTGGTGAAGAAGTTGTGGCAATTTAAAGTTTCAGCAGTGTCATTTCAGTCGGTGGCGCGTCGCGCCAAAAGCAAAAATGATGTTTGTCGATTTCCAGTGTCTCTCCACGATTCCACCACATCGTGGTGAGTTTCCAGGTCATAAACAAGTGGCAATGCAATGTTGCCGCGTTGCACCAAGGGCCCAAATCGGGATATTTTTACAGAAATTAAAAGACGCATCTAGAGGGGTATTTGGGTCATCTTCCCACCCCTATATAAGCTCTCAAACACGAAATTAAGCCATTATTTCACCAAAACATACTCTTTTTCATCAAAATCCTCCCAAGAATGCATTAGGGTTTCAATTGGGGGATTCAAGTTAAAGAAAATTCTACCATCAAATTCCAAGAATCTCTCAGTCAATCTTCACTAATTAAAAACTAAGGTATGCGTGTGTTCATTTATGGACTCCTTTCATCCATGAAGTCCAAGAACCCTATTTTAAACTATATGCCATGCTAGTTATGTTTTGATTTTATTGTTGATCTTGTTTATGGGTTTATATGAAACTAGGATGTCATGTTAGTTGAAATATATGAACTTTGGGTGATATGGGTTGTTGAATTCATAAATAAACCTATGCCCAAAGTGGTGCATGTAACATGTTTGATAAAATGCCTAGGATGATAGAATTCATGTCCCATGATTCAATAGTGCTTAAATGACAAGTCCACATTCTATGCTTTATGATTTCACATGAATTACACATTATTATTATGTGCTGTTATTGTGATATGTAATGAGCATGATATTGAAGCTATGCAAGTATATACATGTTGTATGCATTCTATTCCATGTATAAGAAGTTGTGCATCATGTATAGTATGAAATCCCCTACTTATGATATTGTGAATTTTGGACTCTACTCTTATGATCAAGTCAGTCATATGTGTCAGTTTCCTTCCATCGAGTTCTGGGGGTACTTGTACCCGAAAAATATAGTTGTGTGCCTAGAGCCATGTCATGATTTCTCGATACTCTCAGTCAATCTATGTTATATAGAACTCAGTCAGTCATGTAAGTCAGGAAATTTCAGTAACTAAGTTAATCTCAGCTAATCTCAGTACTCAGTGATATCAGAAACTTTAGAAATTCTAGTGTTCTCCGTAACTTCAATAATCTCCGTAATTCAGTACTCTAAAAAATCTTGAGAACTCAATACTCAGTAATATCAGTGTTCTCATAAACTTAGTTTAGCTCTGTTAAACAATATCACTAACATCAGTTCAGTTAATCAGTTTAGTTCAGTCAATCAGTCCAGTTGAGCAAATCAGTTCAGTGTCTTTCAGTTGGGAGTAGGATTCAGCACCGAGTGAACCCAAGGATGGGGACTCACCAATCACAGTCTTAGGGTGTGATTCCTAAAAGCAATCATTGTGTTCTAGAACTACATAGCTAGAGTAGGTTGAGATGTCCCTACCATAGGGCTAATGCATCTCCTTTGAGTTTACCTGATAGCAGGGCAGACAGAATGAGCTCCTAAATAGAATAGGGTTTAATCATATGTTGTCTCTACTCGTGGCAAGATATTGACACCTTTCCAACTGGGGTTACAGGTTAGACCCCAACCAGTTCAGTTTCGGGGCATATCGGTTAGGTGATTACCTCTCACAGTCTCAATTTTAGTCTCAGTCTCAGTTTTAGTAATAGACTCAGATAGTTCTTCAAAATATTAGGACTATCAGATACAGTCAACTCAGATACAATACGGAACTCAGCTAGTTCCACCATATTCAGGACTATAAGATATAGTCACTCATGTTAATTACCATTTACTAGTTCTCTGAACTCATATTACCAGTATCCATCTTCATTACTGTCAGATACGGTCAAAATATCAGTTCCTCATATTTATAGATGCCAGATACATTCAATTAGATTATTACTTTATAATTAGACTATCAAATACAGTCGACCAGACCAATCCTTCATAATCAGGACTGTCATATACAGTTATTTATGTATCAGTAACATAGCACCAGTCCCTCAGTATTTAGTAATACAGTGTTAGTTTCTCATTTATTAGTGATTGTCAGTAAAGTTGTGTCGTCAGTAATCAAACTCAGTAGTCAGTATCACCACGAGTTTAGTTATAGTTGCTTATGCATGTATGTATTCTCACGTTCACATTAGTTAGTATTGTTCATGCATATAACCCTTTGCATTTAGCCTACCTCACTCGTATACTCTGTATATTCAGTTGTACTGATGCATTTGCACTATGGTGATTTCTCTTATGTTACACCATAGATTTAGAGGCACAAGATCCAGATCAGCAGTAGATTCCAGTATCAGCAGTCACAGCTAGAAGTAAGTTCTCATATTTCAAGGACACGATGATTTCATTGCTATTGCAGTTTTTAGTTTATTTCAGTAGTTGGAGTTAGTTGGGGACATATCCTATCAACTCCTTGTTCATAAAGTTTAGAGGCTTTCCAGACTATAGCATGTCAGACAGTTATTTCAGATTTATTTTGATATAGTTATACTGTTTTCAGACATTGTTCTTATCAGATGTTTATTCAGTTAAACCTTGAGGGCATTCAGTACATGTTTTCGTATTTTTATGTTATATTATGCAGTAATAGGTATAAATATCAGGCATAGATTAGTTTGTGGTCCTTCGGGGTCATAAACAACGTGTAGCATTCTGGTTCAAAAATCGGAGTGTCACAAACTTGGTATCAGAGCGTAAGGTTCAACAGTATCCTAGGAAGTCTGAAAAGCTGCATCTAGTAGAGTCTTATACATGCGTGTGTTGTGCACCACACTTAGGTGCAGGAGGCTATGAGATGTTTTAGAAATAGTTTCCCTTCTTTCATGTCTCAGATCATTCTATGAAAAATTTTTCTAAGAAAACTCATATAGATTCTCGTCATGCTCCACGCATGTTAACTCCACCTTACTTTCAAGGTAACAGAATTAGTAAAGCTCAAAGTTTTTGAGATATAGTTTCCTCAACCAGTCCCAGCATACAGTTATGGGATTGTCCATAGACTCAGAAATACCTCATCAATCCCGTTATGTTCCAAGTCGTACAGATTTCATTCATGACCATGAGAACTTGTTCATGAACCTAATTATAGATATACCATCATATCTTTTCTCAGAATCCTATAACATCATAGACCTAGAATTTTTAAGTATGAACTCAGGAGTTAACAGTGGTAGAGTTGGGATAGTATTATCCAGTTTGATCAGATTATGTATACATTGGGATAGTTGTACCAGAGTAAATCAGTAGGCTTGAATAGTGTAAGCTAGAATTTAAGTTTATTGATTTTAATTAAGTATAAAAATGTGGATGTGATATTAGTAGTATATGAAGCAACAAAAGCAGCTAATGGGCTTAGTAAGACAAGCATGTGTTTGACAGGGTGTAAGTATGTGATTATGATTAAAGTTCAGTTCAGAGCTTAGTCAAGTATTCACAGACATAAGATGATGGCTTAAGGTCAAGGGGGAGATGATAGATCAAGTAACCAAGTTAGGCTCTCAGAATTCTAGTAGTAGTTCTAGTATGTATAGAAAGATCAGTAAGGGAAGACGATTCCCGATCCATCCTTATCTTCGTACAAGTTTTGTACTTCAGTCAGCATGATGCCTACACATGTTTTATAACTTAGTTACATGAACACAACTTATATTTACATGTTTCTCATAGACTCTTGTGCGCTCCCAGTTCCCCGCATAAGGAGTTTCAGCTCTCTCAGTGTTACGAATCATGTCCCACGAATTCAAAAATTTCAGACTCAGGTCATGCAACTCATGACTCATGTACACATGTCACACCTTATAGTATATTCAGTTTCCATGACTCATGCTATGCCCCTACAGATAAGATAAATTTAGACTATGTCATGTATATCCTCAGTTCAGACCTTTTTGGTAAATCCATGTTATTGACATTCTATTCTTTAGGTTTCAGTCATGTGTCAAGTTCGGTCAGTGCCAATTTATGTTTCAGGTTCTCCTGATGTAATCCTTCAGTAAGCTTTCCTTATGGAATATTATAGTGATGAGTAGTTGCTTAGATAGGAGATATAAAGTGATAATGGAATCAACCCACAACACGGAAACAAGACTCAAAACACAAGAGGAAACCGAGAGCGCCACAACACACTCTCTCGGCCACAAGTCACAAACCGAGAATACAACACAATGACAAGATTAACAAGGTGTAATCACACCCAAATAGCAACAACTACAACAACAAGATGAAGAACAACACAAGGATAAAAAGAACCAAATGATTTTCACTAAACAAGAAAGAAACACTACAAATGATTACAAGAAGATAAAGATAGGTAGTGAGACATCAACTCTTACAAGAACTAAGAACCTAAGTGTGTCTTAAAAACTAAGGCCCTTAATACATGTAAAAGTAACACCAACACTCTTACAATGATACAAGAAGGCGTTAACCACTCAAGCACCAAGGTTTATAACAATATTTTGTAATGCTAGTGATTCCACACTAGCATCACCCTCATTTCAGTTTTGGTGGCTTTTCCAAGCCCAACAACTAAGGTGTTACACTCTCCATGAGAGAAGAATGGTGTAAAAATTTATGTCTTACAATCTTATTTAACAACTAAAGAAATAAAGACCTAATACTAGCCTATTTATAGACTTATTACAACATAAGTGAAATATCCAGAAAGCCCTTAATGAAGGGAAGACAAAAGACGCCTATGGAGTGTAGTCCAAGTATAACGTATGGATGATTTTTGGTGCATAATAGGTCCTCTTTGTCTCTTAAATTTCACACACCAAGTCTCGGGTCCAATGCGCACTCTCATAAGCCCATATCCGTGATTATTCTTGTATCATCCTCTCCATCTTAAGAGGAATTTACCCACAAATTCACAACTTCACTTCGTGCAATTGGCCACTTCAATAAAATCACATAAAATAGTCCACAAAATATTAATATGGCACAAAATAGTCCACAAAACACATGAGGAAGTCGAGGGATCAATAACACAAATCTCGACCAACATATTCATTTTGAACCTCGGCTTTCTCTACATCTTGAGCCTTGTCTTCAATCTCATCCAAAACATATCCCAACTTCTTTCTTGGTGGCAGGTTCCTTGTGGTTCCCTACGTCTTCCCATCAACTTTTCTTCCATCATATAATCATCATTGTATACTCCATGTCCCTCATGTTCTTTTCTACCATACTCTTTTATATGGACATATAGGTTTTGGGGAAGTGGAGTTTTGGTTGAGAGAATTGTTTTGATAATATGGAGCTTCGGTTGTAGAGCTTGGATTAGAGGATATTAGCTTCCAAGTCCCTCTTGTTCAACTTGATCAAATTGAGAGGGAAGTGACCTATTTAGGTCTTAGGTTGGAGGGCATTTAGTGGCTTGGCTTATGTCTATGTCACTTGGTGGCGGTCTTACAGGATTGATCATTTGATGTAAGGCTTTGGGAGTAGAAACACGAGAGTTCCTTCGACTCTTCACTTGTTCCAACATCTCAAGTATAGTAGACATATCCGAGCTAATTTTTTCAAGGCCCGCATTCACCTTAGCCATGTTTCGGGAAATAACATTAAGGTGGGCCAAAATGACTTCCATTATGGCCAAGAAGTTACCTACAAAATAGAAAACAAGTTAGTTGTACAAAGGGGTGACATGGCAGCCTTTGATTGGTTGCGGATAGTGACGTGGCAGCCTTGGAATGATTGTGGAATATTGTGGAAATCTAAATTTTTTTTTCTTGTCTTCAATTTGGATTTTTCAATTAAATTTGGAAGAGAGGAGTTTAGGTTTTGGGAGGAAAACAAGAAGATTTAGAGCCTTTTCAAATTCAAAAGGGCTTTGACTTTCCTTGCAACCTTTTGGCAGAACAGCTTTTTGAAAGCTTTTTGGTTCTTTCCTCTTTTGTTAGTCTTGGAAAGTGCCCCTTCTCCCTTTTGGTAACAAGAAATTTTGAAAGTATTTTGGTCCCTTTTCTTTCTTGTAAGATTCTTGGAATAAGTTTCAAGACTAACAAGACCACACTCTCTTTCTTCACTCACTTAGATCAAATAACCAACTCTGAAGACTTTTTCTTCAACAAAACATGAAAATGGTGAAGAACTCTAAGAACACACTTTTGAATCTTGGAGTCCTAAGGTTCAAGTTTGACCTACCAAACAAAAAAACCTTTTCAAGCTTACAACCACATCACAATATCCACAATACACGTTCAAACCTTGAACCAACAACACACTACACTTCCAAGAACAGTAAGAACTTCACAACTCTAGTCGGCCACAACCTTCAACAACAATCTTGTCAAAAGCTCAAATCTTGGACTTTGACTCAACAAGTATTAGTGAACAATAAACTAACACAAGAAACTACTAAGACAAACAAAAAAAACACCTAGTTCTAAACACTATCCTCGGCCAAACGCAACAACAACAAAGACGTTTCGGCCAAGAATAAGAACACTTCAACTATTTATTTTTTTTTGCTTTTTTGACTAAGAGTGCCCAAGATTGATAGTTTAGGAACACAAACAGAATTTCTTTGATACCAAATGATAATAGAATCAACCCACAACACGAAAACAAGACTCAAAGCACAAGAGGAAACTGAGAATGCCACAACACACTCTCTCGACCACAAGTCACAAACCGAGAATACAACACAATGACAAGATTAACAAGGTGTAATCACACCAAAACAGCAACAACTACAACAACAAGATGAAGAACAACACAAGGATAAAAAGAACTAAACGGTTTTTACCAAACAAGAAAGAAACACTACAAATGATTACAAGAAGATAATGATAGGTAGTGAGACATCAACTTTTACAAGAACTAAGAACCTAAGTGTATGTTAAACACTAAGACCCTTAATACATGTAAAAGTAACACCAACACTCTTACAATGACACAAGAGGGCATTAACCACTCAAGCACCAAGGTTTCTAATAATGTTTTGCAATACTAGTAATTTCACACTAGCATCACCCTTATTTCGATTTTGGTGGATTTTCCAAGCCCTATAACTAAGGTGTTACACTCTCCATGAGAGAAGAATGGTGTTAAAAGTTATGTCTTACAATCTCATTTAACAACTAAAGAAATAAAGACCTAATACTAGCCTATTTATAGACTTATTACACCATAAGTAAAATGTCCAAACATCCCTTGATGAAGGGAAGACGAAAGGCGCCTATGGAGTGTAGTACAAGTATAGTGTATGGACAGTTTTTGGTGCATAATTAGGTCCTCTTTGTCTCTTCAATTGCACACACCAAGTCTTGGGTCCAACGCGCACCCTCATAAGCCCATATCCGTGATTATTCTTGTATCAGAAAGTGTTTTATGTTAAGAGAAGATTGTGGCATGCTTACTGTATACGAGGGGATAGTTATGAAGATAGGTTTGAATACCATGTTAGTATGCAAGCAAGTGGTTATCATGAGGTTGTATTTAGAAGATGGGGAAGTACAGAGTATGAATATATATTTAAATCCTTGACTTATGTCAATCCCCATCATGTACTATGGAAACTCAGTTGCCAGCTTAGTTACAATTTCAGTATTCAGTACCCAGTAATCAGTGTTCAGTTCCAAAATTCAGTATTTCAGTTTCAGCCTGAACCTCAGTTATCAGAACCCAATATTTAGTTCCAATAAGAATCTCAGTTACAGTTTTAGTTTTAGTACCAACTTTAGTCTAGTAATCAGATCAGAAACTCAGTTCAGTTCCTGACTTTCTTGATCCATCCTACAACTATCAGTTACTCAATCAGTAGTATTTCAGTACCTCAGTCTACAGGATATTTCCAAATCATGTTATACACCTAGCCTTGCATTATTAAGGTGATACTGTTTTGCTCATTCATGCTCAGTTACCTCATGTTATCCAGTCAATCATTACCTCTTATGCGCAATATTCTACAACCTTAGTCCAGTTATTTATACTAAGTACAAACAAGTCTCACATGCCCAGTATTCAGCTATCAGTTATTCAGTTAATCAGATAAGTTAGTATACTTATACAGTCGTGCTTAACACCTCGTAAATCTTTCAGTTGTCTTAGTTGCAGTGCATGAAGTTTAGTTGCTTCATCTTAGATCATGTATCAGTCCTTAAGTTTTAGATCTCAGATAATCAGTCATGATTTAGTTCCTAGGTGCCTTGCGCATAGCCTCAGTTTTCCTCAGTAGCTCAGCCAAGACAGTATTCCTAGAGGGACCTAGTGTCCCAAGGGAGAGATATGCTATGATTCCCCAAACTTTCATAACATAAGCGTCCCATTCTCTTCTCATGTAATGAATCCAATTTGGAGTAGGGATACTCATAAGTTGACCCTCTAGCTCCAAATCTTAGTCGTAACCTTATACTCAACAACTCAGTTTAGTCCAAGATAAGATACTCTATCCATGCCATGCATTACAGACTCAGTTTAGTTCATGTATCACGTTCTAGACTCAGTTATGTTCTTATGTTTCTGCTCATGCATATTGAGTAATTAATCTCAGACTCATCAGTATGTTCGGTTCAAGGTAATAGTCTTCCTTAAGCTTACTTCTTCTCATGTTCAGATTTCAGTACCAAACTTGATATTCTGTTCTATGCTCAGTTTTCACTTCAAACTTGGTGTCTTTACCATTGCATGTTAAGTCCCATATTCATGAGTCAGTTTAGTCATGTACTCACGCATCAGATATGCGTGATCAATTTATTAGTACTTTTAATCATGTATTCATGTATCATGTTAGTCATATAATCATGCATCAGATATACATAGCTATAGCTTATCAATTTCTGCATTAGATATGCATTCTCATTCTGAGAAACTTAGTTCATCAGAACACTCAGTCCTTCATTCATAAATCAACTACCCATGCATCAGATATGCATGTTCAGTATGAATCATTTTATTTGTCACGTCAGTCATGAGATCATGTTTTAGTCATTCATGTTCAGTTCATGTTCAGGTTATTATTTCCCCTCTCAGTCAGTCTCATTCGAGGACGAATGTTCCCAAGAGGGAGATATTGTAATACCCCGTATATTTCTAAGCAAGAAAATAAACCATTGTTCCTACGCATGAAACCTCCTATACTATGATTCATGTTTGAGTACATGAATTAACATGAGTATTCTAGTGATAATAAAGCTTATGATGTGTTAAGCATGTTTATAAGAGTCACTTAGAGTAAGCCAAGATAAGAACTTTTGAATCCACCAAATTTTCGTGTGTGACTTCACATAGGTCATATTTGAATGAGCATACCTTGATTTATAGGTGGTATTTTGGCAGATTCATACCCTCTAAATTGTAGATAATTGAGTAATCTTTCTGTCGATACCAAATTTACCTAAAACAGACACCCGGTGAAGAAGTTATGGACATTTAAAGTTTCAACAATGTCATTTCAATCAGTGGTGCATCGCGCTATAAGCAAAAATGACGTTTGTCAATTTCCAGTGTCTCTCCGTGATTCCACCGCATTGTGGTGAGTTTCCAGGTCATAAACAAGTGGCAATACGATGTCTCCGCGTCGCTCCAAGGGCCCAAATCGGAAAATTTTTACAGAAATTAAAAGACACATCTAGAGGGGTATTTGGGTCTCTTCCCACCCCTATATAAGCTCTCAAACATGGAATTAAGCCATTATTTCACCAAAACATACTCTTTTTCATCAAAATCCTCCCAAGAACACATTAGGGTTTTAATTGGGGGATTCAAGTTCAAGCAAATTTTACCATCAAATTCCAAGAATCTCTCCATCAATCTTCACTAAATCAAGAACTAAGGTATGCGTGTGTTCATTCATGGACTCCTCTTGTCCATAAAGTCTAAGAACCCTATTTTAAACTATATGCCATGCTTGTTATTTTTGATTTGATTGTTGATCTTGTTTATGTATTGAATGATGTCAATATAGAATCTTTATGGGTTTGTATGAAACTAGGATGACATGTTAGTTGAAATATATGAACTTTGGGTGATATGGGTTGTTGAATTCATAAATAAACCTATGCCCAAAGTGGTGCATGTAAGATATTTGATAAAATTCCTAGGATGATAGAATTCATGTCCCATGATTCAATAGTGCTTAAATGACAAGTCCACGTTCTACGCTCTATGATTTCACATGAATTTCACGTTATTGTTATGTGTTGTTGTGATATGTAATGAGCATGATATTGAAGCTATGCAAGTATATACATGTTGTATGCATTCCATTCCATGTATAAGAAGTTGAGCATCATGTATAGTATGAAATCCCCTACTTATGATAGTGTGAATTTTGGACTCTACTCTTATGATCAAGTTAGTCATGTGTGTCAGTTCCTTTCCATCGAGTCCTGGGGGTACTTGTACTCGAAAAATATAGTTGTGTGCCTAGAGCTATGTCATGATTTCACGATACTCTCAGTCAAGCCATGTTCCATAGAACCCAGTCAGTTATATGACTCAGGAAATTTCAGCAACTCAGTTAATCTCAGCTAATCTTAGTACTTAGTGATATCGGAAACTTCAAAAATTCCAGTGTTCTCCATAACTTCAGTAATCTCCGTAATTTAGTACTCTCAGAAATCTCAAGAACTCAATACTCAGTAAGATCAGTGCTCTCATACACTCAGTTTAGCTCTGCTAAACATTCCCACTAACATCAGTTAAGGTAACCAATTCAGTTCAGTCAATCAGTTTAGTTCAACAAATCAGTTCAATGTCTTTCAGTTGGGAGTAGGATTTAGCACCAAGTGAACCCAAGGATGGGGACTCACCTATCACAGTCAAAAGGTGTAATTCCTAGAAGTAATCCTTGCATTCCATAACTACTTAGCCAGCGTAGGTTGAGATGTCCCTACCCATAGGGCTAATACATCTCCTTTGAGTTTACCTGATAGCAGAGCAGACGGAATGAGCTCCAAAACAGAATAGGGTTTAATCATATATTGTCTCTACCCGTGGCATGGTATTGACACCCTTCCAGCTGGGGTTACAGGTTGGACCCCAACCAGTTCAGTTTCGGGGCATGTCGGTTAGATGATTACCTCCCACAGTCTCAATTTTAGTCTTAGTCTCAATTTTAGTAATAGAATCAGATAGTTCTTCAGAATATCAGGACTGTCAGATACAGTCAACTCAGATACAATACGAAACTCAGCTAGTTCCACCATATTCAGAAATGTAAGATACAGTCACTCATGTTATCATTATTACCAGTTCTCTGAACTTATATTACCAGTATCCATCTTCATGACTGTCAGATATGGTTAAGCATATTAGTTTCTCATATTCATAGCTGCCAGATACAGTCAATCTGATTAATACTTTATAATTAAAATGTCAGATACAGTCGACCAGACCAGTCCTTCATAATCAAGACTGTCATACATAGTTATTTATGTATCAGTAACATAGCACTAGTCCCTCAGTATTTAGTAATACAATGTTAGTTCCTCACTTATTAGTGATTTTCAGTAAAGTCATGTCGTCAGTAATCAGACTCAGTAGTCAGTATCACCACGAGTTCAATTATAGTTGGTTATGCATGTATGTATTCTCATGTTCACATTAGTCAGCATTGTTCATGCATATAACCCTTTACATTTAGCCTACCTCACTCGTATACTCAGTACATTCAGTCGTACTGAAACATTTGTGCTATGGTGCTTTCTCTTATGTTACACCATAAGTTTAGAGGCACGAGTCCAGATCGACAGTAGATTCTAGTATCAGCAGTCAGATTTAGAAGTAAGTCCTCATATTTTGAGGATACAATGATTTCATTACTATTGCAGTTTTCAGTTTATTTCAATAGTTGAATTTAGTTGGGGACATGTCCCATCAACTCTTTGTTCAGAAAGTTTAGAGGCTTTCCAAACTATAGCATGTCAGACAGTTATTTCAGATTTGTTTGGGTATGGTTATACTATTTTCAGACATTGTTCTTATCAGATGTTTATTCAGTTGAACCTTATGTCCATTCAGTACATGTTTTCGCATTTTTATGTTATATTATGCAGTATACAAGTATAGATATCAGTCATGGGTTAGTTTGTGGTCATTCAGGGTCATAAGCACCGTGTAGCATTCTGATTCAGGAAATTGGGGTGTTGCAGGTGGGATAGGGCTAGTAGAGTGTGGGGGGTGGGGACAGACTGGGGCAGGGGTGGTGAAGGGCTGGATGGGTGTTTGGGTGAGGTGGGGGCTGGGGATGGGGTGGGACGGGGCTGGGGTGGGGTGGGGAGGGGAGGGAAAGTAATATTTTTTAAAATTTTTTTAAAATATTTTTAAATTGACCCCACTCGCACCCAGGCGAGTGATTACACTCTTTGACCTGGTTACCATTTCAATGTCAAATAGGCAAGGTCAACGGTCAAATGATGCAAAATGTTACTTTTTAATGGGTTCAAGGGTCCAGATGACACCAACTTATAAAACCGACATAGTATAGGATCAAAAAGCCACACACACACACACATATATATATATATATATATATATATATATATATATATATATATATTTCTTAAATCTAAACGTCTGATCAAATGACGGTCCAAATTTGAGTCAATAATATCAGCACCAAAGGCTCGTCTTTGCCTCCCCAAAATTAATTCACCGTTTTTTCATCGTCCTCAAAAATCAACGATGAACAGAGCTTCCTCTCTTCTCCTTTCTCTTCTACATCCCAAAAAATAGTGTCGATAGGCAGCCATAGCTATGGCATAACAGTTAACTTAAGCAACCTGCCCCTATCTCGTCGTTACAGACCCAAACAGTGAACGGAGGAAAATCGGCTCAGGACAGCCTTCAGTAGCTTCGAAAAAATAAAAATTTGTCCAAAAAATTTGAAATTCAGTTTTTTTCTCAAGTTGTTGTTTCAAATCCGGACTTTTGAAGTCTGGATTTCGCCTATAAAAGGGGTGTTTTTCAACCCCAGAAGAACAAGAAAAAGAATTGGAGGAAGAAGCAAAAGATTTGTGAGGAAATCTCTGAGTTCAGAGTCCTGTATCGAGTCTACGCTCGTCGGAAAACTCTTGACATTTGCTGCCCTGAATAAGGTTCGAGCCCGTCCACTCCTTTAAATTTATTTATTTTATTCTCCTCTTATTTTGAATCTGTGGATATATGGGTATTGTTTGTAGTTCACGATGTCATTTCGTGGTTCCTTGAGTTGGCGGGTATATATTATAATGTTAATTTTGCAAAGTTATTTCGTAAGGAGGCCGGTGAATATGTGTCGTAATCAGCTTGTATGACTTCATGAATGTGGTGTTTGCGGTTTAAATTGACTGAGTTTATGGCGTTGTTGCATTTTCAGACTGCTGGATTACATATTTTTTTTAATTAAAAAATAGTCTGTATATGAATATATGGTACATTTTAGTGCCAAATTTGGTCACTGTGTTGTGCTCACTATCTGCGAATTAATTTCATGAATTGGACTTCGTCCTAAATTTCAGATGTGGTCGTTTGAAGTCAAAATACATGAGATTTACCCCACTCCTCCTACTCCGTTTTGTTCTACTGATAAAATATTGAGCGGATATAGTTGGAGTTGTCATTCATCCTTATCGATTAAAAGACGATTCAAACCTTAACACCTCTTTATTTGTACATTACGTCTAGCTTGAGTGGATAAAATCAGCTAGCTTTTGGCCATAATTCGATTACTATGTCATAACAATGATACGACAGCGATTATATGTTTCAGCTTGCGTGTTGACGTCTGTTTAGCTATTAGAGCTATTCTGTTTAAAGAAAATAACTAATACGTAATTTGTATAGTCATAATAATTGGATTCCCAGGTATGTGAGTAGTTATGTTGTGGGTTTTCTTTGTTCTTTTACCTTTTATTATGTGGTATCATTTATTATGGTTAACAGTTCATGTTGTTTCAGTTTTTGAGTCACATGAGCTCCCCTTATTTGACAACTTTCTCGGAACTAGTATATAACTATAGTTAAGATCTCAACTTTCTATGGTCATTTGTTGTTTAGGAGGTACATTAGAACTATGTTTGCACAACCATCAAGGGAATAGGACCGGTAAAGAAATGGAACTTTATTGTACTCCCTTCGACCGGACACGGAGTTTAAGTTTAAGAAATAAGTAAAGGCTTGATGTTTTTTTATCAAATTGTCCTTCATTAAAACAATGTACTATTATTATTTTTAATTAAGTGGGCCTTATAAGTGAGACCAATAAGGATAAAAGTGTAATTGTGTTTTTAAATAGTTATCAAATAAGGAAAGGCGACATTCTTTTGAGGACGGACAAAAAAGCAAATAATGACACATAAAATGAGACGGAGGGAGTATTACTTTTCTTAGATGGAGGATTACTCATTTACTTTTGGATGTTTGGTGTGATTTGATAGACATATAAATCTCTTTACATCTATTTTGAGAAATTAATTCCTCTTTAAATCTTTTCCAGAGGCATATCGAACACCACTATTACTTCCTTGTTGAACAAGAGAACCAATGTGTAGCTCATTTGAGGCTCTCACCTTTCCTCTTTTCAAGTCTAACAAACCTAGCATAATATTTTAAATAAGTTATCTAAGTGTTTCTTCATTGATCTTTGTACATCGTAATATTTGGAACTCATACTAGTTTTCTATAAGCACTCCCTGTGGACTACAAAAAATAAAAGTTCCTATTACTTCTTTAAAAGGGATGTATTTGTTCTAGTTTTCTCTGTTTCTTCATTAAGTAATTTATAAATTATTTCTAGTTTTCTGTTAGTTTCGTGTTTATGTAGTTTTATATAGACTCTTCCACTTGTTGGGTGGCAGTCGATGGGATAGGTGGATTTGGAAAGGGCAATACAAACTTTTGTTTATTAAACGGACTAAAGTCAAGCATAATGATACAAGATGTGAAGAACTATGCCTCAATCCCAAGCAAGTTAGGATCAACCACTATCTATTTAGTTCTATTTTAGTCTTTCTCTGTCCAAAATAATAATGACTAAAAGAGAATGAAGACACCAATGCAACTTTGCATTAGAAGGATTGATATTTTGCTTCATCTGTTATGGAACAACTATGGAGGAAGGTGGAAATATTGAAGTGAAAGCTCTTTTTATCCTTCTCCCAAAACCCCATCTTGTTCGACATTAAACAGAAGGTGATGTAGGGTATTTTTCACATGATATTCCATTGACTCGTTTTTTCCTTGTATGTCTTTGTTGCCAGTACGAGCAAATTTTCTCAGATTATGATGTGCCTTCTGCTCCTAACCTTATGTAATTATCTTGAATATGTTTTATCTATTTGTTGGGTCTGAGACGCTACCACTGACAAGTGTTCCTGGATGTAGTTGCCTTGTTCTTTCAAAATATTCCAGCTCTATAGAAGATTTAAGGCATTAGAAATTGATTCAAACCTAGCTTATCAGGATTCAGGAAAAGATATTTCCATTTAGATTTCATTTTTCGTAAGTTTCCATTATATATGTTAGATATGTTTAAGAGATGTCCATTTTTTTGCTAATATATTTGTTATCTTTCCATATATCATCTATGAGTCTACATATATACATATATAAATAATTATAAAGGAAAATAAAAAATAATGATGATCTTTAATCTTTCTAAAAAAAATCCATAGAAGACATTGAGGCGTCCTTGTCAAGATCGAGACGTGGTATGGGGATGGCGCATCCGTCGGGGAAAGGTCCAGCCAGGAAGTCTAAAGAAGGGATTCAATGATAGGGTGCTGAGTTTAGTCGTTTTGGTTCTTCTGCCCATAGAAGTTACTATTTTGCAAGTTTGGTTAAATTGCAATGGTGACAAGACCTTTTTTTAAATGTTTCCTGACACTTGCATAATTTGTTTGTGCTGCCAAACTATAATTTGTCTGCCTGCAGAGTGTACAAGGATTTCAAGTGAGCATGATTAACATGCACTTTAATATTTTAATGATTTTCGTTGGTTCATTCATCCTTGCTGCCAGGACTATATGTTTCAAAAAATCATATTCTAAAAAAATCAGAAAAAATACGCCACGGTGGCTCATGAGATGTTAACTATTGTTAAATGCGTTCTAAATTTTCAAAATGATTTATATAATAAAAAATTTATTATTAGAATTGATGCACAATCTGTTAAGTATATGTTTGATAAAGACTTTAAACATATGCTTCCAAATTAATTTTTGCAAGATGGCAAGCTCAGTTACCCCTTTTTGATTTTGAAATACAATATAAAAGGGGTAGTGAAAATTCTTTACCTGATTTTCTATCTCGCGAATACATTAATAATTCATAAACAAAAATTTTTTGCAGGCTACTTTGGGACAAGATGAAAAACCAAGGAGAATGAATTGCTATACATTCTACCTTTTTGAAAAATTAGTTATCACTATCATAAAATGCATTCCTCTTTACGAAGATATACATTTTGTTATCTTAGAAAAACTTATTCATGATTTAATACAAGAAAATTTATTTTTTTCAAACTGGGAAGATATGCGTGATGAAATTTATTAGGATGACATTGACTGTTACTTTGATAGATTCTAATCTCATCTGCATTTGCAGTATGGGTACCGACCCCCCATGGATGGTGGTCCGAGGAAGAGGAAATAACGGCAGAAGCCAAATTCAAAACACTAGAGGAAGAGGATCCTCATTTTCATCTTATGCTTCAAGCTCTTCGAATTTTCCTGTATTACAAAGAGGAAATATGAGTTTGATAAATACGAAAATACAACATATTGCGAAACCATCGTCTTCAAAAATTCAGAATATAAGCCCTTCAATCTGTTTGGATGATATTCCAAAAGATCATTCTTTATATGAACAAATACAATCCTATATATTTGCCAAAAAAACTGATTCATTTGTAGCAATTGCTTCAGAAAATACGGCAGATAGGCCCAATCATGAAAAACTCAAAGTAAGGAAATTGATACTCCTTGTTGAAAACTCTCAAATATGCAAACAAGAGGATCCATGGAGATTACTCCAAAAATACGTATTAACATATCTGTATTTTGCAGGAGAATCATTTAAAACAAGAGATTATTATGAAAATATTTAGTTGCCACTGGTAGCGCAGAAATAGAACATCATCAATTGGTCGAAGCAATGACTGAATATGTGCATGACTATTCTAAATTGGTGATTAAAAAACTCCTTTCTATGGAAGATTGAGCCACAACCTCCATTGTTGAAAGATACTTAACCATGAAAGATTCAAAAGTCGCTTTTACCTACTGGGATTAATATTAAAACTTTTACTCAAACTCTTTATTACAATAATTCTAAACACAAGCATACTTGGTTTCTAAAAGTTTGTGCAAAAGTCTTTGAAAACTAAATTCCCAATTGGTTTATCCAATGGTGGTCATATCATGGCCCCACCGTTAAAATCCTACCATCAGAATACTTTCACCTCTATCAAGAATGAAAGAAGCATTCACCATTTCTAATCAAATTATATCTTTCGAAACATGTCTGTAAATTAGACACCATTGATCAAATGTACTTTTTTATAGAATTTTTCATTCCATGAATTCACAAGTGGAGTGTTGAATTTGGATTCACCAAAGAACAAGTACCCGGCCTATATAGAATTTTTTATTGTAACTTCTGGGACAAATTGACTCACATTGACCCAATTACAAAGGTCCCCTATGACAAAGAATTGTGTGAGACCATTATCAGAAAAAATGTAGAAAATGCTCACGCTCCACGAAAATAAATTATCGATGACAAAGGTCTAAACTACATCTCCAGAAGAATCTTAGTTCAAGAAGGTGACAAATTGGAAATGATTGAAAAATACTTAGCAGAGGTTCGGAGTAAATTAATAAAAATGGTGGAACAAAGTTCAGACACATCAATGAAAAGCATCACAAGCGAAGAAGCAGAAAATACGGAAGATGTTCTTGATTCACAACCACTACCTTCAGCACATATTCTCACAAATGAAGAATTGGAACAAACTGAAGCCCTTCTCTATCAGTTAAAGAAAAAAGAAAAAAGACAAAAAAATGTCAGATAGCAGGTCTACATCAGACCACATTTGAAAAGCTCGAGGTGACAGCAAGGACCCACAGGAATTATTAAAATACTATTACTATGCTTGTTTTATTAAAAACACTGTACACAGGGCCCCATTATATACTATGCAAGATTTTCTTTTTTATTATAAATAGATGCCTCATTCCTGTTAGAGAGGCAGAAGTTTCCTTTCATTTTTTTCTTTCTCTCTCTTTCTCTAAGCTTAGTTCTCTCCCTTATCCTTTGTAAAATATTATCATAAATAAATAAAAGGCAGCTAGCCACCGTTAAATACTATTCAGGTCTTGCATCTGGCCAAGCTTAAAGGTAAATAGTTTTCTTCTTTAAATTTACTTCTTATACTCCTTCTTCCTTCCAGTCGTGATCATGTCTGGCTAAGAAAATTTTCATGTCTATGTTTAAAATCTAACTTCTATTATTAGATAATTATGAAGTATCCAGACTTTATCTAAATATGAGAAATGTTTCTATAGCTTCTAACTTGGTTCCAAAATGGTGGTACAGTCGAGTTTAATATGTTTTAGGTTGACTTTGTAGTTATTATTATTATTATTATTATTATTATTATTATTATTATTATTATTATTATCCTAAACTAAGTGTAAGGGCTATCTTCGGATATGTCTGAGGGGTGCCTAATACCTTCCCCTCGAGTAGTCAAAATCCTCACTCAGAATCTCAAAATATTTTTCATACCCAAAAAAGAATTTTCCACATTAAAAATGGTTTTTCTAATTTTCCTAAAAAGTTAGGTGGCGACTCTAAAAATGAATTTTCAAAATCCAAGAATCACAATATTAGCCACCACATGTTTTGTGTTGTTTCGATCGGTTCAAAATAGGGCGCGACAGTATGCATGATAAGTTATGTTAATAGAAGTATTAGCCTTGATGATTTTCTATAGAAGTGTTGAGAGCATTGCAGTTGTGTTGGGGATTTCTCAATTATTAAAGAAATAAAAGTAGTAATTCCTGCCGGTACTTTTCAATAGTCCGAGTAGCATACTTTATTCTTGGACCGGTGTCGGAGATCCTCAAACAATGTACTATATTTGGAGGGTCCAGCTTGCGGCCAACAATATACATTTTTGAATAGTCCAAGCAACATAGCTGAATTTCACCCCGACAACTTCAACTCTGTAGAAAGTGTTTAAATTGCTTCTAAAAGTGAATTTAGTAGATAACACAAAATTTGATACCACACAAAACAAATATGAAAAAGGTTTATAAAGAAGACGAATTTCAAATATATCCACTGTAGTTCATCTTTAATTGGTTGGTTATAAAAGGTTTTAGATCTATAAGACGGTATATTTCTAGATGAATGACTGCACTAGTACCATATTGAAGCATGTGACCGTCTCATCTAAAAGTCTAAGCTATAAATTTTGACATGATGGTAAGCGCTTTATTAAAAATCGGCAGGATCCAAATTTAAGAACTCAACAATGAGAGAAATTAAAAAAAATAAGAATGAAAAAAACAAAACAGTCGCTCGTTGAATATAGTGGGATTGCAATTTCCTCATAACCGAAGAAGAGTTTCTGGAATCCCTCAGCACCAGGAATTATGATTCTAGCAACAGGAGTTGTTTCACTTCCTATAAAAATTCAAAAAATAAATTGTAAATTTCAATTAATTGCACTATAAAAAACACAAAAAGTTTGGAAATTCATTTTCAAACGCAAGCGAGCAAAGAAAATGTAATACTCACTATAAAGAAAATCAAAGGTAAGACTCTGTTGGATAGGAAGCTGCTTGTAGTTATAGAATAAAGCTTGTAGTCTTGGAGAAAAGTTGTCCTGTAGCCATCCTTGAGTTTGTTTTCAAGACCTGTACAAAGTTAGAGTAGGAAAACAAGTTTCGTAAGTGACAATTCCAAGCTCAGCGTCTCCTCCCAATCCCCATCCATTGACCACCAACTGGCCTCACCAACAACAATATACTCTGTGTAATTCTATATTTGGGTCTAGGAAAGATATAGTCTATGTAGATTTTACACTTACCTCGTGGAGATAGAGAACCTGTTCCCGAAAGACCCTCAAATCAAGTAATGCATACATCAACTTGAACATGCAAATATCGTAAAATGGAAGGTTGCTTGTGTTGCATATAGTGTTGAAGTGAGACAATAATTCTATCATCTATTCTATGATAGGGCTCCTCATGTATTACAACTCTTGCACCTAAGTTTTGTTTCAATGAAGGAAAAAAGGGACGAAAATTGTCATGCATGTAAGCAGAGAATACACATAACAACACAGTAATACGAGTTGACAAGAGGATACCAAAATTTTGTAACTTAAACAACATGAGAAAGAGACCACCTAACCATGGTTTCACATGATTTTAGTATTATGGCCTCTTTCTAATTTGCCTCCCAAATCCAATTAAAATAAATAACATAAATAAATTAAATGATTCATTAAAGTTGTAGTCACCTTAATTTTAGTTTTCTAAGTTCAGCTCACTTGAGTGTAATCCTCACGAGTCGAGACTAATATCAACCACTAAGTTCAATTGCATGATTTTTTTTCTTTTGGGAGTTGTGATCTTCTTAAAAGCCTGTCAAAGATTTCAGTTAAAGAATAAAAGCAAAAGTTTAAATATTGAAAACAGTCTCTGGTAGAATTGAATAGACCCATGTGGTCAAGCTCTTCCCAAAACCTGTGCATAGCAGTGATGTGGCATGAAAACACAACACTTTTGATGCCAAAAACTGTGAATTTATGCGTGAACTTAGGATATTTTGTTAGATATGATGCACTTTGGTCTATTGCATGTAAAGAAGGACTACAATCGTGTTTGAATGAAAAGACAAGAAAAATACATGAAAAGGACCAATTTTGATCAAGATACGAGTCAATTTTTGAGTCATAAACATCTGATATGACTTGTATGTTGAATCATA
Organism: Capsicum annuum; assembly: GCF_002878395.1. Lineage (NCBI taxonomy): Eukaryota > Viridiplantae > Streptophyta > Magnoliopsida > Solanales > Solanaceae > Capsicum > Capsicum annuum. The sequence goes on along the minus strand of NC_061120.1, from coordinate 151,550,120 downwards.
TGCACAACAGAACAAAAGCCAACCTAAAGAGCTAAGTATAAGGAAGATAAGACTTAGGTATCCAAGTCGTAAGCCAGGATCCGAGTCGTACATAGAAGTCATAAGCATAATAGAATCCAAGCTACTACTCAAGAATCAAAGTATCAGAATTATATGAATCAAAAGTCTGAGTACGACTCTTATTGAGAAGTCGCACACAAACCAGTGTTCAAATCTTGAAAAGACAAGAGTCCTAGGTGGATATGAATGAAGGACATAACTTGTACCTAATACGACTCATAAGTAGAAGTTATAGGATGAACAGAAAGTTAAAGCCTTGGGAGAACAATCACTGGAATGGATACGAGAAGGTAGGGTACGACTCATATGATGCTGGTATAAGTAAAGACCGAATCGTACCGACTGCCGACATAACATTACCTTTCCCATTTTTATTAGGATTTTTATCTTATTTGGAGACATCATAAATACCCTAGGGTTTACTTTTTATTAGGTTACACATTCTTATCATAGGATATACACTCTTACAATACTTTTACAGTTATTCATGAGATTTTGGGTTTATTCAATTCAAGACTTTAAAGTTTATTCATCTTATTCTTGTACAATTAATTATATGTTTTCTTCTTTGATAATCGTGGTTTCTTTCACAAACATGAGCGACTAATCTCCTTGTCTAGGGTTGTAGGAACCCTGGCAGATTAGTTACATAGAGAAAGTGTGATACTTATTTGTTCTAGGATTATGCATGTATCTTAATCTTCTTCATGATAATTAATCTCAAGTAGCTGCAGTAGCTTGAGATAGCCTGTATTCGCACCCATCCCCAAAAGGGATTTTACGATTGGGTAAAGAAGTTAAGACAGTGATTCGAGATTTCTATCTCCACCTTTTAGTCCCCGCATCTCATCTAATCACTTGATCCCAAAAGGAGTGGTGAACTGAGGTCATAGCAAGGAGAAATAAGGCGACGCCCTGAGACTTAACCGGTAAAGGGTAAGATTTATCTCCATGCTCAAAAGGTGGCTTATAATACCTATCTTGTAGACTTTACATGCAGAAAAACAAAATAGTTAGATTGAATACTAGAAATTTATGGAGTTAAGAAGCCAGGGGGAACACATTCGTCTCCTATTGTCTACAACTCAAAAGCACTCAATATTTGGTTACTACTTGTGATTGATACTAACATCCCCCTATTTACTTTCCTATACTGCTTGTAGATTACATCAAGTCAAGCAACCGTTCACATTTTCCCTTGGGGATCGATCCCAATCTAGTTGGGTTATTATATTTGCAAGCGATCACACTATACTTTTATTTGGAGTGTAGTTCTGGGTGGTACCAAATTTTGGTGCCATTGCCGAGAATTATGTTTGGAGTAGTGAATTGAATTAGTGAAGTTTAAGGGTTTTTATTTTCTCTTCTTCATTTGGTATATGCCAGTGTATGCCAAGTACTAGGAGTAGAGGCAATCCCTTACTCCTTTTCAATCCAGAGCCAAAGAGAATCTTTCAAACTCCGAGAAGGATGTCAGGACAAGTTCATGAAGGGGTTCAAGATCCTCCACCCATGGATCCAAACACGAAACTCCCGCGTGCTCCACTAAATGCACAAAATGTTGCAGATATACAAATGCAACAACTATTAGAGCGATATCGAAGAGAAGATAAGAGGCTAGACTTGCTGCAGAAGATGAGTTAGCCCAATAGGGTGGACTAGTCAGGTGGAGACAAGTATATGATCGTCCAGTTCATAGAGGCAACGCGTTATTGATTCCTGCATATCAGCACTTAGATCCATATAAGGAGGATGAAGAAGATATGTGTTATGTCGAGCCTAATGAGACAGGATTCATTGTTCCTCCTGCTTTAGCCCCCAATGTGAAGTTTAATATTACTAGTGCTATGATCTAATTTTTGAATCTAAAGGGTATATTTTCTGGTGCAACTAAAGATGACGCAAACATGCACCTTGCTAATTTTCTTGGGATCTGCATGTTTTATATTATTCCTGGGGTTGATCAGGAAGCATTGATATTGAAGTTGTTCCTATTTTTATTGACAGGTGAAGCATCACTTTGGTAAGGGGAACTTCTAAGAGGATCTATCACTACTTGGCATGAGTTGAAGAAATATTTTCTTAGCAGATTTTCTCTCCTGCATGGATGCTCCAGATGAAGGATGAAATTTATAATTTCAGATAATTACCTACAGAATCTGTGTATGAGGCATGATTTAGATTCAAGAAAAAACTGAGCATGGTACCAAATCACAAAATCAGAGGATCTAATCTTTGAGAAATCTTCTATAGATTGTTGAATAACAGTTCAAGAGAAATGGTAGACACTATTTTTGAAGGAGCATTTATGCGTCTTCGGTGGGATACTGCACAGAAGATGCTTGATGACATTGCGGTGACCAATAGAGGATGGCATACTAGAGATTCAGACCGTGGTGGTGGTACATATGATATTAGAGCAATGGATACTTATGAAGCAGGTCATGATATAGTAGCGCAAGAGGTTACACAGCTTTGTACAGACATTGGGTTACTTATAAAATAATTTGCGACAATAAGTTCTGAGAAGGTGAACGCAGTTGTGGCATATGGGTCTACTTCCAAACCATTTGAGATTGAATCTAAAAAAGAGGCAAAGTATCTTGATCGTAGATTAACGAATTTTCAAGCCCAAGGGCAATAGAATTAAGGTCGAAACTATTATAATGACAGATACAAAGATAGGAGAAGAGAAAGAGATGGTGATTGGTAGCATAAAGATGGCTATAAGGAGAAGAGTGACAAGTATATTCCACCAGGTAGTCATGATTCAAAGTCCAGAATGGAAGCACTTTTGTCTAAGCTGGTCAAAGGGAAAGAAAATCAAGAGTGTTGCCTAAAGAATATCAAAGCAGATTTGTCAGGTTCAAACCAAAAAGTTGAGTCATATTCTATATCAATCAAGTAGTTGGAGCAACAATTTGGTCAGATATCAGCCACAGTAAATCAGAGACAGCCTGCACCTTTTTGAGAAATACAATGGTAAATCCCAGAAATGATAGCCAATGTCATGCCATTACCACTCGGAGTGGTAAAGTCATTGTAGACCCACCTATAGCCACTGTTTATGAGAAAAATAATAATGAAGAGCCTATTAATTTAGAGAGAAGTTGCAAGCAGGAGGTGAGAGAAAAGAACGTTTCAAAGCTTGTGTTAAAGCCTATTCCAAGACCCCCTTCTCTCTTTTCTCAAAGGCTGAAAAAGAAATAAGATGAAGGAAGTATCAGAAATTTTTATCTATGTTAAAAGAGTTGACTATCAACCTATCTTTTGTAGAGGCATTAGAGCAAATGCCAGGATATGTAAAATTCAAGAAAGATTTGATTACCAAGAAGAGGTCAGTTAGTTATAAGCCAGGTGACAATATTCATTATTGCAGTGTTGTAGTTACTAGATCTTTGGTAGAGAAGAATGAGGTTCCTGGCGCTTTCACATTACCTTGCACTATTGGGTCTTTCAACTTCACTCGAGCATTATGTGATTTGGGGGCTAGTATCAACCTCATGCCCTTTGCTGTATTCAAGCAGTTGGGGTTGGGATCTCCCAAACCGACTACCATGAGACTAGTGATGGCTGACAGAATAGTAAAGAAGCCTGTCGGTATCCTTTATGACGTATTGGTAAAAGTGTCTTCTTTTATATTCCTTTCTGATTTTGTTATATTAGATTGTTAAGTGGACTTTCAAGTCACAATTATTTTGGGAAGACTATTTTTTGCTACAAGTAAGTCATTAATTGATCTGGAGAAAGGATATCTGATGCTGAGATTAAATGATGAACAAGTGACATTCAACATTTGCAAATCTATGAAGCAACCTGATAAGTTGATAGTGATATCTGTGATTGATGTGCGTGATGAGGAGACAGATTTATTTCATGATGTTGATGCAGTTACTCTTTAGGGTGATGGTTCCGATGCAATTGTTCCTATTTAAAAAAGGTTAGGTGTTAAACCTCTTACAACTATGATCATGAATTTTGATAGTGAAGGTATTGAGGAGTACGATGAAATGGTGTGCGCATATCATGGAAATGGTTCTTATAATTATGCACCAAAGAAGCTTGATTTAGTTTTGAAGAATATAACTACTCCACCTGCTCGTCCGTCCATTGAAGAGCCACCAGTGTTAGAGTTAAAGGCCCTTCCATCTCAGTTGCGATATGCATTTTTGGGGGCCAACAACACCTTATCGGTTATTATTATAGCTAATCTGAGACAGACAGAAGTAGAAGCATTATTATCAGTATTGCATAGATTCAAGAGGTCCATTGGATGGTCCATTACAGATATTATGGGTATTCTACCTGGTTTGTGTACCCACAAAATACAACTTAAACTAGATTGTGTTCCATTTATTGAATATCAGCATCGACTAAATCCTTCGATACAGGAGGTGGTAAAAAAGGAAATAATCAAGTGGTTGGATGCTAGTGTAGTATATCCCATTGCTGATAGCAAGTGGGTCAGTCTGGTACAATGCATTTCAAAGAAAGGAAGAATTACTGTTGTGCCTAATGAGAAGAATGAGCTAGTGCCTATGAGGCAGTCATTGGATGGAGAGTTTGCATGGATTATAGAAAATTGAATGTGTAGACTCAGAAGGACCATTTTTCTACTCCTTTTATAGATCAAATGTTAGACAGGTTAGCAGGCAGATGATTGTACTCTGTTCTTGATGGGTACTCAGGATACAATCATATTACTATTGCACCTAAGGACTAAGAGAAGATAACTTTTACATCTCCTTCTGGGACTTTTGCATTCAAGCGCATGCCATTTGGGCTATACAATGCTTCAGCCATATTTCAGAGATGTATGATGTCAATTTTATCTGATATGGTAGAAGACACCATCGAAGTGTTCATGGATGATTTTTTAATTTTTAGTGATTCTTTTGAAGATGTAAGACCCCGCAAAATCATAAGCTTAACTCAGACCTTTAAAGATTGTTAAGGGGTCCAAGACTTCGAAAACTTTAGCTAAGTGTTCATACTTAGAGTAATTATAGCCTTCGTAAGTTGGCGATCCTTTTTCACGACCCTTATGACCTTTAAATATCATTTTTAGGTTAATTCATGATCAACAATGTCAGTAGATGTTCTCGAATAATTTTTGGATTTTTCGGACTTCATTTGAAACACATTCGGAAGATCAAACAAGTGGATCAATGCAATCTCGACGCGACATGTCGCCAATCGCGTCGATAAGTATTTTTCCCCAGCTCCTAGTTCTAATCTAGTGAATCGATGCAGACTCGACGCGAATCGCTAAATCAGTTTTCAGTCATTAAAAAGCAGTGTCCTCTAGGGTAATTGGGTCTTTTCCCAACTTATGTCAGCCGCCAAAACACGAAATTAAGCCCCTTTAGAGGCAAAATTCATTCCCTATTCAGAATTTACTCAAGAACAAAAACCCTAGGAGATCAAATTTAAAACTCAAGGCTTAAGATTTCACCATCATTCTTAAAGAATTTAGCAACCAAGGAATGTGAAGTGTTCATCCAAGGGTTTCCTTCTACTTTTGGAGTTCAAGAAACTCTTTCTAAATACAAGTTAATTGATTTCATGAATTTCATGTTGGATCTTGAATGTATTAATGATTATGATTTTAATGGTGATCTAATTCCATGATTTGTCCTAAGTTCGTGCAAACTAGTTTAATTGTGAATTGAATTTTGTGAACTACATATCAAACTCTTGAATTGCAAGTTGAATGTAGAATCCATGATATTACTACATGTTTATTGATATGTGAAATACCCATGCCCCTAAGTATTTGTCAAAATGCTTATGTGATTAGACTAGTCCAAGCATAACATGTTATTGTGTGATATCAATCATGCACAAGCTCATGTATAACAAGTGTTTGACCAAATATGTCTAAGTGAATGTATTATTAATAAGCTAGTACCATGATGCTACTAAAGTCATATAGTGATTTAATTTTAATGCTATCGAGCCCTGGGGGTATTTAATACCCGACAATTTGGCTACTTACCTAGAGCCAGTGTCAGTTACAGAATAATCTCAGTCATGTCATAATTAATAGTACTCTCAATTAGTTACAGAATTCAGGAAAAACATAATAGACTCAGTATCAGTCCAGTCCAGTTCAGTATCCAGTTTAGACCTCAGTAAATTCAGCCAATTAGCAGAATTCAGTAGTATTCCATTAGTTAACGGAACTTAGTGAACTCAGTCTAGTTCAGTTAGACAATATAATCAGTAACAGCTTAGTCAATCCTAGTATGAACTAGGAATCAGTTCAGTGTTTATTCAATTAGGAGTAGAATTTAGCACCGAACGAACCCAGGGATTGGGGCATTCTTGCCAGCAAAAGGTTTGACCCTTAGTAGAAATCCCTGTGTTACAGAACTACATAGCCAGTGTAGGTTAAGATATCTTCCTTACAGACTAGGGTTGATACATCTCATATGATTTTTCCTACCAGCGAGGGTTGACGAAAGAGCTTCGTGTCAGAGAGGGTTAACTCACAGTTGTCTTTACCCATGGCACGGTACTGGCACCCTTCCAACTGGGGTTACAGGTTAGAACCCAATATATTTAGAAAAGGGAATGTCGGTTAGATATTACCTCCCATAGTATTAATTTCAGTCTTCAGAATAAAACTCAGTTCAGTTCTACAGAAATTAAAACTGTCAGACACAATCATTCAATTCAGTACGAAACCCAGAATTGTTCCATATAATCAGGACTATCAGATATAGTTGCTCATTTAACAGTAATACAATATCAGTAATTCAAAACTCAGTATCCAGTGTTATCACGACCTTAGTTATAGTTTACGTATTCATGGATGTACTCTCATTTAGTTATACTCATGTTATTCAGTCAGTATTGTTCATGCATATGAACACATGCATCTCAGCCTACCTCACTTAGCATACCAGTATATTCAAACTACTGACGCATACCTTTCTTTTGCCCTATAATGTCTTATATCATAAGTTCAGACGCATGGGCTCCCGATCATACTTAGCAGCCCAATCCATCAGTAATAGACTAGTGGTGAGTCCTCATTATTCGAGGACAGATTTATTATTCTAGTATTTCAGTACTCAGTTTATTTCAGTAGTCGGAGTTAATTGAGGACTTGTCCCATCAACTCCTTGTTCAGATAGTAGAGGCTTTCCAGACTAGAGTATTTTAGATAGATGCATTAGTATTCAGTTTTTAGTACTTAGTATTTATTTAGAATTTTGAACCTTATAGTAAGTTTTTGCGTAATTTCCGCATAATACAATATTATTATTCAATTATTGTAGCAGGTACCAGTCATGGGTTAGCTTGTGGTCCCTCAAAATTATAAGCACCGTGTAGCATTCGAGGTACAGACTCAGGGCGTTACAAACTTGGTATCAGAGCCTAAGGTTCAACCGAGTCTTAGGAAGTCTGAAAGTCGTATCTAGTAGAGTCTTGTGCATGGGTGTGTAGTATGCCATACTTATGGACAGGAGTCTATTAGATGTTTTAGGAAAAGTTTCCCTTCTTTCAGTATTTATTTTGTATGAGTAAGCATAAGCACAAGTTAAACTCTTAGTCTAATCTGTTCTCTCCTTTTCATTTATAGAACATGCCTCCCAAAAAGACTAACGAAAGAAGAACCGAAAATCAGTCAGCACCTCATCCCGTTCTGGTAGATCCCCTGGATGAACATGTCTCCCACGCTAAATTCAGAGCATCTTTCACCACCCTCGATTATTCTATGGCAGCCCAGAATAAACGCCCAGCTACCATTCTGACTAACCCAGTGGCCAATACTGCTCCATCCAGGATTCAGGACTTCACCCAAATGAACCCTCCATCTTTTACTGGGTAAAAGTTAGATGAGGACCCACCAAAAGTTCTTGATCAGGTGCAAAAGGTTACAAATATTGTAGGGGTGACAACAAGTGAGAGTACAAAGTTAGCTACATATCAGTTGCAGGCTGTGGCTCACTTATAGTTCAAATAGTAAAAAGTAGAGAAGGCCGCAGATGCAGTTTCCATAGAATGGGAGAAGTTTGTTTTTGCTTTTCTGGATAGGTTTTTCTCACTAGAGTTGAGGGAAATGAAGGTTTTGGAATTTATAAAGTAGGGCAACATAATGGTACAAAAGTATTCTCTCAAGTTTACTCAATTATTCAGATACGCTCCTTATATGGTAGCAGATAACAGATCTAAGTTGAGTAAGTTTATGTCTGGCGTGTCTAATAGTATGGTAAAGGAGTGTAGGACCGCAATGTTGATTAAGTATATGGACATATCCAGGCTCATAGTCTATGCTTAGCAGATAGAGGAGGCTAAGAATAGGAAGAAAAAGAGAAAGAACAAGGGAGCGAGAACTAGTAGTTTCAACTTTGCTCAGCCTAAGTCAGAGGGTGGAAATCATTTTTAGTTTTTCCCAAAATCCTCAGTTCCAGCTCCATCCTCAGCCAGTGCTCTCGTGCTGAAATTTAGAGACGGCAATAGAGATAGGGCGTCAGGCCCTAAACCCCAAGGTAGTGTTAGCAATGCCCGAACAAATCATCTCTTCTAGAAGTATGGCAAAAACCATCAGGGTGTCTACAGAGCTGGCAGTGATATATGCTTCAGATGTGGCAAGCCAGGCCATAGAGTCAGACAGTGTCCTCAGGTGGGTTTGCAAAGTCAGCATAACCATCCTTTAGCTCAGTCCGATTGCCCGAATCAGTAGGGTACCGCTTCCAGTGCCACCAGTGGGCAACACCCAAATAGACTCTATGCACTTCAGTCCTGACAGAATTAGGAAAGTTCTCCTGATGTGGTCACTGGTATGTTACAAGTTTATCATTTATATGTTTATGCTTTGTTAGATCCAGGAGCTTCTTTGTCCTTTGTTACTCCCTATATAGCTGTTGATTTCAAAGCCAGTCCCAAAATCCTAGCAGAGCCTTTCTCAGTCTCTACCCCGGTGGGTAAATCTGTTATAGCCCGGTGGGTATACAGGAATTGTCCGATTATGGTATTTCATAAAGTCACTTTTGTAGACTTAGTCGAATTAGAGATGACCAATTTTGTTGTCATTCTCAGCATGGATTGGCTTCATTCCTGCTATGCATCAGTTGACTGCAAAAATAAAATTGTCCAGTTTCTGAATGAGCCATTCTAGAGTGGAGGGATAGTACTTCAGCACTTAGGGGTTATCTTGTTTCCTACCTTAGGGCAAGGAAAATGATATCTAAGGGATGTTCCTACCATCTTGTTCGATTTCAGGACTCTAGATCAGTATCCCCTACTGTTGAGTCAGTATCAGTGGCATGTGAATTCCCAGACATGTTTCTCGAAGATCTTCCCAGAATTTCTCCCGAAAGGGAAATCGATTTTAGAATAGACCTTCTTCCAGATACTCAGTCTATCTCTATTCTTCCATACAGAATGGCTCCAGTAGAACTCAGAAAATTAAAGGAATAGTTGAAAGATCTCCTACATAAGGGATTTATCAGACCCAGTGTGTTCTCGTAGGGCATACCAGTTTTATTCATGCGTAAGAAAAATAGTTCTCTTAGAATATGTATTGACTACCGTCAGCTGAATAAAGTCACGGTCAAGAACAAGTATCCACTTCCCAGAATCGATGACTTGTTTGACCAACTTCAGGATCTTAGTTATTTTTCTAAAATAGACCTAGATCAGGCTATCATTAGCTCAGAGTTAGAGAATGTGATATTTCTAAGACAACTTTCAAAAATCGGTATGGTCAATTTGAATCTTAGTCATGTCCTTTGGTCTGACCAATGCCCCATCAGCTTTCATGGACTTGATTAACCATGTGTTCAAGCAGTACTTGGACATGTTTGTTATAGTCTTCATAGATGATATATTTGTTTACTCCCACAGTGAGCATGACATGCAGACCATCTCAGAATAATATTACAGACCCTCAGAACCCATCAACTATTTGCCAAATTCAGTAAGTGCAAATTTTGGCTAACTTTAGTAGCTTTACTTGGCCATATTATTCCAATAATGGCATTAGATTTGATCTCCAAAAGATTGAAATAGTGAGAAACTGGCCCAGACCCATCTCTTCATTAGATATCAGGAGTTTCTTGGGCTTGGCTGGCTATTACCGATGGTTTGTTGAGGGATTTTTGTCTATTGCATACCCTATGTCCAGATTGACTCATAAAAAGGTCAAATTTTAGTGGTTAGATTCTTACAAGAAGAGTTTTCAGGAGTTGAAGACTCAACTTATCTCAGCTCTAGTGTTGACTCTACCAGATGGTTTAGACGACTTTGTTTTGTATTGTGATGCTTCCAGAGTTAGTTTGGGGTGTGTTTTGATGCAGAGAGGTAAGGTCATAGCCTACGCCTCTAGATAGCTTAAGCCCCATGAAAAGAACTATCCAACTCATGATCTTGAGTTAGCAGCAGTAGTTTTTGCCTTAAAGATTTGGAGGCACTACTTGTATGGTGTGCACATTGATGTGTTCACTGACCATAAGATCCTACAGTATGTGTTCTCTTAGAAAGACCTAAACCTTTGTTAGAGAAGGTGGTTGGAGTTGTTGAAGGACTATAACATAAGCGTCCTATATCATCCGAGTAAAGCCAATATAATGGATAATGCCCTTGGTAGGTTGTCTATGGGTAGCATTTTTTATGTGGATGATGGTAGGAAGAAGTTAGCTCAGGAAGTTCATTAGCTTGCCCGACTAGGTGTCCATTTAGTCGATTCAGCAAAAGGTAATGTGTGGATGCAGGGTAGTTCAGAATTATCTCTAGTTTTCGAGGTGAAGGAAAATTGGATAGGTATCCCAACCTAGTTAAGTTAAAAAAATCAGTCAGATATCAGAAGATAGAGGTTTTCTCCCAGGGGGAGATAGTGTTCTGAGTTGTCAGGGTCGGCTATGTATGCCAGGTGTAGATGACCTAAGATGGTGGATTCTTTCAGAAGCACATGGTGTGCATACACTATTCATCTAGGGGCCACTAAGATATACCATTATTTACGGGAGATCTATTAGTGGAGTAGGATAAAGAGAGATATTGCATAATTTGTGGCTAAGTGATCAACATGTCAGCAGGTTAAAATTAAGCATCAGAAGCCCAGTGGGTCTACGCAGGAGTTCAGTATTCCCACTTAGAAGTGGGAAGAGTTGAACATAGATTTTGTGAAGAGATTACCTCGTACTCATCGTCAGCACGATTCAGTTTGGGTTATTGTAGATAGGATGACCAAATTAGCTCATTTTTTACTAGTCCATACCTCTTATTATTTCAAGGACTATGCCAAGATCTATGTTAGAGAGTTGCTCAGATTGCACGAAGTTTTGTTATCTATAATCTCAAATAGAGGTATCCAGTTCACCTCTCATTTCTAGAAGGCATTCCAAAAAGGTCCTGGTACCTAAGTATACCTTAGTATAGCCTTTCACCCTCAGACAGATGGTCAAGCTGAAATAACCATTTAGACTTTAGAGTATATGCTGCTAACGTGTGTGATAGAGTTTAAAGGTAGTTGGGATGACTACTTACCTTTGATTGAGTTTGCATATAACAACAGTTATCATTCCAGCATTCAGATGACTCTGTTTGAGATGCTCGATGGGAGGAGATGTAGATCTCCTATTAGTTGGTTTGAAGTGGGTGAGGCCACAGCGGTAGGGACTGACTTGGTATTTGATACCTTAAAAAAAGTTCAGTTGATCAGGGAAAGGCTTAAGACAGCTCAGAGCTGATAGAAATTGTATGCAGATATGTGGAGAAAGGATCTTGAGTTAGAGATTGGTGATTATATGTATTTGAAGATCTCTCCTATGAAATGAGTGACGAAGTTTGGCAAGAAGGGGAAGCTCAGTCCCTGATATGTCAGTCCTTATCAAATTCTCAGTCATTTCGAAAAGGTAACTTACGAGCTTGAGTTGCCTTCAGACTTAGCTTCAATCCAACCAGTGTTCCATGTCTCCTTGGTAAAGAAATACATAGGTGACCCAGCAGTTGTCGTCCCTGCAGGGAGTATCGACGTTCAGAATAGCCTCTCTTATGAGGAGATTCCAGTCGAAATCCTTGATTTCCAGATTTGCAGATTGAGGAACAAAGAGGTCCCTCTAGTCAAAGTTCTTTGACGGAACCAGTCCGTTGAGGGAGCTACTTGGGAAGTAGAAACAGATACATAGACCAAGTATCCTCACCTTTTCTCCTCAAATTCAGACTCAACCCAAGGTAACAGTATTCCCCTGAACTTACTCAGTTTCTTGCTCAGATTTTGTTTATAAACTTGGTATCAGTTACCATTGCATGTCTAGTCATACATTCATGAGTCTGTTCAGTCAGATATTCATGTATCTGATGTACTCATGCATCAATTCATGTTCAATATGAAATTTCAGCATATCAGTACTGTCAGTCATGAAATCATGTTACCGTTGTGCATGTCTCATTTTTAAATCCAGTCTACCAGTATTCTCAACTTAGTCAGTCTCATTTGAGGATAAATGTTTCCAAGGGGGATATATTGAAAGACCCCGCAAAATCCTAAGCTTAAATCAGACCTTTAAAGCTTGTTAAGGTGTCCCAAGCATAGAAACTTCTAGTTAAGTGTTCATACTTAGACTTATTTTAGCCTTCGTAAGTTGGCGATCCTTTTTCACGACCCTTATGACCTTTAAATATCAATTTTTAGGTTAATTCATGATCAACAATGTCAGTAGGTGTTCTCAAAAAAGTTTCAAATTTTTTGGACTTCGTTTGAAACACATTCAAATGCTCAAACCAGTGGATCAACGTGATCTCGACGCGTCGTGTCGCCCATTGCGTTGATGAGCATTTTTTCCCCAGCTCCCAGTGCTAATTCCAGTGAACCAACGCGAACTGACGTGATGCGTTGGCTATTGTGTTGATGCCAATGATGCGGTACGTCGGTCTGCGCATCGCTAAATCAATTTTCAGTCATTAAAAAGTCACATCCTCAGGGGTATTTGGGTCTTTTCCCACCTTATGTCAGCCCCCAAAACACAAAATTAAGCCCCTTTAGAGGCAAAATTCATTCCCTATTCAGAATTTACTCAAGAACAAAAACCCTAGAAAATCAAATTTCAAACTCAAGGCTTAATATTTCACCATCATTCTTAAAGAATTTAGCAACCAAGGTATGTGAAGTGTTCATCCAAGGGTTTCCTTCCACCCTTGGAGTTCAAGAAACTCATTCTAAATACAAGTTAATTAATTTCATGGATTTCATGTTGGATCTTGAATGTATTAATGATTATGATTTTAATGGTGATCTAATTCCATGATTTGTCCCAAGTTCATGAAACTAGTTTAATTGTGAATTGAATTTTGTGAACTACGTGTCAAACTCTTGAATTGCAAGTTGAATGTAGAATCCATGATATTACTACATGTTTATTGATATGTGAAATACCCATGCACCCAAGTGTTTGTCAAAATGCTTATGTGATTAGACTAGTCCAAGCATAACATATTATTGTGTGATATCAATATGCACAAGCTCATGTATATCAAGTGTTTGACCAAATATGTCTAAGTGAATGTATTATTAATAAGCTAGTACCATGATGCTACTAAAGTCATGCAGTGATTTACTTTTAATGCTATCGAGCCCGGGGGTATTTAATACCCGACAATTTGGCTGCTTACCTAGAGCCAGTGTCAGTTACAGAATAATCTCAGTCATGTCATAATTAGTAGTACTCTCAATTAGTTATATAATTCAGGAAAAACACAATAGACTCAATATCAGTCCATATCAGACCTCAGTAAATTCAGTTAATTAACAGAACTCAGTAGTATTCCATAATTAGTAGTACTCTCAATTAGTTACAGAATTCAGGAAAAACATAATAGACTCAATATCAGTCCATATCAGACCTCAGTAAATTCAGTTAATTAATAGAACTCAATAGTATTCCATCAGTCAACAGAACTCAGTGAAATCAGTCCAGTTTAGTTAGACAATATAATCAGTAACAGGTCAGTCAAGCCTAGTATAAACTAGGAATCAATTCTGTGTCTATTCAGTTGGGTGTGGGATTCAGCACCGAGCGAACTCAGGGATGGGGGCATTCCTACTAGTAGAGGGTTTGACCCTTAGTAGCAATCCCTGCATTACAGAACTACGTAGCCAACGTAGGTTGAGATATCTTTCTACCAGACTAGGGTTGATACATCTCATATGAGTTTTGTTGTCAGTAAGGGTTGACGAAAGAGCTTTCTTTCAGAGAGGGTTAACTCACAGTTGTCTTTACCCATGGCATAGTACTGACACCCTTCTAACTAAGGTTACAGGTTGGACCCAAATCTATTCAGAAAGGGGCATATTGGTTAGATAATTACCTCCCATAGTCTCAGTTTCAATCTTTAGAATAGAACTCTGTTAAGTTCTACAGAAATCAGGACTGTTAGACACAGTCATTCAGTTCAGTACGGAACTCAAAATAGTTTTAAAGAATTAGGACTATCAAATACAATCACTCAGTTAATAGTAATACAGTATTAGTAAATTCAGATATTAGTAAATCAGTAATTTAGAACTCAATATCCAGTGTTATCATGACCTCAATTACAGTTTATGTATTCATGTATGTACTCTCGTTTATTTATACTCATGTTATTCAGTCAGTATTGTTCATGCATATGAAACCATTCATCTTAGCCTACCTCACTTAGCATACCAGTACATTTAAAGTACTGATGCATACATTTCTTTTGCGCTATGATGTCTTATGTCATAGGTTCAGACAAATGAGCTCCCGATCATACTTAACAGGCCGATCCATTAGTAACAGACTAATGGTGAGTCCTTATTGTTTAAGGACAAATTTATTATTCCAGTATTTCAGTACTCAGTTTATTTCAGTATTCGGAGTTAGTTGGGGACTTGTCCCATCAACTTCATGTTCAGACAGTAGAGGCTTTCCAGACTATAGCATTTCAGATAGATGTATCAGTATTCAGTTTTCAGTACTCAATATTTATTTATAGTTTTAAACCTTATGACAAGTTTTTGCCTAATTTCTACATAATACAATATTATTATTTAGTTATTGCAGCAAGTACCAGTCATGGGTTAGCTTGTGGTCCCTCAGAATTATAAGCATCATATAGCGTTTGGGGTACAAACTCGGGGCATTACTGAAGACTACATAAAGCACTTGCCAGATGTTTTCCAAAGATGTAAAGTATGCAACTTGGTAATTAATTAGGAAATGTGCCATTTTATGGTTAAACAAGGAATTGTGATCGAGCACAAGATTTTAAAGAGAGGCATAGAGGTTGATCGAGCGAAGATTGAAGTGATTCAGAAATTACCTTACCCAATTTCTGTGAAGGAAATTCAAAGATTTTTAGGGTATGCTGGTTTTCATAGGCGATTTATCAAGAACTTCTCAACGATTGCTAATCCTCTTTGCAAGCTTCTTGAGAAGGAGGTAAAATTTAATTTTTATGATGTATGTAAGAAGGCTTTTGAAAGCCTAAAAGAGAAGTTGGTGACTTCTCCAATCATCTTGTCTCCTGATTGGTCCTCACCTTTTGAGATTATGCGTGATGCTAGTCAATTGACTTTAGGGGATGTACTAGGCCAATGGAAAGAAAAGATCCTTCATCCCATCTACTATGCTAGTAAGACACTAAATCCTACTCAAAAGAACTATACCGTGATGGAGCAAAAGTTATTGGCAGTGATTTTTGCCTTTGAAAAGTTTAGATCTTACTTGGTTGGGACAAAGTTAATTGTACACACTGGTCATACAACATTATGGTACCTAATGGCTAAAAAGTATGCAAATCCTAGGCTTATTCGGTGGGTGCTGTTGTTGCAAGAATTTGACTTTGAGGTGAATGAAAAAAAGGCACAAAAAATTAAGTTGCAGATCACTTGTCTAGACTGGAAGAAGAAGCTATGCAAAAGGTTGCTAATAGGTTGGATATTGATGACAGTTTTCCAGCTGAACAAATATTAGCAACTTCTCAAGACCAAATTCCATGGTTTGCAGATTGTGCAAATTACTTAGCTAGTGATCTAGTCCTAGAAGATCTTTCATATCAACAAAGAAAGAAGTTCATGCATGAGGTAAGGAAATTTTTTTGGGATAAACTTTATTTACTTAGAATTTATGTAGATGGAATCATTCGTAGGTGTATACCTGAGGTGGAGATGATGAGCATACTTGAGGCTGCCTTTCATCACCAATTGAGGGTCCTCATGGAGGGGGCCACACAACGCATAAAATTATGCAATGTGGCTATTATTGGCCAACAATCTACAAATATGCTCATGATTACACTTCTACTTATGACTAATGTCAATGACAAGGTACTATTTCTAGAAGTCATAAACTACCTATGACTTCTATTTTAGAATTGTAATTGTTTAATGTATGGGGCATAGATTTCATGGAACCTTTCATGAGTTCGTTTGGCATGAAATATATACTTGTGGCTGTAGAATATATTTTGAAGTGGGTGGAAGAAATTGCGCTTCCGAACAATTAAACACGTAGTGTCACTGCATTCTTGAGAAAGAA
Source organism: Capsicum annuum (assembly GCF_002878395.1). Classification (NCBI taxonomy): domain Eukaryota; kingdom Viridiplantae; phylum Streptophyta; class Magnoliopsida; order Solanales; family Solanaceae; genus Capsicum; species Capsicum annuum. The sequence goes on along the minus strand of NC_061120.1, from coordinate 151,533,549 downwards.
CATATTTTCTCAATTTGGCATGCCATAGGCTATTATTAGAGACAGAGGGTCACATTGTTACAATTATCTATTCAAGAGTCTTCTTGAAAAATACGGAGTGAAACACCGGGTGGCAATACCCTATCATCCGCAGACTAGTGGACAAGTTGAGGTGTTCAATAGAGAAATCAAGTCCATATTGGCAAAGACTATGAATGCCAATAGGACTAATTGGGCAAGAAAGTTAGATGATGTATTATGGGCCTACCACACAACTTATAAAAACCCCATTGGTGCTTCACCTTATCAGCTAGTATATGGCAAAGCTTGCCACTTGCTAATTGAGCTTGAACATAAGGCACTATAGGCATTAAAGTAGCTAAATCTAGAATGGCAAGATATAGCCAAGTCAAGGTTGAATAAGATCAATGAGTTGGATGAATTTCGGTTCTGGACGAATTAAAGTTTAGCACTTTACAAAGAAAAGATGAAGCTGCATCATGACCACAAGATTGAGAAGAGAGTATTTGAAAAGGGTGACCAGGTGCTTCTCTACAAGTCTAAACTTCATTTGTCTTCAGGTAAACTAAGGTCAAGGTGGTACTGTCTATTCACGGTAACAAAAGTTTATCCCTATGGTGCTTTATAATTAAAGAGGGATGGTGCGCCCCTATTCAAGGTAAACGGGAAAATAATGAGGTACTACTTGGAAAATATTGAAGACATGAATAAGGTTTTTGAAATTGCCCTTGGTGAAGACTGAGTAGCCAAGGAAATTGTATCGTTTTGCGACGTTAAATCAAGCATTGCATGGGAGGCAACCCATGAGGCTAGTTGGTGAAATCTAAGTATCCAACTTAGCCCTGTCATGCCACGATGCTAAATCAAGCGCTGCATGGGAGGCAACCCATATTTTTATAATGATTGACTTATAGGGTAATATGTTTGCTCAGTGTGCAGGAACAAGGAAGGCAGAAAATATCCAGAGAAGTTGAAGAGTTTTTGGTCATACAGACTCTTTATGAGTCGTATCTAGACAGTGTGACTCATGAGTAGGAGTCGTATTGACCTGGGAGAAAAATCAGAATCAGGTAAAATTTTCTAAAATGGATACGATTCTCAGAGCGAATCGTACCCTTAAGGTACGACTAGTCACCTTGAGTCGTACACTCCAGAACTCCTGGTCTATACGAGTCAAGGAAATGATCCATAAGCCTGGGTACGAGTCATATACACAACTCATACCATGTTTACCAAGTCAGCTCGTGGGTTAACCCAACCCAGATCTTAAATTAATAAGGAAAAATGGGGCACCCGACGAGCACCCGATAGACCAAACTCGTACCCATTTCAAATTTCACCCAAAATTCAAGATTTAATCCACAAAAACACTGCAATCAACTTGATTAAACTACCATCAACTTAAAAATTTTCATTTTTCTTGAGTTGAATTCAAATTTGGGAGAAAATAGAACTTGAAAGTAAGAACTTGATATCTTCAAACACTAAGTAAGTTGTGAACCTCATATCTTTACTTTTCAAGTTGAAATAAGTAATGTTTGATACTATGAACTTGGTTTGAGTAGGATCTACACAAGTGTTGAATTGGTGGTACCCTAATTTAGGTATTCTTGTTGAAAAATAGGAATTAGGGGTAGAACTAGGTTTTGGGAAATAGATTTTGTGTGTTGGGTAGCATAAAATAATTGATAATGCTAAAAATTATAGTGGGTATTTTGCGAAATTGCTTTGGAGTCAAACTTTAAAGTTGGACTTCTATGTTGTAATAGATTCGAGACCTTTTACAACCCGTACCCATCGGTACAGGAGTCATAAGGGGAATCGTACCCATTGACAACATGGAAATCTAACAATTTTAATGTTCTGGAATGGATACGATTCGACCATACGAGTCGTACCCAGGCCATATGACTCGTACATTTAGAATCATACCCACCTGGGAGGAATTAAGTTAGAATAAATATTTTTGATCTGTTTATGACTGTTGGTAATGAGTCATTCCCTATTGGTACAACTGGTTAGGAGGAGTCGTAAGCTGACCAGTGAACAAATGTCATGCACTATACAAGACATGACTCGTCCATACGAGTCGTACCCAGTAGGTATGACCAGTACCCACAACTCATACCTTGATCAGAATAGACATATTAAAGTTTAGTTTCAAGTTTTTTTTTCTTTTTTTTTACTTACTTACTAATAAAGGTATAATTGTAGGAACCATGCCTCCTAAGAATGCTTCCTCATCTAAACAAACTAAAAAGAACACTAAGCAAGCACCGATTGCTAGTGTCGAATCTAGTGATTCTAAATTCGAGATATTAACAAATAGAATTGGTGAATAATTTGGGAAAACCACCATGGGGAAAGCTGCACCAAAGGGAAAGGTAGTTAAGAAACCAAAGGGGAAGGCAACTGAGAAAGCGAAGAGGAACAAAGTGGTTCCCCAAGATTCAAAATCACCCCCTAAAGGCCCAAGGAGAAAGAATCCTACTATTTTTTCTCCCCACATACCACAGGCTGATGATCATGATGAGAATGCTAAATACTGTTCAGCAGAGTCTAGTTCTATAGAAGATCAGGGGTTAGAAAAGGTAGATGTATCCCCGATAAACTGACAAGATCCCCCACTTGCACTTACCACTGCACTGGTGCCTATCATTGAACGATGGGGGTACCCCAGCATGCAGAAGACATACAATGGTGGGTTGTTCCAAATTTCAGGTGGAAATATTAGAAGAGTACTATATCTTGAGCGAAGATTGACTACTATCAATATGTATGAGTTACCGGGTTTTAAAGAGCATTTACTATGGATTTGAGTGGATGACGGGGGTGCAAGGAAGATATAGTGAGGTCCTTGTTCGTAAATTCTATGCAGAATGTAAAGGTGAGCTTCTGAGGCAATACCCATAGGTTGAACTATGGAAGGGTGGTAAGCCTATCACTTCCCTGATGATTCATGGTATACAGGTTGATATTTCTCCCTGGACTATTGGCAGATTCTTGTATGGACTAGAGTATCAGGCTCCGATCAACATAGGTGAGATGGACTACAGAATAGAGGAGATGAGGAAGATAACTAAGAGAACATTGGGTTCTGAGGACAAAATAGTAATTTTTAGATATATACTAGAGCGTATAGCCTCAAATGGGAAAAATGTTATATGGATTGTAGGAGGCCCTAGGGTGGTCTCACAGAAGATAAAAAAGAGTACCCTCTGCTTTGAGGGCAAGGCTTGGTGGACATTAGCCCAACATAGGCTATGTCCAAGCACTGGTGATGATGTTCTGAACCTGGTCCATGCAGCTATGATAGTCAATTTCATGGCCGACAATGAGTTTGATGTAGCAAAATTCCTATCCCGAGAAATGAGGGATCGGGCAGTTGGGGTGAGAAGGCATTACTGGCCTACCAATGTATGATTATGTAGATATGTCTGGCTGCAGGAGTATTGGAACTCCTTCGGATAGATGAGATGATCGAGGCTAGGAGAACCACATACTTAGGCCTGATTAGAGATGCAGCCAACCCATTGGGCCGGCAGGTAGTAAATATTTTGATAAGTTTGTTCCTGTAAGATGGCCAGGCTAATACCATTGTTATAGTTGAGGCTACTGAGGTAGGTGCACAGACGGAGGGCTCACATACAGATGCAGTGGGTACTTCTAGTACCCCACCACCAGTCTAGTTTGTGCCACCCAGATCTCGAGGTATGCCAGTTGGTGTTATGCTTATTTTACAGGCCCTTTAGACTGAGGTTATAACTAAACTAGCCATGCTGAAGGCTAAGGTAGGAAGGAGGCGTAAAAACATAGATCGATGCACAGTTTGAGAGCTAAGACAGACGGGTCCAAGGGCGCTTGGATGCTTTTAAGTAGAGGATCACTCGACTGTTGAGTGGTGGGCAGACGCCCAAAGTTGCTAATATCAGATCTGAGGTTTCAGAAATAAAAAAAAATGGTTACAGAGCTTTATGAGAGACCAGTGGTTGTTGAGCCTGTAGTTGGGACAATAATCCCTGCTGTCTATATGCCTAACATTTGGGCAGTCCCAGCAGATGCACCAGCTGAAAAGACCGAATAGCAAAAAAGAGAAAAGAATAGAAAGAAGAATAAAGACAAAGCAGCCAGAAAGAGGGCCAGAGTTGAGAGCATCCAGGATGAGCTGGACCGAGAGTAGCGGGTCTGTGAGATGGCCTTAGAAGTAGGTGGATTGAGAGCACCAGTTGTTGATACTGAGGGGATAGATGTTATGCCCATGATTTTTGTTGATTCATTCCTGACTGATAGAACGGTAGCTAATGTGAGTGGGACCTGATCTAAGGGCCCATGTGCTGATGTGGATGTGTCATCACCTTGAGTGCTTAGGTATGACTTTCCATCCTCACTTGATTTATTTTTATTCCATCGAGGGCAGCGCATCTATTTTTGTTGGAGGTGGGGGTAATTTCAAAAAATCTGGGAGTAATTGAAAAGTATAAGTAGTTAAAACTAAAAGTCTATTATGACTTATAGATTTGATGTGGGCAACTGAGATAGGGAGGAAATTAGCGCACCTATGGCAGTGGATTATTTTTTCTTGTGATTTTGAGGATTTTGAAAATTTTCATTTATAATGAAAAATGTTGTTTTTGATTTTTGATACTGAAATTTGATTTGTGATTTGTGAAACACTGTTGATTTGAAATGATTATGTTGAGATCTGTGTTTGATGAAATTGTTATTGAAGAATTGACCCCTCCGAAAAATCTTTGTTTTGTTGCGTGATATCTATATTTGTGTGAGAATGTTGTGAATCTGGAAATGGCATTAGGATTAGGGATAGAACAATTAGGGTCAAATAGTTGCATAGTTGGATAACTAGTACTTAGTAGTGTAACCCTGCAAGTGGTGTGAGGTATACTGAGTTCTCGGTGTGCCAAAATCTAGAACTTTTCTGGTTGCTTTTACCCAGGTCTATGATAGTCAAGTAGGAAGTGACCATAGGCCTTTTTTATATGAATCCACTTGAGCCTACAATGCCCTAACCAAATGAATGAATTCCTTCGATCCAAATATTTGAGCCTTGATAGACCAAATTTTCTTGTTGCACCTATTACCTTCTCGTTTTCCTTACAATGAACCTATTTTGGCACTGATCCTTCTTTGGACACTGTGTACCTCAACTTAGGCAAATCGCCCAAGTTGGGGTGGCTATTATAAGGGGTGCGTAGGATAAAATGATTATGAAGAAAGTATGTTGAAGGAAAATAGTTGAAATTTGAGCAAGTGTGGGGAAAAGAAAAGTAAGAAAAGTTGCAATGTAAAAAAAAATAAAGAAAGGAAAAATGAAAGTTAGAAAACCACGCTTGGCCCAATTAGAATGTGTTAAAAGTAATAGGGAGACATAAGGGTGAAAATAAAATAAATAAGTAGAGCTCAAGGAATGCGTAGTGTCTAGGAGGCTTAGTCACTAAATGAATCCCAAAATATATCATACCAACCCCAAGTCTGCATTATAAGTCGAATAAAGTCCTATAGTGATCCTACCGTGAATGTCTGAAAATTAGAAAAAGTGCATAAGGGTAAGCCTATGGTATTCTGTGTACACCGGAGATACTTCTTTGTAAGTGATATAGTTATATGTTATATCCCTGAATATACTGGTTTATCCATACGAAGAGTAAATGGAATTTCTTTTACTGTGAGTGCACATGGGTTATGTTGTTAGGTTGCTAGATTGTTTGATAAATGTAATTTGTGTCTATGCTCAGTTGTCTATTGCTAATGTAATGCCATCATCAGATTTCCTCATGTTTCTATGTGTGCTAAATCATAAAATTTAGAAGTAGGAGGTGAATAACCAGATTGAAATCAAGTTCAAAATCACTGCCATAGGTAGCTTAAGATCTTCCTATTTAAGCATCGTTTCTGTATCCGGAAATTATGTTTGGTTTTGCTTACCTGAGGACATGTAAAAGTATAAGTTGAAGGTGTTGATGAGGCGTGAAAATACAACACTTTCGATGCTTAAAACTGAAAATTTATGCATAAAATTAGGATATTTTGTTAGATATGATGCACTTTGGTGTCTATTGCAAGTAAAATAGGTCTACAATTATGTTTGAATGAAAAGAGAAGAAAAAGACCTGAAAAAGACCAATTTTGATCACGATACAAGTCAGTTCTTGAGTCGTAAACATCCGATATGACTCGTATGTTGAATCGTATGCACAACAGAACCAAAAGCCAACCTGAAGAGCTAAGTATGGGGAAGATACAACTCAGGTATCCAAGTAATAAGCTAGGATACGAGTCGTAGAGAGAAGTTGTAAGCATAATAAAACCTAAGTTACAACTCAAGAGTTGAAGTCACAGAAGTATACGAGTCGAAAGTCTGAGTACGACTCGTATAGGGAAGTCATACACAAACCAATGTTCAAAACCTGGAAAGACAAAAGTCCCAGATGGATACAAGTGAAGGACATGAGTTGTACACTCAGGTATGACTCGTAAGCAGAAGTCGTAGGCTGAACAAAAAGTTGAAGCCTTGGGAGAATAGACACTGGAATGGATACGAAAGGCAGGGTACGATTCGTATGATGTCGGTACGAGTGAAGACCAAGTCGTACCGACTGTCGATATAACTTTACCTTTTCTATTTTTATTGAGATTTTTATGTTATTTTGAGACACTATAAATACCCTAGGGTTTACCTTTTATTAGGTCATACATTCTTATCATAGGATACACTCTTACAATACTTTTACAATTATTCATGAGATTTTGGGTTTATCAATTCAAGACTTTAGAGTTTATTCATCTTATTCTTGTGAAATTAATTATATGTGTTATTTTTTGATAATCATCATTTCTTTCACAAACATGAGCGGCTAATCTCCTTGACTAGGGTTGCGGGAACCCTGGCGGATTATCTACATAGAGGAAGTGTGAAACTCATCTGTTCTAAGGTTATGTATGTATCTTAATCTTCTTCATGATAATTAATCTCAAGTAGCTGCAGTAGCTTGAGATAGCCTGTATTCGTGCCCATCCCTAGAAGGGAGTTTGCAATTGTGAAAAGAAGTTAAGACAATGATTTGAGATTTCTAACTCCACCTTTTAGTCCTCACGTCTCATCTAATCACTTGATCCCAAAAGAAGTGGTGAACTGAGGTTGTAGCAAGGAGCAACAAGGCGACACCCTAAGACTTAATCGATAAAGGGTGAGATTTATCTTTACGCTTAAAAAGCGACTAATAATACATATATTGTAGACTTTACATGCAGAACAATAGAACAACTGGATTGAACATGGGAAAATCACGGTGTCGAGAAGCCAGGGGGAACACAAGCCTAGTTCGTCTTCTATTATCTACAACTCAAAAGCTCTCAAGATTTGGTTACTACTTGCGGTTGTTACTAAAATCCCCCCTTTACTCTCCTGTACTGCTTGTATATTACATCAAGTCAAACAACTATTCTCATTTTCCCTGTGGGATCGACCCCAACCTAGTTGGGTTATTATACTTGCAAGCGACCGCATTATACTTCTGTTTGGAGTGTAGTTTTTGGCGACATCAAGTAGGAGCGAAGCTTTATTGCACCGGGGTTACCTTAGTCAAACTAAAGTATTTCATTCAAAGTTCAACTTACCTTATTTTCTGGTAGAGATTTTCTAATTACTTTTGAAGATACCTTAGCTGAAAGTTCCATAACAATTTATGGTGAAATCTCTTGAATTTGGGTCTTCAAATTGAAACCCTTGTTCTTGTTCTTGAGAGAAATTGATGAAAAAAAGTATATTTTGGTATTTTGAGGGCTAAATTCCATGTTTTTGATATAATCGGGGTGGGAAAATGACCAAAGTATCCCTCAAAGCATGGAGGTGGAATGCTGAAAAACTGGGCATAAGGCTATAGCAAGGCGGCGTCTTTTATCGAGCCTTTTGCAGTTGGGCGGCGCCTTGCTATTGAGGGAGGGGGCCAAGGCTCTAAGCTGGGGGGTGCCCCCTTATAGCCTTTGGTTACTGGTTCAAAATCTAAACATGCCCTAAACAGATTTCAAAAATTCTAAAACTCACCCAGAATGTACTATTGACTTGCCCCATCACAACACAACTTGAAAATTGGAAAAAGGAGGTCGGGAAGGTCGTCAATTAAATCCCTAAAATTTTAAGGCTTAAAATGAGACTAAGTGTTGAACACCTTGCTAAAATATTCTAAGTATTGAACTTTTCAAAGAGCTTCCAGGATCTAAAAGAGTTGATTATCAACGTAAGATTTTGCGGGGTCTTACAATATCTCCCCCTTGGGAACATTCGTCCTCGAATGAGACTAACTAAGAGAGGAGAAAAGAAAACTGACGTGAATACTAAGCATGAACAACTTAAACATGATTTCATGACTAGCATGACTGATAAGTTGAACATATCATACTAAACATTCATATTTGATGCATGTATAACTGATTCATGAATGCATAACTGAGTGCTCTGATGAACTAAGTTTCTTGAAATGAGAATGCATATCTGATGTATGATTATATAACTAAACTGATACATAAATGCATGACTGAATATGCAATGGCACTTAATACCAAGTTTATAATGGGAACATGAGCATGAAACTGGATATCAAGTTCGTAATGAATAGTGGACATAAAGCTGAAAATCTTAAGGAGAACTGTTACCTTGAGCTTGATCTGAGTTGGCAGAGAAGAGGTGAGGATACTTGGTACACATGTGTGCTTCTACTTCCCAAGTATCTCCCTCAACAGACTGATTTTGAGAAAAAGCTTTGACTAGAGTAACTTCTTTGTTCCTCAATCTACGAGTCTGATATTCTAAGATTTTGACTGAAATCTCTTCATAAGAGAGGTTGTTCTGAATATATATGCTCTAAATAGGGGCTACAATTGATGGGTCACCTAGGAACTTATTGAACAAAGAGACATGGAAGACTGGATGGACTGAGGCTAGATCTAAAGGCAACTCGAGCTCATAAGCTACCTTACCGAAACGACTGTGTATCTTGAAGGGACTGATATATCGGGGACTGAGCTTCCCCTTCTTGCCGAACCGCTTCATTCTTTTCATGGGAGAGATCTTTAGATAGACATAGTCACCAATCTCAAACTCGAGATCTTTTCTATGAGCATCTACATAAGACTTCTACCAGCTCTGAGCATCTCGAAGTCTTTCTCTAATCAACTGGACTTTCTCTAAGGCATCGAATACTAAGTCAGGCCCTATGACTGAGGCCTCACTAACTTTGAACCACCCGATTGGAGATTTGTTTCCTACCATAGAGAGCTTCAAATGGAGCCATCTGAATATTAGAATAATAGCTGTTGTTGTATGCAAACTCAATCAAAGTCAAGTGGTCATCCCAACTTTCTTTGAAATCAATTGCACACGCTCTTAGAATATCTTCTAGAGTCTAAATGGTCCTTTCTGCTTGACCATTTGTCTGAGGCTGAAAGGCTGTACTGAGATGGACTTGGGTACCAAGACCCTTTTAGAATGCTTTCTAGAAGTGAGAGGTGAACTGGGTATCTCTGCCTGTGATAATAGATAGCGGAACACCATGTAATCTGAGCAACTCTCTGATGTAGAGTTTGGCGTAATCCATGGCAGAATAAGAGGTATGAACTAGAATAAAATGAGCTGACTTGCTCATTCTATCTACATTGACCCAAACTGAATCATGCTGATGACGAGTTTGAGGTAAACCCGGCATGAAATCCATGTTCATCGTTTCCCACTTCCAAGTAGGAATAGTGAACTCCTGCATGGAACCACTAGTCTTCTGATGCTTTATCTTAACCTGCTGATATGTAGAGAACTTAGCCATAAACTCTGCAATATATCTTTTCATCCCACTCCACCAATAGATCTTTCGCAAGTCGTGGTACATCTTTGTGGCCCCTGGATGAATGGAGTAATGTGTACCATGTGATTCTGCTAGAATTCGCTACCTTTAGTCATCTACACCTGGGACACAGAGATGACCCTAATAATGCAATACACTATCTCTCTCTTGGGAGAAAACCTCTACTTTCTGATCTTTGACTGATTCTTTCAACTTAACAAGGATGGGATCTCTATCAGGATGGGATCTCTATCTTGTTTTTCTTTCACCTCAGATACTAGAGATAATTCTGAACTACTCTGAACCCATATATCACCATCTTTTGTATCAACTAAGCAAATGCCTAGTCTAGCAAGCTGATGTACTTCCTAATCTAACTTATTCTTACAATCCTTAACATGAGCAACACTACCCATGGACAGTCTACTGAGAGCGTCGGCCACTATATTGGCCTTGCCCGGATGATAAAGGACAATTATGTCATAATCTTTCAAGAGCTCTAACCACCTTCTCTGACGAAGATTGAGATCTTTCTGAGAAAGACATACTGAAGGCTCTTATGATCTGTGAACATATCTACATGAACACCGTACAACTAATGCCTCTAAATTTTCAAGGCAAATACTACGGCTGCTAACTCAAGATCATGAGTAGGATAATTCTTCTCATGGGGTTTAAGCTGTCTGGAGGCGTAGGATATGACCTTACCATGCTACATGAGGATATAACCCAAACTTACTCTAGATGCATCACAATACACTGCAAACCTATCTGAATTATCTGGAAGAGCTAAGACTGAAGCTGAGGTGAGTCGAGTCTTCAACTCCTGAAAACTCTTCTCGCAATAATTTAACCACTGAAGCTTGACTTTCTTTTGAGTCAATCTGGACATAGGCAATGAAATAGATGAAAATCCCTCAACAAACTGCCTGTAATATCTAGCCAAACCTAAAAAACTCCTGATGTTTAATGGAGAGATAAGTCTGGGCCAGTTTCTTACCGCTTTGATCTTTTGAGGATCTACTCTAATGCCATCACCGGAAATGATATGACCAAGAAATGCTACTGACCTTATCCAAAATTCACACTTACTGAATTTGGCGAATAGCTAATGATCTCTAAGAGTCTGAAGTATGATTCTGAGATGGTCTGCATGATCACGCTCACTACGAAAATAGACCAGAATATCATCTATGAAGACTATGAAGAACATGTCCAAGTACTGCTTGAACACATGATTTATCAAGTCTATGAAAGCAGCTAGGGCATTGGTAAGACCAAAGGACATAACTAGGAATTCGAAGTGACCATACTGAGTTCAGAAAGCTGTCTTCAAAATGTCACATTCTCTGACTCTGAGTTGGTGATAGCCGAATCTGAGGTCTATCTTAGAGAAACAACTGGCACCTTAAAGTTGGTCAAACAATTCATCAATTCTGGGAAGAGGATACTTGTTCTTGACCATAACTTTATTGAGTTGACGATAATCTATACATATTTTGAGAGAACCGTCTTTCTTCCGTACGAATAAGACTGGTGCACCCCTTGAGGAAATATTGGGCCTGATGAATCCCTCATCTAAGATATCCTTCAACTGTTCTTTCAGTGAATTGAGTTCTACTAGTGCCATTCTATATGGAAGAATAGACATAGGCTGAGTATCCGAAAGAAGATCAATTACGAAGTCTATTTCCCTTTAGGGAGGAATGTCTAGAAGATCTTCGAGAAAAATATCTGAATATTCATTCACAACTGGAACTGATTCAAGGCTGGGAGTTTTAGAACTAGTGTCCTTAATTTGAATAAGATGATAGACACATCCCTTTGATATCATTTTCCTTGCTCGAGGTAGGAAACAAGCTGACCTCTGAAAGGGGACACACTACCCTTCCACTTTAGGACGGGTTTATTTGGAAACTGGAACTGGACTATTTTGTTTCTGTAGTCGACTATAGCATAGCTGTAATGAAGCCAATCTATGCCAAAAATGACATCAGAATCATTCATCTCTAATTCGACTAAGTCTGTTGAAGTGACTTTCTAAAATATCATAACCGGGCAGTTCCTGTATACTCATCGGGCTATGATGGTTTTACCCACTTGGGTAGAGACTGAAAAGGGATCTGATAGAATTTTGGGACTGAATCCGAAAAGGCCTGCTATATAGGGAGTAACAAAAGACAAGGAAGCACCTGGATCTAGCAAAGCATAAACATGCACATAAAAGATCTGTAATGTACCAGTAACCACATCAGAAGAATTTTTCTGATTTTGTCGGGACTAGAGAGCATAAAGTCTATTTAGGCGTTGCCTACTAGTAGCACTGGAGGTGGTACCCTACTGATTTGGGCGACCAAACTGAGATAGGGAACAATTCTGCTGACCTGATAACCCGACTGAGGACAATCTCTGACCCTGTGGCCTGGCTTGCCAAAATAGAAGCTGACATCACTACCTAATTTGAAAACACCTTTGTGGTTCTTACCATAAGTCTGACAACGAGGATTAGTTCGGGCATTACTGACACTACCCTGATACTTAGCGCCTAGCTCTATCTCTGTTACTATCTCCAAACTTAGGAGCTGGAGTACTGGCTAAAAAAGGAGATGGAAATAATGACTTAGGATGAAACTGAGAATGGTTTCCTCCTTCTGACTTGGGCTGAGCAAAGTTGAAACTACCTGTCCTTGCTCTCTTACTCTGCTTCTCCCTCATCTTAATCTTTTGCTCCTCTATCTACTGACCATGAGTCATAAGTCTGGCTACAGTCATGTCACTATTTAGCATGGCGGATTTGCACTCATTTACCATGTTATCATTCACTCCTGAAATGAACTTACTGCTGTCTACAACCACATGAGGGGAATATCTGGATAATTGAGTAAACTTAAGAGAATACTCTTTCACCGTCATGTTGCCCTGCCTGAGGTTGATGAATTCTAGCACCTTAGCTTCTCTAAACTCTTAGGGAAAGAATGTGTCTAAGAATGCAGTGAAAAACTCCTTCCACTATATAAGACCTGTATCATCTGACCTCTCTGACTTCCACTGTTTGAACCAAGTATGAGCCATATCCTACAACTGATATGCTGCTAGCTCAGCACTCTCAATAGTAGTCACCCCCATGATGTCTGTCACCTTCTGAACATGATAAATAAATTCCTGAGGGTCCTTATCTGACTTAGACCTGAGAAAGGATTGAGTGTTCATTCGGGTAAAGTCCCGAATCTTGGCTGCAGCTGAATTAGCCACTAGGTTAGCCAGAACGATAGTTGGTCGTTCATTTTGAGCAGCAACTGACTGAACAAGAGTAGTGAATGTGGCCCTAAACTCCGCATGAGAAACATGTTCTCCCAAAGGTTCTTCGGGCTGAGGGTCTAATTGATTCCTATTTCTTCTTTTAGGAGAAATGTTCTATAGAAGAAAGGGAAAAATGGATTAGACTGAGAGATTGACTTGAGATTATACTCACTATCACGACATGAATACTGAAAGAAGGGAAACTATTCCTAAAACATCTTATAGCCTCCTACATATAAATATGGCGCGCAACACATCCATGTACAAAACTCTACTAGATGCAGCTTTCAGACTTCATAGGACTCTATTAAACCTTAGGCTCTGATACCAAGTTTTTAACGCCCTAAATCTGGTACCCAAAACACTACACGGTGCTCGTGACCCTGAAGGACCACAAGATAACCCATGACTAATATCTGTACCTGTACACTGCATAATATATTGAATAAATATGAAAATAAAGGTTTTAAGGCCATAAGTTTCACACTAAATCATAAATAAAATAAGAATGTCTGAATAGTGTGGTATATCAATACCAAACAAAACTGAAAACAATTGAATTCTAAATAGAATTCAAAAGCCTCTAAGTACTATCTGAAAGTGAAGTTGAAGGAACATGTCTACAACTAACTCCATCTAGCAAAACTGAGCTGAAATAAATAATAACATAAAGTAATGATCATGTCCCCGAAGGATGAGGACTCACTGCTAACTCTGACTGCGAAAACTGGGATGCTACTGAAGCTCTAGAGCTCGTGCTTCTGAACCTATGGTATAAACACCATAGCGCAAATGCGTCAGTACTTTGAATGTACTGGTATACATGTGAAGTAGGCTGAATGCATGGGGTTTTATATGCATGAAAAATACTCTGACTAACATGAACGTGAGAATGAATGTATGAATATCTAATAACTGTAAGTGAGATTGTGAAAACATGATTTCTGAGTCTGAATACTAATAACATGAGTTTACTGATATATCTGATAACATGGGTGATTGTATCTGACAGTCCTTAACCTAATGGAACTAGCTGAGTTTCGTACTGTATCTGAGTTGACTGTATCTGACAGTCCTAAAATTTAAAGAACCATTTGAGTTCCTTTACTGAGACTGATACTAAAACTGTGGGAGATAGTTATCTAACCAACATGCCCCAAATGTGCTATAATAGCTGAGCTGGGGTCCAATCTGTGTCCTGATTGGAAGGGTGTCAATACTGCGCCACTAGTAAAGACAAGCTATGGGAAAACCTCATCTGACAGTGTCTCCAAAAGAGAATGGTGGGGCCCTCATCTGACAGTTCTTATCCACCCTTTCAACCCTCATCTAACAGTGTTGATGTTTCAACCTATGCTGGCTACATAGTTCTGGAACGCAAGGATGACTTCTAAGAATCACACCCTCATCTGACAGTGTGTGTTCCCATCCTTGGGTTCACTCGGTGCTAATTCCTACTCCCATCTGAATAGAAATTGAACATGATTAACTGGACTGAACTGATTGGATTCATAAAGTTCCGTTAACTGACTGAATACTACTAAGATTACTGAACTTTCCTGAGTCACATGAATGATTGAATTCTACTGAAGATGGCTTGACTGAGAGTATCGTGAAAACATGACACTGGCTCTAGGCACACACCTATCTTTTTAGGTACAAGTACCCCCAGGACTCGATAGAAGGAGACTGACATAACATAACAATTCTTGATCATAGGAATAAAGCCCACAATTCATAATGCCATAAGTTTGGGATTTCATACTACACATAGTTCTAATAATTTTATACATGGAAGGGAATGCATATAACAACATTCCATAAGTCCATCAAATCTAGTTTCATGAACATCCCATCAACAATCATAATGCATACAATGTCATAGAAGTCATTATTTTCATAAGGGTATAGCATGCATTTGTCATTTAGGTCACAATTTAGCTATAATACATGATTTGTAATCTCTTAGATATTTTATCAAGCACCTTACATGCACAACCTAGGCATAGGTGTAATCATCAAATTATTCATCATGAACAACCAAATTTACATGTTTCCAACTCATATGATATCATAGCTTCATAAAAACACATAAAGACCCTAACTTGGGGATTTTACAACATCAATTACATGATTAAATCAATCCACAACATAATAACATGGTTCATAATTTAAAAGAGGGTTCTTGAGCTTTATGTATGGAAGGAATCCATAAATCAACACAACGCATACATTAGCTAAAAGTTCCTTAACGATCTATGGTGAAATCTCTTGGATTTGGGTCTTCAAATTGAAACTCTTGTTCTTGTTCTTGAGAGAAATTGATGAAAAGAAGTATATTTTGGTGTTTTGAGGGCTAAATTCTGTGTTTTTGATATATATAGGGGTGGGAAAATGACCAAATTAGCCCTCAAAGCACGAAGGTGGAATGCTGAAAAAATGGGCACAAAGGTTATAGCAGGCGGCGCCTTTCCCAGAGCCTTTTGCAGTTGGGCGACACTTTGCTATCGAGGGAGGGGGCCAAGGCTATAATCTGGGCGGCGCCCCCTTATAGTCTTTAGCTACTAGTTCAAAATCCAAACGTGCCCTAAATGGATTCCAAAAATTCCAAAACTCACCCGAAATATGCTATTAACTTGCCCCATCGCAATGCAACCTAAAAATAAGAAAACAGAGGTCGGAAAGGTCATCAACTAAATTCTCGAAGTTCTAAAGCTTAAAATAAGACTAAGTGTTGAACACCTAGCTAAAATATTCTAAATGTTGAACCTTCCATAGAGCTTTTAGGAGCTAAAAGAGTTGATTATCAACGTAAGATTTTATGGGGTCTTACAAGCATATCTTTGACAAATATAAGTAAAAGAACATTTATGTTGAGTCACAATCTGCACTGTGCAACCAGGAACCATTTCAATAAACATCTACGCAAGGAAACTTTCGTATGTACACATTTCTGTTTAACATGAAACAACTTACTTATGTGTCGAAGAAAGAGAACCAGAAAGCTAGATAGAGAGGGGGGGCAATCACCATTTGCTTCTCACTCCTGATTTTAATTAACAAAATTAAGAGACACATACCTGTAGTTTCAATACCATAAAATAGTTTTAAATCCTAAATTTTGCACTGCATGCAAAAAAGAAGTCCAAAAATTTGGTTAGTACAATGAGATCGGGAAAAAAATCCCAATAATGGCTGATGAATATTCGTTGACTAAAGGTGTAAGAAATTTATCTTCATAAACTACAAGCAACAAATTTGATATTTTTTATGCTTAAACAGAGCTAATGGAAGAAATCGGCTTTAAATAGCTCTCGAAATCCTCCTCACTTCACCAGAATATGCCCCGGTCTCAATCAACGATATTATCTCCTTCAAATTTGAATAAACAACAATCACCCATAATACCTAAAAAAAAAATTCATCATACTTCATAAAACTAAACTCCAATCTTTCAAATTAAACCCAATCCAAAAAAACCTAACTCGATGTTGTTCTCTGATGGATTACTATTGTACTGATCTTTAGAAAATTCCAAATTACAATACAGGCAGACAAAGATAAAGAATGAATTATAATCTAAAAGGGAGCAAAAGAGATACGTGACTATGTAGGTGCACGTCGGAAGACACGTTGCACCAAAAATTTTATCAAAGGTCAAAAATTCCCTCAGCTATACACTTTTTGATAGGTAAGGTACCATGTCAAAATCGAATAGATGGGTGGGTGGGTGGGTGGGTGGGGAGGGAGGGAGGGAGACACAGAGAGAGAGATAACTGATTAAATTGTTTTTAGATATTTTAAGTTATTAACTATGTAATTTATAATACTTTTTTTGCAATTTTTGAATAATATGTGTTACTCTCCTTATACAGAGTTTTGTGTCATCGATAGTCAATTATTTTCTTATAATTTAAATTTTTAATTATTGTAATTTATAATATTTTTTATTTCAATTAAAGTGGCACAATGCTTAGATGACCACAATAATTAATTAGGGGTGATATAGTAAAATCACGATTGAAGCAGCGAAGCATAAATGTCTTAAATGACTTAAAACAATTAATTAGAAGTGACATAGCAAAATTACTATAAAAATACTTGTGAAAAAAATTTAAGTGGACCTCATATAACACGTCAAGTTAATTTAAAATATCAAGAGTTAATTTATCATTCTTTATATCAATTTTACCTTTTTTTTATAAAATATTATTAATTTTTTATACTAAAATAACTTATAATAATTAATTAGGAATGATATTTAGTAAAACTATGGTTGAAGCAGCTGAAACAGACATGTTATAAATGCCTATTTTACCTTTTTTTAATTAAATATTATTAATTTTTTAATATAAAAATGAATTATAATAATTAATTAGGGGGTGCTCTAGTAAAATGTCAGTTGAAGCAGCTAAAGCAGACATGATATTATTAAATTTTTTAATACACGAATAACTTGTAATAATTAATTAGAAACGATATAGTAAAATCACATATTGGATATTATTATTTTTATAATACATAAATGACTTATAGTAATTAATTAGGGGTGATATAGTAAAATTACGATTGAAGCAGCTGAAATGGATATATCATAAATGTCTATTTTATTTTTTTAATTAAATATTATTAATTTTTTAATATATTAATAACTTATAATAATTAATTAGGGGTGATATAGTAAAATCATGGAGCAAGCAGTCTGCTAAAGCAGGCATGTAGAAACCACGCCAACACTGATATATAAATGACTTGTAATAATTAATTAGGAATGATACAGTAAAATCACAGATTGGATATTATTAATTTTTTAATGCATAAATGACTTATAATAATTAATTAAGGGTGATATAGTAAAATTATGGTTGAAGTAGCTGAAACAGATATATCATAAATGTCTATTTTATATTTTAATTAAATATTATTAATTTCTAATATATAAATAACCTAGAATAATTAATTAAGGGTGATATAGTAAAATCACGGAGCGAGCAGCCTGCTAAAGCAGGCATGTCGAGACCACACCGACACCGGCTCATCTATAATATAGAAATATATATATATATATATATATATATATATATATATATATGTGTGTGTGTGTGTGTGTGTGTGTGTATCATGCAATCAAAATGGCTCTTAATTTATAAAAATATGAGCATTTTAGTCCTAAATCTTATAAATAATGATACAAGTAAAAAAATGTTAAGTTTAATCAATGACTCATGTGAGTTGTATAAAAACATAAAAAATGAGAGCGAAATCTTTGGGTCATAGTCAAATCATATATGATAAGAATATATAGTTTGTTATTGTAACACCCCTCCTAGTTGAGCGTTTAAATTAGCCCACATTTTTTAGATAAAATTAAAAGTGCTCAATATATTAAGAAGAATGAGTTGTGAGGTATTCTAATCACAGAATGGTCGTATGTTAACTTTTGAAGTCAAGCACATTGCAAAATAAAAGTGGGGCAAATGTTATTGTAAATTTCTTTAATACATTCTCTGAAAATTAAGTCAAATGTCTCGAAACTTTTCTCTCAATCTATAAAGAGTTAGAGGGCCCATGTTAGAAATAAATGCTATTCTTGTAACATATCCAATAGTTCATAGGTAA
Source organism: Capsicum annuum (assembly GCF_002878395.1). Lineage (NCBI taxonomy): Eukaryota > Viridiplantae > Streptophyta > Magnoliopsida > Solanales > Solanaceae > Capsicum > Capsicum annuum. The sequence goes on along the minus strand of NC_061120.1, from coordinate 151,514,779 downwards.
TAGGACTCCTAGCTCGACTAACTCTATTGATTTAATCCTAGTATAGTGTGTGTATTTCTCTATCTCTGCGTATTTATAGGAGTTAAACATACTCCCATTGTATCAATATACAATCATATTTTTCCTCTGATTCGAAAACCTTTCATGATATCAAAGTACAGTCAAGACTCACGTATCATGGCTTCACCATCACTCACAAGTGTAAAGGTTATGTTAATGGTTCTCTCAAGTGTCCGTGGAAGGTCATTATGAGTAGTTTAAATGAAGAAACTACCACCGAATCAGTCATCAATCCCTTTTATTTTTCTTGGAAGAAACAAGATCAATTAGTACTTGGTTGGTTACTTTCTTCTCTAACTAAGGGTGTTCTTGCCTAATTTGTTGGTTGTCCAACTTCCAAATAAATTTGACAAACTCTAAAATACATGTTTGCATCCTAATCTAGGACCAGGACTACACTGTAGCTACAAAAAGCAAAAAAAGAAAATTTAAAGTAAAAAGCACAAAAAAATAAAAATGATCAAAATGATACTTCACACACACATACACAGACACGTATATATGTATAAACACACACACATACATACATACATTACATACCTAAAATGGTCTTTAATATATCTAAAAAATAATTATTTTAATCCTTTGTATATACTATCTAACCAGATTAGTCCTTAATGTATAAAAACAACAATTATTTGAGTCCTTTATAATCAAAATAGTTGTTAATATACGAAAAAATAACCATTTTAGACCTAAATCTCAAAAATAATGATGCAAGTAAAAGAAAAATTAAGTTTAATCAACAACTCTTGTGAGTTTTACAAAATATAAAAAATGGGAGTGAAACTTTTCGGTCATAATCAGATCTCGTATAATAGAGAATAAACATTAACATTTGCTACCTTTAGCAGAAACTCTTATATCAATAATTAACATATGTTTTTTTCTTTGAAATTATAACTCAATTGTGTCCTTGCTAGTTGTTGCAAATAAAATACTATGTTATAAGGAAAGCAAGAAAATGGTATGCTCTATTGTTGTTGGGCGAGAGAAAAAGGATTGTTTGCTTCCTTATGTGAGTGTCTGATTAAAAGTAACAGGTTGTTTGACTTTCTACTCTTAAGGTTTAGGATTAAAATGATAACCTTTTCACCCATTTAAAGCCTATTTTGATTACGTGTTATACATGGACTAAAGGGTCATTTTTATGTATATTAAGAACTATTTCGGCTACATGATATATATAAAGGACTAAAATAATTTTTTTCCTATATATTAAGCACTACTTCAATTATGTAGTATATATGAAGAACTAAATTAGTTTAACCTCAGCATATTAAAGATCGTTTTGATTATTTTCTATGCTAATATTTCATTCACCTCTGAAAAATGTAGTATATGGTGCATCAAACTGATTAGTTCATTGCTCTTTTCTTTGTTTGATGGAAACTTATAGAAAAGTTAAAAAGCATTTCAGAATAGACAATGCTTCATCTCTTTCTCTACATTGCAGAAAAAGAATACGGAAAAAGCACTCTTTAAGATTTAGAAGAACAAGTGTTCCTCGAATTAATGCATGTAATGAAACAAGGTTATGTCCCTACGTTCTTCTATATTGATATCTTTGTCTAGTGATTTACTTGATGATCTTGGATGAATTCTTTGAAGTTTTTTAACAAATGGTATCAGTGCACAGTCTTGTCAGATCATTAGACATGTTTTTCAGTATTTTGAGGGGGGGGGGGGGGGGGGGGGTTGAAATTCATATCAAGAATTGTTTTTCCTCAAGTTTTGTTGGTTGTTACTGTATTTGTTGTTTTTGGACTGCTTTTGTTTATTGTCTGTTAAGATGACAACAATAGTTTTTCTTAACTATGGATAAAGATTTAATATATGGGTATATATATTGATGAAGCGGCATTGGTTGAAACAAGTTTTAATATTTTCTATTCATCATTACTTTTGGGAATGACAAACAAAATTTTTACTTTTTGATTTCTTAAATTTTATTGATTTTGCCGATTTCTAAGTTACAGGTTCATATCATTATTTCTTTTATTTTGATTTTTAAAGTACATGTGTTATTGTTCTGCTTTTGATAGATCTGAATAAAAACTTTTTGCATTGAAAGTATTGAATAAAGACACAACATTAAAGATATAGGGTCAAAAGTTTTGCATATTCTTTCATTCTGAATAGTTGTTTATACTAAGAGAGGAACTCCATGAGATTGTTTTTATTAAAATTCTAATACGTAACATTTATATGATGTGTGCTTCTTGTTTAAAAGTGAGTAGAAATGTGTTGCCAAAGCAACCTCTATTATGTAAATTTTATTTAGTTTGAACCTTTAAGCATGTTTTACTTATGCGAAATAATTATTCCAAAGGAAGATTATTTTGGTCAGACTATGAATAGTTATGGATACGTGATGCATTTGTAATATATATTGATAATGTGATTCAAAGAAAGACATATTGTTAGGCCGTTTTAGTAATCAATATTCATGAACTATGTATAGGAGTACCACTTACTAGTTATTATTTATGTCCAAAGACTAAAGGGTAATGTTGTGTTAGGTATCTTGAGATGAGACCACTTTTGTGTAAATGTGTTTGATAAATATGTAGTTTCAAGTTTATTTGTTATTTTTCCTTTATTTTTTATTTAATTTTATTATCTTCACATATACATGATTTATTTGAATAATTAATTGTGAGCATATTTATTTATCTTATAGTGTCTTCTATATCTCCGAATATGAATAATATTCCTTTACTTAATAGTACAAACTTCAAGAAAGGAAAAAAGCACATTATCATTGTGCTTGATTGCATAGATCTTGATTATGCATTAAGATTTGATCGCCCTATGGACTAGAACGAAAATAGTTTGGATGAACAAAAGGCTACATATGACAAATAGGAGCGGTCAAATTGTATGAGTTTGATAATGATGCAACACTCAATTCCAAAATCTTTAAGGGGCAGTATAACAGAGAAAAAAACCGCAAAAAATTTCTTAAAAGAAATTGCAGACCGATTCGCTGCTAATGAGAAGATTGAAACAAGCATTATTCTTAATAAAATAGTTTCAATGTGATATAAGGAAAAAGGAAATATAAGGAAGTACATTACGGAAATGTCTAATCTTATGACAAAACTCAAGGCCTTTAAGATTGAATTTTCTAATGGCATACTTGTGCACCTAGTTATGGACTTTAATGGGCTTATAGATTAATGTGCGCAAGAAGAAGATAGACTGAAATAAGAGAAGATTGAAAGTGCTCATTTGGCATCTATCTTTAGAACTAAAACTGATTCAAGTAATCAAAAAGGAGTAAGACTAAGAAAATGTAGATGAAGGAACATCACAGTCCAAGAATCCAAAGACTTGTTTCTTTTGCAAGAAAATTAGTCAAAAAAAAAAAAGAATCTTCCAAATATGTTGGCTGGCGTGAAAAGAAAAGTAAACTTCTCAACTTTGTTTGTTCACAATTTAATTTGGTTATGTTACCTAGTGACACTTGGTGGATAAATATAGGTGCAACTGCTCACGTAATTACTACTACGCAGGATTGCATAAGAAGATGATCGTCGATTGATGCTGAAAGATACATCTATACAGGCAATATCAATAAAGCAGCTGCGTAAGCTATTGATGTCTTTATAATTCCAATAGATACTGGTTTTATTTGAAATTAGAGAAAATATTTATTGTACCGTTATTTAGACGAAATTTAATTTCTACTTTTTTGATTGGATATATCTAGATATAATTGTTCTATTGAAAATGAAATTTGTAGTATATTTTTTAATTCTAATATTGTATGAATTGGTACTCCGATTGATAAGTTATACAAATTAAACATAAAAGCCTCATGCAGCAATGAAAACCTGTATTCAAGTAACTTCAATACCAAGCGCAGATTAATAAATGAGAATTCATCAATGTTATGGCATAAGCAATTGGGTGCTTTTTCTAAACAAAGACTACAAAGACTTGTATCAGAAAGAATTCTTGATTTTCTTGATTTTCTTGATTTATCATATTTTAAAATTTATGTAGAATGTATTAAGGGAAAACGAACGAATATAAGAAAAAAAGGTGCCTGCAAGAGTAAAGAACCTTTAGAGTTGATACATACAGACAATTGTGGTCCGTTCCCTATGGCTTCATGGAATGGTCAGTAATATTTTATTAATTTTATAAATGACTACTCTCATTATGAATATCTTTATTTAATTCATAAGTAGTCACAAACTTTGGATGTTTTAAAACATTTCAAAGCTGAAGTTGAAATTTAATTAGACAAGAAAATTAAGGCTATCAAATCTAACTGTAGAGGAGAATACTACAGTAGATACGATGGATTGGGTGAATAACTTCTAGGAACTTTTACAAAGTATTTGACAGAGTGTGGGATTGTACATCAATACACTATGTTGGGGACTCTAAGTCAAAATAATGTAGTTGAGAGACGAAATTAAACTCTTAAGAATATGGTAAGAAGTATGATTAGTCATTCTTCATTACCTGAATCGCTTTGGGGAGAAGCATTAAAGACTGCAGTTTATATACTAAATAGAGTTCCTAGCAAAGCGGTAGCTAAGATCCCATATGAGTTGTGGACTATTAAGAAGCTTAGTTTTAGGCACTTGTATGTCTTGGGATATCCAGTCGAAGCAAGGCCTTACAAGTCTAATGAAAAAAAGCTGGATTCAAGAACTGTAGTTGCTACTTTGTAGGTTACTCAGAAAGAACAAGAGGTTTTTAAGTTTTACGACACCTCGAATAGATTTTTTTAAAAATAAAAAATGTCAAATTTATTGAGGATACTGATTATAGTGGGAGTAATCAAAATAAACAAATTGTGTTTGAAGAGGAATTTGATAATATCGATTCTAGTAAAAATGATCAGATTATTTTATCAAATGTATTTCAACCTGTAAATCAGGATTATAGAGAAACACAATGGTATTATCTAAAGTTCAACAACCTAGTTGAAGTGCCTAAAAGAAAATCTAGCAGAGAAAGGACAAATGTAATTTTGGATGATTATATTATTTATCTTCAAGAACATGATTTTGACTGGGATTGAAAGATGATCCTATTATTGTTAGTCCTAGTAACATCATGTCGAAATTCTACTGAATGGATTGAAGCAATGAAAGATGAGTTGAAGTCTATGAAAGACAACGACATTCAAAATTTTGTTGAGCTACCACAAGGATTGAAATCAATAAGTTGTAAGTGAATTTTTAAAATCAAATGTGATTCAAAAGGTAACATTAAAATATATAAACCACGTCTAGTTGCTAAGGGATTCTCTCAAAAAAAGGCATAGATTTTAAAGAGACTTTTTTGTCGATTTCATCAAAAGACTCCTTAGAATCATTATGGCACTTGTAGCTCATTATGACTTAGAGCTACATCAAATGGATGTAACGACTACATTTCACAATGGAGACATTGAAGAAATGATATACATGGTGCAATCAAAATCCTTCGAGTCTGAAGACTAAAAACACCTTGTATGTAAACTTAAAAAGCCCATATATGATCTAAAACAAGCATTCATCAATGGTACCAAAAGTTTGATAGGTGATAACCTCTTTGGATTTTAAGAAAAACACCATTGAATAGTGCATATATATCAAGTTTAGTGGAAGCAAATTTGTTATTCTTGTGCTATATATAAATTCTGCTCAAGCAGTGATGTAAATTTATTGCATGAAATCAAGAAATTTCTATTCAAAAAATTGAAATAAAAGATCTTGGTGAGGCTTTCTTTGTTCTAGGTATAGATATCCTTAGGGGTCACACTAGAAACATTCTTGGACTGTCACAAAAGACTTATATTGATAAGATTCTAAGTAGATTTGGCATACAAAATTATACATACTATTGCATGAAACCAAGAAATTTCTATTCAACAAATTTGAAATGAAAGATTTTGGTAAGGCGTCCCTTTGTTCAAGGCATAGAGATCTATAGGGACCCCACTAGATACGTTCTTGGAATATAAAAAAAGACTTATATTGATAAGGTTCTAAGTAGATTGGCATGCAAAATTGTGCACCAGAAGATACACCTATGGCAAAAGATGTTAAATTTAGTTTGCGCTAATATCTAAATTTGGATATAGAGAAAAAAGAAATGGACAAATTTTCAGAAGCATCAGCAATGAAAAATCTCATGTGTACACAAATTTATATGCGTCTAGATATAATGTATATAGTGGTAATATTGGGCCGATATTTAAGTAATTCGAGAATTGATCAGTGGAAAACTGCAAAATGGGTTATAAAGTATCTTCAAAGAACTAAAGATTGCATGCTCACTTATCAGAGGTCAAATCATTTAGAGATCACAGGGTATTCCAATTCAGATTTTGCTAGATCTTGATAGTAGGAGATCAACATCAGATTGCGTTTTCATGTTGGCTGGAGGACCTGCTTCTTGAAAAAGTGTGAAACAAATATTAATACCATCTTTTACAATGAAAGGCAAATTTGTGGAAAAATATAGATAAGAAATTTTATCACTGGAGTCTGAAATATAAATAGTCGGTGGCATAGAAAGACCATTAAAAATTCATTGTGATAATAAGCCTGTTGAGTTATATTTGAAGAACAATCGAAGTTCGTTAAAGTCAAAGCATATAGACATTAAGTTTTTTATCATGAAAGAAAAGGTTTAGAGTCATCTTATGTCGATTAAGCATATTAGTACAAACATGATGATTGCAGATCCAAACATGAAGGGTTTGCCACCTAAAGTATTTCATGGGCATGTAGCTCATATGGGTAGTGTCAAATTTGATGATGAGGCATTTTAGTGGTAGTTTGTTGTTTTATTTAGGCCTTTGACATGTTAAAGTTTATATTCTGTACAGACTGGAGGTTTGTGAAATTTATGAATTTTATGTATTTATTGATAACTCTGAAAAATAAAAATATTAACTTTCTATTGCGGTTTTGCATAAGGTATAAGAAAGTGGTTTTTGGACTATTAAAGTCATAAAGTAGGACCAATTGAAAATAGGCATGATTTAGATCATTTTACATGTAATTTTCGTATTTGACCTATGTCATTGATATTGCTAATATTTGTAACCATTGATGGGTTTAGTTTTGAATATATGTTACGAAAATTGCTTTGATCCTATATTGATAGTATCGATGGACCAAATTATTTTGAGATATTTAAATCAAAATAGAAAAAATTTATACAGACTATAGTTTCATCTATGTAGAATTATTCAGAAATATATGTGGTTCAAGTGGAAGATTTTTAGTAATTTTTATTTTGTGAACGCACATATTAATATATTATACGTAGATATGCTATCATTAAAGGAGCCTATTTTATGATCTAATAAAGTATTAATGTATCGGGCTTAAAATGTAAATATCTATTAGTATGGAGTCTATTTTAGATAAGTTGAAACTCAACGATCTTTTCTTTGTTTGATGAAAACTTATAGAAAAGTTACCTTTCTTGTAAAGGCATTTCAGAACCCTTTTAAAATTTGGCCTCTAAACAAGAAGAGACAATGTTTCTTCTCGTTGTCTCCATCTCAGAAAAATGATTACGGCAAAAATACTCTTTAAGATTTAGAAGAACAAGTTCCCTCGAATCAATTCAGGTAATGGAACAAGGTTAGTGTTCATATGTTCTGCTATATTGATATCGTTGTCTGGTGATTTATTTGGTGATCTTGGGTGAATTCTTTAAAGTTTTTCAACAAGACACTCACTGGTATATCTTGGTTGTAGATCAGTTACTTGGATTGTTATAATTTGTAAATACATTTGCCTTTTAAAGTTGTAAAGAAATGGTTTCAGTAAGAAAAAAAACATAGAAGTGAATCTGACTGCAAGTGATAAGTTAGGATTGGACAAGTTGCTAGAAAATGTGATTATAATGATTTATGGTAAAGTTGTTTTCAGGTGATCGAAAATTCATAGGTTTGAGTTGTGAAAATATTTTCTTGCACAAATGCAAAATAAGACTGCGTACAATAACCCCTTGTGGTCCGCCCTTCTCTAATCCCGTACTTAGCGGGAGCTTAGTGAATCGAGTTGTCCTTTTATAGGAGGAGAATCAAGCTTTGTAGTATACGGATAAAATAAAAAATAGTTTTCCTCTTAAATAGATCATATACAAGCTTTAATTCTTGCTAGTAAAAGAAGTAATCTTCTTTAGATCACCTCTAAGAGCTTTGTCTTAAAGTTGCTCTCTAGTTAGCCTTCTTAAATTTGAAAGATTGTGTGAAAAATGAAGATGCTCATCACTCTAAAGTATCCTAGAAGCAAGTTAGCGTATCATACATATACAGTTTAACCCGTGGTGCATTATAAACTGTTTGCTCCACTCAAGTGACTTCAAATGCATATCTAGTCTAGCAATAGTGGCTGCAGCTTAATTTAGACATAAAAGGATGAAGTAGAATTACCTTGATTCATGTAGCTTTCGTGATTTATATTCATATACTTGATAATTAAAGACCCAACAAAATCAAACTAAGGTTGCTGCTAAGGATTATTGCCCTTATTTCTATGACACTTTGTCATTATCAAACTATTGCTTGATTATTCGTGAACATCTTGATTCTTCTTTTCTTTTTGGAATCAAAATCTATTGACATAGGTGACCTTTACTAGAAAAAGGTGACAATTGATGGCAAGGTCATGCAGCAGCCTTCTTGAAACATGTTCATTTGTTAGCACATATATTTGGAAAAGGGCATGTTAATCGAGTAAGTCTAGCTTTGGATTTTTAAGCCATTTTAGGCTGCAAATGTTTTGTGATGACATTCCAAAGTTCTGATCAGTGATCACCTTACCATCAAGCTAAACCTGTCAAACGAGTTGGGTTGACCCGGCCCAAACCAGCCCACTTAATAAAATTGGCCCGGTTTGATCCCGGCCCAATCAACCCATGGGTTGTAGGGTACCGGTCTTGGGCCGGTTAAATTTTTTAGTTCGGCCCGGATAACCCGGCCAGGACCAAGCTCGGTCCAGGGCCGTCGGTTAACCGGACCGGCCCAATTTTTTAAGAAAAAATTGATATTTGGGCCAAACTAGCTGTTAGCCCAACGACTATATAGCCGTTTTTGGGTCCAAATGGCTAGTTTGGGCCCATTTATTAAAAAAAAAATATTTTTTCATTTAAAATATTTTTTAATTCCAAAAAATATTCTATAAATATCCTACACCTTTTAATCACTTTTCACACAATTTTTCACTCTCTCAAATCTCATTCTCTCTCAAATCTCAATTCTCAATTCTCGAATATTCAATATATTTAATTTTCTAAAGTGCTCACTTTAATTTTTTAATTTTTCGATTACAAAGTACGAGTGAAGTTTTTAAAGTCGCAACCTTCGGATACTTTCAAAATTTGGTATTGTCGTTCCATCTCTTACGTTTAATTTTTATTTGTTGTATTAATTGTTGACTATTTAATTTTATTATATTTGTGTATTTTGAATTTTTTTAGTTTGATTTATATCATGGATAAATTAAGAAACCTCGCTACTAAAGGTGTTAAAAAAATTTATCCCGGAAGCAATAGTGATAGTAAAAAGCGAATTACTAACAGTAGAAGTGCTTCAAGTATTAGATATACCCATGTGCCTTCGCCTCCGGTACTGCTTGGTACACCTTTTGAGGAAGAAATAGGTGTAGGTGCTCACAATATAGATTATGTAGAAGCTCAGGAAAATTACAATATAGAAGAAGAAAATAAAGTAGATGCGGTTAATATAGACGAAGATGATGAAAATATTGGTGAGATACCCGCAGTAGGAAATGCTAACGTTAGATCTGAATCGGTTAATCTCTCTTCCCATCCTCCTCGTGCCCCAAGAGCTCGTAAACAGCTAGTATTACATGGCAATTTTTTGAACGTATATCAGATACTGAGGTACAATGCAATATTTGTCAACAAATTATAAGCATAAAAGCGGAGGGAAGCAAGGGGGTACGGGTACGTTAATGAGACATATAGGTGATGCTCACGAAAGAGAGTTAAATATTGCACGAGGTGGTGGGGATGTTGGTGGGCAACGCAAACTAGAATGGACCCAGCAACCGGTCAGGTAACGAAAAAGTATAATAAATTGAGAGACCGAAAAGAAATAGCTAAAATGGTAGTTGTGGGTTGTTTGCCTTTTAGCTTTCCTTCTTCTGATGCATTTATTCATTATATTCAAGCAATTTATAATCCTATGTTTAATGGTATTCCTAGAAGTACTTGTCGGTCTGATATTTTTAGACTTCATTCACAATATTATTTTTATTTATCAACATTGTTAAAAAAAATATTCAGTGTAGATTGTCCCTAACTTCTGATCTTGGTCGTACTGCAAATAAAAATAATTATTTAACCGTTACTTGTCACTGGATGGATAGTAATTTTGTGATGCAAAAATATCTTCTTGCTTTTTTTATAAGATGAAGATCGTAAACATACTGGAGATTTTATTGTTGATTCTATTGTTAAAGTTGCCGGATTTTATGGTATCGAAAATAAAATCTTATGTATTGCTTTTGATAATACTTCTAACAATAAGACTGCTATAAAAAAAATTAAAATCTAAGCTATCTCTGCCGTTGCCTGAAATTTTTCATATTAAGTGTACATGTCACATAGATAATTTAATTGTAAAAGATGGTCTTGAGTTTTTTGAGTTTTATATTGAAAAAATCCGTCTTGCTGTTGGTTCTATTCAAGAAAATAATCATAGATCGAGAATTAGAGAATTTAAAGTTAAATATCAAGAAAATGGACTTGCACCGATATTGACGCCTGAGGAAATTGAAATTAGATGAAATTCTACGTATGATTTTTTAAAAACTTGTTATAAATATAGAGTTCCTATTACACTAGCTTTTAACCAACATTGTGGTTCATTTACTGATTCTGCTGATTGCATGCTACATGATTCTGATTGGGTTGTAATTAATGATCTTGTTAAGTTTTTAGAAAAAATTTATGTAGCTACGGTTGAATTTTCCGGTGTTTATTATCCTATTGTTTGTAATGTCTATATATTGTAGTATATTTTATTTAAAGTAGTACATATACATTGAATGGTGCATATATATGTGAATATATCTTCTATAGACGTGTATATTTAACGTATACATGTGTATATATTTTATAAATTAGTATATAACTATATACATTTATTGTAATGTATATATATTGTAGTATATTTTATTTAAAGTAGTACATATACATTGAATGATGCGTATATATGTGTATATATCTTCTATAGACGGTTATATTTAACATATACATGTGTATATGTTTTATAAATTATTATATAACTATATATATATTGTAATATATATATTGTAGTATATTTTATTTAAAGTAGTACATATACATTGATTCTATTGTTAAAGTTGCCGGATCTTATGGTATCGAAAATAAAATCTTATGTATTGCTTTTGATAATGCTTCTAACAACAAGACTGCTATAAAAAAAATTAAAATCAAAGTTATCTCCGCCGTTGCCTGAAATTTTTTATATTAAGTGTACATGTCATATATATAATTTAATTGTAAAAGATGGTGTTGAGTTTTTTGAGTTTTATATTGAAAAAATCCGTCTTGCTGTTGGTTCTATTCAAGAAAATAATCGTAGATCGAGAATTAGAGAATTTAAAGTTAAATGTCAAGAAAATGAACTTGCACTGATATTGATGCCTGAGGAAATTGATATTAGATGGAATTCTACGTATGATTTTTTGAAAACTTGTTATAAATATAGAGTTCCTATTATACTAGCTTTTAACCAACATTGCGGTTCATTTGCTGATTCTGCTGATTGCATGCTACATGATTCTGATTAGGTTGTAATTAATGATCTTGTTAAGTTTTTTTAAAAAAATTATGTAGATACGGTTGAATTTTTCGGTGCTTATTATCCTATTGTTTGTAATGTATATATATACATTGAATGGTGCGTATATATGTGAATATATCTTCTATAGACGTGTATATTTAACGTATATCTGTGTATATATTTTATAAATTAGTATATAACTATATATATATATATATATATATATATATATATATATATATATATATATATATATATATATATATTTTAATGTATATATATTGTAGCATATTTTATTTAAACTTTAAAGTAGTACATATACATTGAATGGTGCGTGTATATGTGTAATTGTGTCTATGTGTATATATTTTTTAAATTCTAATGTAGTATATACTAGGGAGAGTTGGCAAAAAGGCCACTACCCAAACCTTTTTTGACATTTAGACACCAAGTTTTTTAATTGAAAAAATAGACACTTTTTTGGGTCCACAAAAATAAAATGCAAACCTAGCATTCAACTTATAAAATGTACACTTTAGCCCCTTTTCCCATTTCAGCCCCAATTTTATTAAAACTGCACTTTAGTCCATCTTCAAAAATATAAATATTGGGTAAATAATTTTAAAAAATCCCAAAGTTTCTCAATCAATCCACTAGCAATCACCCAATTTTGGTGTCATTTCCTCAATGTTCTGACCATTTTTCAGTCATTTTTCATTGAATTTTCCAGCATCCATCGGAAAGTGACATTATCTCCATTGTTGTAAGCCATTTTTGCTTATTTTATCTCCAATTTTTCTTTCATTTTCATACAAAAAGCTCAAAAAATCAGTCCCACATTTCGAAATCAATTCTTGGCTCAATAGCAATATTCCAATACTCCTTAGGTTGTTTGTAAGCTGAAATTCGTCGGATTATTCGGTGGTCGTCGGAAAAGGGTCAATCGTGCACTATACGGCCAGCAGCTAGGAAGAAGACGACCTCAGTCTATTAAGTCTAGGCGCATAAACCACTATTCAAGTCAATTGAATACTATTATCGAGGTATATTATGTCTATTGTAGATTACGTAGTTGTTGGTGGTATATTTTCTGGTGAATGGGGGGAGACTCCTAAATGTTATATTTGGAAAATCGAGTCTAAGGAGACAGTGTCCATTGCCCTTCGTCGCAATGGTTCATACGCCGATATGGTTAAAAGTGTAATGGAGAGCGGTGAATTAAGTTGTGATCAAAGCGAGGTGGTAATTAGTTACTTGATGAACGGGAGGAGAAAAATCCATCCAACGTTCATAAGGAATGATAGACACGTAAAATTATATATGCTTTGCATTGATTCTGATAACTCCAGACATATATTGTGGGTTAAAGTTATTGAAAGGTCCCGGAAAGAAGCTTCCACATCAGCCCTACCCCCACGATCACCCTCACTCCCACCCCGAACTATGGATGATACTTCAACGGAATACGATAGCATGGGTGGTGATGAATGGGATAATAGTAAAGATTATGAAGAAGAGAAGTGTGGAAGAGGTGGGGACGGGCCGCTCAAACCACAAAGAAGCCACTCTTTCTCGGACGGCACCAATCTTTTTGTAGGACAAACATTCAACGATAAGAAAACGTTGAATCTTTTGTTGAAGCAGGCATCGGTGAAAATGTCATTCAATTACACAACGGTGAAGAGTTGTAAGAAATACTTGAGGGTAAGGTGCGTAAATCCTACTTTCTGATGGATGGTGCGCGCATGTGCTATCGGAGAATCGGGTTGGTTTCATGTCCATAAGTACGTAGGAGAGCATACTTGTGGCATTGATCATGTCACGGGAAAGCACAAGAATGTCACCATGGAGTTTATTGCCTCACTTATTTTGAACTTTTTCATCGATAACAAAGGTCCAAGCCTGAAAGAGATTGAGAGAATCGTATTTAGGGAGCTACATTGTAGGCCGGGCTATTGGAAGTGTTGGATGGCAGGCGTCATTACGAAAAGTATAGTCTGAGGTACGCCTCAGCACGGATATGCAGTGCTTCCCGCATTTTCATATATTTTTAACAGCCTCAACCCCGGGTCTATTAATTTCCTCATGGTCGATAAGGAGTCTGGCAGGTTTATTTACTACTTTATGGTATTTGGGGCTTCCATCCGTGGATATGCACACATGAGAAAGGTCGTAGCCGTTGATGGCATGCATTTGTCCAGCAAGTACGGAGGCATGCTGTTGTCTTCTGTCACTCAAGATACGTAGAATTATATCTATCCCTTAGCATATTATGTGGTGGATAAAGAGAACGATGTATAGTGGTGCTTCTTTTTTGAGTAGCTTAAGGCCTTTGTCGTTGACGAACTAGAGCTGTGTGTTATCTTCAACAGACACGTAAGCATAGCCAACGGCCTTGCAAGGCATTATCCGCTTGCGCATCACGGTGTTTATATGAGGCATCTCGGTAAAAATCTCTAAACAAATCACCATTGTTCCGATTATCTCTATTTGTACTACCATACGGCCAAGGCGTATACGTTGGAAGAATTTAATGACTACTTTAACGCCCTAAAGAAAGATGCCCCAGCGCAGCAGCTTGTCTCGAGCAAGAAGTTGGATTTGAAAAGTGAAGTCGGGCTCACTTTCCAGTAATCGATTTAACTTCATGACCTCAAACATCGCTGAGTCGCTTATATCAATGTTGCACGATGAAAGAGAGTATCCAGTGGAGACCATTTTTAATTCAATTGCACGTAGGTTTGGAGAAATATTTAGAAAAGGTATGCGGAGGTGGACAATTCAAAGACAATATTCATTCCCGTAGCCGAGGCGATCTTGAGGGAAAACATGACCGAGGGGGACAAATTATATGTGAACAACATAAACGGAAGCACCGACGAATTCACCGTGCTTGGTTACGGTCGTTCCGCCAAAGTTAATCTTTCGAGAAGGTCATGTTCTTGCAGAAAGTATGACTTAGTGAAATTTCCATGCACTCATGCAATGGCAGCTTTGCGTTTGAAGCACGGGGATGAATACGGCACTAGCATTTACAACTTCACAAATATATTCAAAAAAGTCATATCTTCTTGAATACTTGGAACCTATTTGTGTAGCACCACTGGAGTCGGAGTGGAGTGTGGCACGAGAGTATTTTGGAATGCAAGTTCTTCTACCTGATTTCAATCCCAAACTCGGAAGGAGGAAGGTGAAATGCGTTAAGGATATGTTGGAGCCTTCAAGGTACAAGAAAAGAAACAAGTACTCCAAGTGCAAAAAGTCAGGACATAAGAGAACAACATGCAACTTTAACGTAGGATAATATGATTGACATTGTATTTTATGTTTTTGGTTTGTTCAAATGCACTGAACAGTATGCAATGTGTATTCTATTTTGAAAACCACTGAGCTGCAGTTAAAATTGACTTATTTTGTTGTCCATTATTGATTCCATTTCATATATTATATACTATGTACTAAATAGATTCTAGATTGAAATAATCGACCAGACTCAGAATATATAATATATCAATGTTTGGTCTTGTAAGTAAATGTTCAATACGTAGTGTATAATAAACCTACCTGGTTGTTTATTGAACAAACCCTTTTCTTCATACAATGTTGAATTCAAAATAATTGTGATGCATTGGAAAGGGTGCCAATTCAAAAACTGCCTTTCCAAGTTCTGAAATCAATTATACACATTACACATCGACTGGACTCAAAATATATAATACATCGATGCGTTATCTAGGGGGTATAGTTTAAAATACATAGTCTATCATCGATTTGTAGTGTATCCCATTAAAGAAACTCTATTTCTCATACACTGAACCTTTCAATGTAATGATTACACTTCGCGAAACGACACGATTTTAAATAACTCGACTGCCACAACCGTCGTGACTTTTCGTTTCTTATTTTCACTGCCTTATGCCCTTCCATCAACACGTGTACAGCTTCAATTGGTCAATTTTCTCAGGATCTGGTCTATTTAAAGAGACCCTTGTCAATTTTTAACACAATTTCAGAAGAAAAAAACTAAGGGAGAAGAAGATGGCTAAGAGGACACACCCATTACGACCATTGCACAGAATGACAACCATCAACAACATAGAGTTGCTAAGGATTCGGAGTGACCTAGATTTCCTTTTCCAGAGTCTTGCTGCTGATCAACGACGACTGGATAGAGAGCTTCACCGGATGGTGCATTTTCTTCGGGCCATAGCCGAGAGGCTCAACCTGGCCCCCGTGAACTCAGCACCCCCCTTCATCCCCCTAGTTTAGTCTGCTTTAATTTTATTTATTTTATAGTTCATTGCTAAATGAAGCTTTCATGGTAGTATTATGTAAATGAAAGCTTTGTTTTTGCCTTTTTGTTTGGGATTTTTTCCCCAAAAATTATAAATATAGATGCAATGAACATTTATATATCTATAACAAGTTTCAAGTTTCTGTCTTCATGATGTTCTATTTATCTATAGTGATTTGTTGGTGTTTGTTCAGTAGTTCCTATTTTAAGATTTGCAAACTTTATTTAAACTCGGGGTACAGTAGGAATAAATAATCGACTACGGTAAATACAGATTCTATAATCGACTGTTTCACGTATAAATTATATACTGAAATCAGTGTTGATGATCCTGTATATTGAACGATTATTGAGTTATAACAAGGTCTATTATAAACCACGCATATAGTCTATGATCAACTTACTGAATATATTAACAACTTAAAATAATGGCAAAAAAGGAGAAATAAAATAAAATTAGAGTATGTCAATTAACACCATTAAAATATTATAAATCAATGTTGATGCATCAATTGTGACTCCTAATCACTTTTAAACATGATCAAGTGTTATCTAAGACACGGTGTAGTCGTAGATTATTGAGATGACACAAAAAGAAAAAGAAATAAAAAAATATTAATCGACTTGGAAACGTATGAATTATATATTGATGTCAGTTTTGATTATCCTGTATATTTGATTATTATCGATTCAGACTATGGCTGATTATAAACTTTTTAGACTGTCTATGATCAACTTGCTGAATATATGGACAGCTTAAAATAATGGGAAAAAAGAAGAAATTAAATAAAATAAAATTAGAGTATGTCAATTAACACCATTAAAATATTGTAAAGAAATTTTGATGCATCAATTGTGACTCCCAATCACTTTTTAACGTGATCAAGTGTTATCTAAGACACGGCGTAGTCGTAGATCATTGAAATAATGCAAAAAAATGAAATAAAATAAAATAAAATAAAATAAATATTAATCATCCAAGCACTAAAGAACGACTACTTATCATGACAAGAGATTAGACTTGTGTGATGACCATAAGGAGAAGTGGTAGTTGTCACTTGTGAGTGTTCAATGGACAAGTCGTGTATGAGAACAAGGAGTCCTTCCCAACAGGGACGCTTGTTCTAGGTAATTGGTTGTTACTACCATTGCCCTTCCTTATACCCATTTGATCGAGTGTCCAATTATTTTGTAATTTCATATTATGATATTTAGTCACTTTACATTGCGTGAATGATGTTTATTTATTTTATTTTATTTTATTTCTCCTTTTTTTTAATCTCACATCCTTTAAAAATAGACTTAGTTGGTCGATACATGACTAATAAGATAGTCTGGTATAGATAAAGCTATTTATCTATAATATACTCAAGATATCATAAAAGG
>NC_061120.1:151407919-151494233 GCF_002878395.1 Capsicum annuum | reverse complement strand
CCTTTTATGATATCTTGAGTATATTATAGATAAATAGCTTTATCTATGTCAGACTATATTATTAGTCATGTATCGACCAACTAAGTATATTTTCAAAGGATGTGAGATTAAAAAAAGGGAAAAATAAAATAAAATAAATAAACATTATTCACACAATGTAAAGTGACATAAAATCATAATGTGAGATTACAAAACAATTGAACACTCGATCAAATGGGTATAAGGGAGGGCAATGGTAGTAACAACCAATTACATAGAACAAGCGTCCCTGTTGGGAAGGACTCAAACCAATTACAAAGAACAAGCGTCCCTGTTGGGAAGGACTCCTTGTTCTCATACACGACTTGTCCATTGAACACTCACGGGTGACAACCACCACTCCTCCTTATGGTTATCACACAAGTCTAATTTCTTATCATGATAAGTAGTCATTCTTTAGTGCTTGGATGATTAATATTTATTTTATTTTATTTTATTTCTTCTCTTTTTTGCATTAGTTCAATGATCTACAACTACTCCGTGTCTTAGATAATACTTGATCACGTCAAAAAGTGATTAGGAGTCACAATTGATGCATCAAAAATTCTTTACAATGTTTTAATGGTGTTAATTGACATACTCTAATTTTATTTTATTTAATTTCTCCTTTTTCACATTATTTTAAGTTGTCCATATATTCAGCAAGTTGATCATAGACAGTCTAAAAGATTTATAATCAGCCATAGTCTGAATCGATAATAATCAAATATACAGGATAATCAACACTGACATCAATATATAATTCATACGTCGATTATAGAAGACATAAACATTCTTTAGAAACCCTTTGAAGTAAATGATAATCCATTTAAATTTTCTCCAACAGTTCAATTCTAACGGGTAGAAATTTCCAACGGTCAGATTTTGGTAGCCTTACTATATTAATTAAAGGGATCCTTTTGAACTCCTCCATGTTTATTTATTCATGAATTTTAAGTTTTTCAACAATAATAACAATGTCGTATTCATCCCAAACGATCAAAATTTCTTATATTTGTCGTTGTGGTAATTCTGCGGTGTTGAAAATATCACAAACCGACAGAAATTCGGGTCGAAAATTTTACAGTTGTGCAGTTGGAAAGGTTTGATTATTTTTAAATAAAAATTTATTTGTGTTCATCTCATAATTCAATTTACTAATTTATCCTCGTTATTTTAGGATAATGGTGGATGCTCTTATTTCAAGTGGATATTCTTCGATTTCAAGGTGTCAAAAATTCAAGGCATTGCAAAGTTTGAAATGTTGGAAAGGCTTAGAGATTTCGAAGAAAATAGAGATCTTCTAATGACATTATATAGAGAATCGGAATACAAGATTGATCACTTAAAGGGATTGTTGAAAGACGTCGAAATTGAGAGGGATCAACCTAAGCATAAGTTGGCTATGACTGAAGAAAAAGAAAAGGGCATAAAAATTATGGTGTATGATTTACTATTAGTTTTAGCTTTTTGAAAAGGTGTAATGAGGGTGTAGTGGGATTGAATGTATTCTGAATCTTTTATTACTCGACTACTTATTACTTATATTATATATGGTTTACCTTTTTCATTCATCGACTACACAATACTCTACTGTATATGCTTTATCTTTTAGTCAGAGTCTATAATCAAATATGACATTCATGTAAAAGCAATGATAATTTGATTATATAAAATGAAAGATGTTTATCATAAATTATAAAAGCAGTTTAGAAAATAAAATTGTTCAGCTCTATACATCCCAAGCTGAAGGTTGAAAGTTAAGATTGTCTAGTCTAATGAAAATAATCATCCACAAATAAACATTAAACATTGTTTAAACATTCAACATTTTTGTCTTCCACTTGCATCTTGTTGATGTCCTGAGTAACACCATTAAGAAATTCATCTATGTTGGGAAATTCATTCTCGTTTTCGTTCTCCGCGATGCCTTCTTTTTCTGGTGCATCATTTTTTCCTTCTTCTTTATGTTCTTTTTCTCCCTCTTCTTTTTCTACTTCTTCTCCATTCTTCTCTTCTATTTTCTCTCCATCTCCTTCGTTGTTTTCTTCTTCAGAATGACTTTTCTCATTTTTATCATCTCCATCCTGCCTGCCTTCGTCATGATCCTCCTTCTCTACACAAGTTGATCCATCAACTTTATTTTGTTTCTTCACAAACAGCCTCTTTAATTTTTTTCTTCTTCTTTCTCTTCATCCCTTTCATCGAGATTTTCCTTCTTTACAACAGCTGCAACCTCAAGGAACATCACCTCATTAGTATTGATGGAGGCCTGTTCCAAAGATGCTACCTCAAGGAACGCTTCTTTAATACCGTTGTCATCGCGAACAGCCCTCGCCGCTGAATGCCAACTTTGCACCTGCACAGCTGCATTTTCAAGTATTTACCATTTATAATAAACTATGTTATCAGTTGATGAGGAATGGTATAGATTCTATTATTATAAATAAAAGGGAATATATAAAATATGCAACTTCTATAATATAGAGAGCAGATATTACATTCAGCTTCATCTCGTTTCTTTTGCTTCTCTTTTTCTGCTCTCCTCAGGCTCTCCTCTTTCATAAAATCAACAATGTCCTTGATCGACTCCTCCAGCCTAAACATACACTCTTCCAGATTTTTAATCATCGGTGTCTTTCTCGATGCTCTCGGCTTACTCGTTCTCGCACCCCGAGTGACATGCCTTGAAACAGCATTTCCACCTAAATCCCAGTCATCATCCCCATCCCCATCATCCTCCGATGAGGTGATGACAGTCACACCCTCTAGATGGGCCTTCAAGCCATCGATGAATGCGTCATTCGATTCGTCCGTGAATGCTTTGAACTTTTTCATGGAGTGTTGCTTTATTTCACGAATTGTGGGGATAAGGTACGGGTGCACTCTCTACATATAAATAGGCAAATATGATTGATTAGCAACACAATATTGCTAAAATTATTCATCGGAAGAATAGTTTTATACCTTTGTGCTCCATCCGTTCAAATATGGATCACCTTCAATTAGTTTATCGCCTTTTGAGCTGTGCCATATGAGCAATCCGAGAATGGGCAGTGGGTCTTCAGTTACTTACCATTTCCCCTGCCAAGCACGGGAAAGGTTTCGCATATCCAAATCTGTGACCAAAAGAAAAACAAAAATATAAAACTGAGAGTAAGTATATTATAGACACCATAAATGAATTACAGTATAAAATAAACTACTTCAATGGTTTATAATCAAATACCATAAAAGCCCAGGAAAATTTGTAGAGTGCGTACGATGAAACTCCCTTTGTCTCAAATGTTTTCTTCTACCTGCTGAAGTCTATCCGCTTCTTTAGATAGTCTAGAGTCAAGGCAAATAACTCCTTACCCCAAGGGTATCTCTCAAAGAAGCCCAAGTTATCCACCACCTTGATGGTGTCTATGTCCACGGTTTTTGACAAGTCACGTGCAAGAAGTAAGCAGCGCACGAACCAAACCAAGCAGCATTTAAACTTATCCTGCCTATCCATCCTCCCACCTCTAATAAGCTTCAGCAATCTCTTCGCATTTACACTCCTCTTTTTCGCAATCTTTTTTAAAAAAGCTTCACCCTCCTCCATCGCTTTGACATATCTTGAATCACGGGGATAACTTCCACAGATTAAACCTGTGATTAGCGCAAACTTCTTCAGGACAAAACATGCAGGCCTTTCATTGATGTTGAACCACATTTTATGCACCTTATTATCCGGTTCAACTCGGCGCAGAAGTGTATAGTGGACAAGTTGCCCGTTGAACTTCATATGTTCTGGAAAGTCCCATAAACCACCAAAACGGGAATTCTTAAATCTAGACTTCAGACGTTGATCGACCACGACTTATTTGAATTCATTAAACATTTTCAAACGGGACCTAACGTATATCTTAGCCGAAAATGATCCGATATCATCCAAGATTGTAGCGAGGTTGTACCTCTCAGCCGAAACAAACCTTGCACAGTGGGGCAAGAGCACTGCTTCCTTGTCTATCCTAGCCTCAATTTCTATTTCCTCCGGCTCATCTCGAACCAAATCTTCAACAGCTTCCTCGCTGCAATTTCTATTCTCCAATTGATTGACTACTCATTTTTTTCTTTTCTTAGACCTATCAACTTCTACAGCCTTGCGTTTGTTACCTCTAGCTATTTGTTATGATTTACGGATAAAAACTAACATTTTTCAGCTATAACAGCAAATACAATACCTAATCAACCTAGCAGTCTATTAACATGGCAGCAGTTGCAGCATCAAAAAAGCCAATTTGCAGAACAAGTTTCTTCCAAAACAACTCCATCACCCATAAGAACATGCATCCAAATCACTATTATATTGAACAAAAATAGGAAGGAACCCAGAGTTTACGTACGCAAATCGAGAAAAAATGGGAAAAAATCTCAATGCAATCGTCGAGGAAGGTTAAAATCCAATAAAAATAATGCACAAACAAATCGAATACCAACTTAAAAACACAAATTATAAGTAAAATCAATCCCTATTTTTTCAAAAAAATTCAATTTACAACAAATACAATACCTAATCGACCTAGCAGTCTATTAATCTGGCAGCAGTTGCAGCACCAAAAAAGTCAATTTGCAGAACAAGTTTCTTCCAAAACAACCCCATCACCCACAAGAACATGCATCTAAATCACCATTATATTGAACAAAAAAAGGAAAGAACCCAGATTTTTATCACGCAAATCAAGAAAAAGTGGCAAAAAAATCTCAATGCAATCGTCGAGAAAAGTTAAAATCCAACAAAAATAATGCACAAACAAACTGAATACCAACTTAAAAACACAAATTATAAGTAAAATCAAGCCCCATTTTTCAAAAAAAATTAATTTTTTGGGTCAAATTATCAAATACACAGTGAAGAAATCCCTAACATAAGCATGCTTATACAACACCCTTACATTGGAGAAAAGTTTTAACAAAAATTAGATATCTTACCACATTCCGATGAAATTAGTGAAGAAATTTCAACACACAATCGCCAAGGATAAGCGATATACACCAACTATCCGTCAAAAATCAAGTAAATACCAACTAAAAATAACCAGTTTCAGTGAAATCAAGCCCCGTTTTAAAAAATAATAATTTATTTGAACTCCATCGACTTCGCCCGCCACAAACGAGTTCGGAAAATAATTTAAAAAAACATCAATATAGAGCACAAATTAATCGAAACAATAATATAACTTACCTGAAGTTCAAGATCGAAGTTGAAGTTGATTCACGCGAGCTCAAAAGTGAAAATGGTGGAAATAGGAGATGAATCGATTGTTGTAAAGAGAGAGAAGATGAGAGAGAATTTTATTTTTTGTATTTAATGAAAGAGTAGGGTTAAATAAGTATTTAATAAATACATAAGGGGTTCCAAAAAAATTAAAAAATACAAGGGGTGCCAAAATATTTTTTTATTTTATGCTTAAACACATGGCCCACAAAATCCTAAAAATTAGGGTTTGGCAAAAGAAGTGTCTATTTTGCAAAATAAGTTTTCAATGTGAACTAGTAGCTAAATCTTCTCTATATACTATATATATAGTGTATATATATTGTTTAACATACTTAAAATGTATATAGGTGGGTATATATAATGTATATTGAAAAAAACTTTTTTTAGTTATTTTTGACTGGGTTTAGGTGGATTTGACCGGGTTGGGTTAAGTGGGTCGGGTTAGGGCTATTTTTAAAAATTTTACTGTTGAGCCCAGACCAACCCAGCCCACTTAACCCCAACCCGAACTCAGCCCGGCCCACAAGCCGGATAAATTTAAAGGGCCAGTTCCGAATTGACCCAGCCTGACCCACTTAACAGCCTTACATCAAGCTGTGATGCTAATAGACTTAATTATTTTTTGATTGTACAATTAAGCTATGTAATATCTATTAGAATTTGTCCTCAATTTTTCTACTTTACATGATTTTCTATCATAATTAGAATTACCTTTTTGGGGGAAAAAAGTTTTCTTATTGGAAAAATCTTTTCTATTAGGTTTCCTATTAGGTTTAGTCTTTCTTAGAGAAGGGTTTTGTAGTTCTAATAGAAAACGAGCAAGTTTAAATTGACGTAACATGAAACCTATTAGGCCAAAAGCTCCACGGAGAGCAACAAAAGTCCACAGACCCCCCAATTGACACCAACGAGTAAAATCTCCTTGTACTTCAGGACCCCATAGTAACAACAAAGAATGTGCTAAACTATTAGCAGGAATAGAAACCGAAACAGTTAAGAAATTGCAGCCTTCTAAATAAGAACTGGCCAATCCAAGTTTCTCTTCTTAAGTCATAACACAATAACATCCATAATGTTGTCATCAAAGATTATTATTTAGGGGGAGATTTCTTTCAATAAATTTTAAGTTTTTTTATTTAGTTTTAATATATAGACCAATTGGAAAAATCATATCAAATACTATACTTTTATTATAGTTTTCTTGGTCATCTGATTTATCACCTCCATGGTTTGTAAACTATTAGCTTCTGCACTACACCCTTTCGATTTCAAACTCAACAAGTGGTATCAAAGCCTATGGATCAAAGGTCCAGTGGTTTGGTGAAACGAGGTTGAAAAGTACTCGAGGAGGTTCAAATTTACTTGCAATCAATTTGATGAAAATGAAAATATTTATCTAGCTACATGTGGAGAAGAAGTTTCAGTCATATTTTTAAAATTTCTGTTGTTGCATCTTTAAAAATAAAAATAAAATATTAATTATTAACCCAATTTTAACCATGATATTTTAAACTTTATTTTTAACCATGGAAAACAACAGTGATATATGAAGATTATGTAAAGAAGAAGATCAAGATAAATTTGCCAAAAAATTCAGGCCAAGGGTTAAGATTTGCCTTGAATTTTCTACTTTACCTGATTTTCTATCATTTAGAATTACCTTTCTTGGTGGAAAAAAATCTTTATTGGAAAAGATCACTTTCCTATAAGGTTCCCTATTAGGTTATTCTTTCTTAGAGGAAGAGTTTGTATTTCTATAAATACAAGATTTCTCTTCTCAAGCCCTAACACAATAGCATCCACAATGTAGTCATCAAAGGTTCTTATTTAGGGAGATTACTCCCAATAGATTTTAAGCTTTTTGATTTAGTTTTAACATGTAGTCCAATTGATCATCATATCAAATACTATACTTTTATTGTAGTTTTTTTGTCATCCAATTTATCACCCTCATGCAGTGTAAAACTATAAGCTTCCACATGACGTCATCTCGATTTTGAACCCAACAATATCACCACCAGTTTCTGATAAGAATCAATATATCATGACCTTCTGTACGGTTATTTATTTGGTTCTAATGTTTGTTAGGATATATTGAAATCTAGTGATCACCATTTTAGTACATTTCATGAGATTATTATCCTTTATCCCACCAACTAAACACAGAATAAAATTATCCCATATTTTATTCCGAAAATATTTTCCTAAGCACATCAACCAAATAAATCCTCCTGATTTGCGGCGATTTTAGAAGTGATAATGTTAAGTTTTGATGATGATTTGGTGCTTGATTTTATTGCAGAAATTTAGGAAAAGAATAATCAAAAGAGTCCCTATCAATACTCAAAATGGAAGAAGTATCTCAGAAGATATATCAAAAAAGGAAGGAAGATTGTTGCATTTATTGAGACGCTTGATTCATGGAACTTTCGCATCATCTCTCCTTATTATAGCTTCTACTTAGATTTTTCCTTCTAGCTTTTACTTATTCTTGAAAATTGAATAGCCATTATTCATTTTTCTAAGAATAAAAGTTTTTTGAATTGCATTCTATGACTATCTTCCAACACTAGTAGTAGTCCCAATCACTATTATATAAGCATTAGAAGACAAAGGGAAAAATATACTTTTGTCTCAACCTTCTCTAGTTCTTTGCTCTACTTTATTCAAACATTACATTCTCTTGAGGTTTACTGTGAATTCAAAAAGAGAGGAGACAAACACACAGTTGGTGAGGCATCGTATTAAAAGTGAGAAAGAAAGAAAAATAGTGTTAGTTCTAACTAAAAAAATTTGACTTAATTCTTATACTTTAATTTGATTCACGAAGAACTAGTAGAATCCTTTGCAACCCAAGAAAACTAAAGTAAGACCTATTAGGGTCCCAACCAGTATAAATTATCTAATGTAACTTATTTGTTGCACTTTATTCCTGAACTTTACATTACTGCGTCAATAGTCATCTCTCTGTCAAAGAAAGCTTGTCTGTTCTAAAAGAAGCAACCCCCCTCCCCCACCCCTTACTACCATCAAGAAGTAGAATACAGGGAAGAATATGCTGTCTCCTAGCTTCAGAGTTTAAAATGTTTGATAATATGTCCTTACAGACATGATGCTTAGGCAACTAGTTGATGACTCATCAGTAATATCAGGCAAATAGTCCTAATATTATCTTCCATTCCTCTCCTGTTTCTTTTGCTAATTGGGGCCGCGAGAGGTATGATTGCAGGCGATAATAAGATGATGTGCTAGCTCATAAAGAAAAACAACAGAGTATATCCAGAGACAACGAGTTGTTGACTCATATTATATGATGATAGTTCCACACTGTACGTACTGAAGTAGGCCATACAGATACATTTAGCCGCTGTTTTTCAACTGACATATATAAAATAAAAGCTGTATAAAAGAGCTCCATTAACTATAGCATTATCATATGCCTATAGGAGACATGTAATTGCCAAACTGTACTGTAGTATCTTGGACGCACGTATGATGTGTGTAGTGAAGAGGAGTCATTATATCTTTGACATTGCACAATCCATGACATCCACCAGAAAATCTGCAATCAAAGTTTTAGATATATAAGAGCCAAAAACCTCAAGTTTAAAGGACAGGCAAAAACTTGAATTGGGAAAACATGCAATTAATTTCCTTCGAGAAAAGGGGAAAGAAATATGCAAGCAAGAATTTCTATGAGCTAAAAAGTTACCTGCATCTTCCTTAGTGAAACAAAGTGGAGGTGTAATTCTGAAGACATTTCCACGGAATCCACCCTTGCCAACTAGGACTCCCATATCTTTAAGCCGAATAGATAAACTAAAGTTAATATGTAAGGTTTAATATAACAGGACAAAGGATGATGATTTAAAAGAAACTTACCTTTCATCTTGTCCATGATATGCAGAGTTTCAGCTCTTGCCGGAGTTTTCAGTTTGCGATCAGTGACTAGTTCAACGCCTAGCAGCAGTCCTCTTCCCCTCACATCACCTATAACTGCATAAACGTTATTGCAGAAGCCTGAATCAATCGGAAGTGAATATGACAGAAATGCAGTGTTTCCTCCAAAATAATTATTTGATCATCCTCCTGTGGAGGTAATAATCATTAGGTTGAAAGGAGAAATAAAATCTTACTTTCATGCTTATTTTTGATAGCCATAAGCCGCTCTTTCAAGAAGGAACCAACAACATGAGCATTTTCTTGAAGCTTTTCCTTTTCAATCACTTTAAGGACAGCAAGTCCTGCAGAAGTGCACACAGGATTTCCACCAAATGTGTTGAAGTAATTATGATGAGTCAAGACCTGTGCAATCTCAGGAGTTGTAACCACAGCCCCAAGGGGTATTCCATTTCCAATGCCCTGAAATAACGAGAAAAAAAATAAGTAAAAGAAGCTTAATTTTTGTCATCGAGTACGGAAAATAGCAGATTGTCATTGTTGAATAGACTGACTTTTGCCATTGTCACTATGTCAGGAACCACTCCTTGGTTCTCAAATCCCCAGAAGTTGATTCCAGTGCGAGCAAATCCAGCTTGAACCTCATCTGCAATACAAAGGCCTCCAGCTTTTCGTATAGTGCTGTATGCAGCAGGCAAGTAACCTGGAGCCAATTCAACTATCCCACCAACACCCTACACTTGAAAGAACATTTAGAGGACGATAAACACAATGTTGTATGTTAAATAGATGGACAAGGTAAAACCTTGGGGGATGAGTACCTGTATAGCTTCAGACATAAAAGCAGCAACCCTTCCAGATGTTCCGAATTGGATTAGATCTTCAACGTCCTTCGCATACTTCTCACCATCAGAACCGAACAAACCTCTGTATGGATCAGGATTTATGGCATGATGCACTCCACTCTGACCAGCAAAGTAGATAGTAAGTGAACAAGAGACAGAGTAAGAAACATTACAAGGTTTGGTACATTATGGCACCATCATATGCTACCTACAAAATACTCTTGCAGATAACTAATACTCCGGTTGTTATAGTTAATCAAATATGCCTTTAAAATGGATAGAAACATTAAACTTGTTATTTATAGGCAATTTTCTTTTGCTGTTTCTGGAACTCCTCCGAGTATCAGATCTAATGGTATGACTGACAGTAATTTCTTAAAGATGATAAGATACTGAGTAAAGTAACAGAGTAATCAATTAACTCCTGTACAGTAACTTTATAATAGTCATCTGATAAAAACACACGGATGATTGACTACATAAACGAGGGCGTGTGATTTTTTCACGCTATGGTCAAGTAAATTCATTCTGCATAGGATATCTTGATAGTGATTCATAAAGCAAACACTGAGGAATAGCAATTTGCAGAATACAAAGTTGTACCTGTACTACGTTGAATTTCCATATGCTTTGTGCAGTGGTGCTCATAGTGGCAGCTGCGTTTCCATGGTAAGCATTCCTTAGAGAAATGATATCATGACAACCAGTGTACAGCCTTGCCATCATGATTGCTAACTCATTTGCCTCGGTTCCAGAATTGGTGAAGAACACAACCTGGAAAATCAAAATTTAACGTACAATCACCGACATTGCAAAGTACTTTTACGCTATAATTGTATCCGTTATAGAAGATAACCTGCCTAATTTTCTAGCTACTGAGTTCACTTTTTATGGACGGTTACAAGTACTGTGCATATAAGTTAACTAATTTGTAATTTTCCAAGATACTGACCGCATATCTTATGGATGGACAGTTACATGTATTGTGTATTGAAGTTAAACTTTGTAGATATATTTGGTATAGTGCTCTACATAATAAGCCAAAGAGTAAAGAAATACCTTGAGATCACCAGGTAACTTAGAAGCAAGTGCCTCAGCAAAATCAGCAATTGCGTGATTGAGATATAAGATGGTTGAGTGCTGTAAGCGTTTAGTTTGGTTTACGATGGCATCTACCACATCAGGGTGGCAGTGCCCACAAGATACAGTTGCAATTCCTCCAAATGCATCAAGATATCGACGTCCGCTGCTGTCAAATAAGTATTGCATCTTTCCATGTACCAGATTCAGCTGTACATAATAACCACAAACACCCCAAAGAAACTTCTCAATCTCAATTTATAGCGAGTAATACCACAAAGAAATTAAAAAGTACTGAATCTGGAACAAGACAAGCGGAGAAGATAGAGGGGCGAGCCCATTATACACTGAGTTCTGAACCATGTGCCATGGTCCACGGGCTCTTAAGCATTTCTTGGAAATTAAAAAAGGCATAAAGCAACAAGTATAAAGCAAATCCAACCAAGTATTTAACAAATCCAAATCTTATCTTGAAACTTTGGAAAATAAGAAAATGATTACATCTTAAAATACTTTCATTTCAATGGTAACTTATAGCTGCAGAAGATAGCAACAACCAAAGCATCACAAGGTTGACGTATTCACAGCAGATAATTTATGGACCATCAAGCAGCAAACTAAGATCAAAGCAGCTTATTTTGTATAAGGAAAAAAGATGTTTATGAAGAAGAATACAATGAACATGGAAAAGATTTGGCAAATAACACAAAGAAACAGTGCAGAAATCTTAAAAGGAAGTTGATTCCAACATCAATAAACAGTATATACTTATCCCAAGACGTTAAAGGACATAGTTCAAATTTTTGAGATCCACTACAGCAAGCACATAATTTTTATCCTAAACCACTGTTTCACTATAACAAGTCAAATGCATCTCAGAATGCCAACAACAGCAGACTCCCTAAGGCTTCCCCACGACATAATTAAGCTTCCTCCTTCATGCTTAGATCACAAAGTGTAAGAACTTATATAAGACGAGTTAATCTTAGTACTGTTGGCTTTTCCCATTATTGTAAAACAACCTGCATCATAATTCTTTGGCAATGAGAAAATAATTGTACATAAGATTCATAACTTTGTTAAATAATTCAGCTTGAATCAAGTTTTTCGACCCTCCAAAACTATGTAATGTCACACGTGTTAAATCTTTCATGACTAGCAGACAATGAGAAAGTCGTCATTTTGAATATCAATCAATCAACTTATTTTAAGTTTAGATAGCCCAAACATGGACAAGGGCCTAGGCATGTCCTTTAGCTTTCAATTGTGCTAGCATCAACACAATAAACACAATATTCCATTTCGTTGACAAAATTTGACCACCAACATTAAATACGGGGTCAAGTATAACACAAAAACTGCAAGCGGGACTTTGTGATGAATGAAACTTCATAACAGCTAGCATAATAGACAAGAGAAAGAAGAATGGAACAAAGTATATCTGTGAGTCAACAAATTGAAGGCATTCCTCGTGTTTCATGCCCAAACATAACTCCAATTTCCAAATATTTTTTTCAACTTGAAAAAAAAGAACTACTTTTGTTTTTCAAATTTCACATTTTGTATGACCAAACACCCACAAAGACCTTGCATAGACAGCTAAGTGTCAGAGAACTTGTAGTACTTTTTATTTTGTACAATATTGCAGACTCCAACTTACTTGGTACGTGGATTTCAGTGTTGGAATGGTAATTAAACTTGTAATTAGATCTATAAAATCACAAAAAGACGAAAATAAGCAAAAAGAAAATAAAAATCAAAGGAATCTAATCACGTTAACTGCTCAAGAATACGCATGCCGAAACTCAGAACTTGGCTAGATAAGATAATATTAAAAATAATCATCCCCAACACAACCAAAATATTTCAAAAAAGCATTATTAATTACATGATTGCATCTCAATCTCAATTAATAGTTAGACAAACAACAACAACATTAAACCCAGTATAATCCCACAAAGTGGGTCTAGAACTGATGAAATGTACGCATACCTTGCCGCTACCTTACAGGTAGATAGACTATTTCCCATATACGCTCGATTCAAGAAAAAATCGTCCAAAGCAGTCCGGACAAAGAAGTACAAGAGTACAAGAGATATGAGATAGTAACAAAAACAACAAATAATAACACATGGTGGCAACCACAATAAAACAAAATGACAATCGAAGTATAAGAAACAACAGAAGTCGAGCAACTAGAAGAGAAAATTATTAGATAGACACAATTAATTATAGAATTAATTCTCAATTTTTTTTTTTTCAATTAGAGAAGGAACTCACCGGTTTTTCATAGAAGTAAAACATGGAAGGGCTAAGAAACTCCCTCCGTTTATTCAAAATCTCATCAGCTGACGGTCCATTGTACGGCGGTGGAGAATAATCAAAGTGAGGCATCCGAGGATGATTGATCATCATATCATCATCATCTTTT
The DNA here is from genome assembly GCF_002878395.1 of Capsicum annuum. NCBI lineage: Eukaryota > Viridiplantae > Streptophyta > Magnoliopsida > Solanales > Solanaceae > Capsicum > Capsicum annuum. The sequence continues at coordinate 151,480,711 of NC_061120.1, read as the reverse complement.
TTCGATGCTAAGCCAAATTGAGAATAACAACGTTGTGATAAACAACCTCGTACATCTCCGACAAACTTTGCGTTTCTTGTTATAAACCTCTGCATGTTGTTGGTGAATGGTGATGACAGAAACCGGGAGAAATTTTGGTTGATGATGTCAGAGATTGGTCTTAAGAAAGATGACAATGCGTCGAAATAGAATTAGACACAAAATGAAATTGGACGTGGAGGAGTACGTTTATATTGCGGTGGGTTTGATATGAAAGTTTTTAACTCTTGTCTATATCTAATCTTCTAAAAAATAAAAAAGGAAATAGAATCACACGGGAAATAGTATCAAATTGAGTTAATTTCTTAAATACTCACTCAATTTTAGAAAATTATTGACGACAAATTCTTTCAATTTCTATATTAAATAAATTGTTAGAATATCACACCCATTAAAAAAAAAAAATTAAGAATATAAATTAAAGATATGACACGCCCTTATAAAAGGATAGATCTCTTGAGAAATTATATTATTTTCTTAAATAGTTACTCAATTTAATAAAATTATTATCTACAAAATCATTCAAATTTCATATTAAGTGAATTTTTAAAATATGATATGTGCCTTAAAAATATTTAAGGCATAAATTAGGTATGACACCTTTATAAAAAATATTTAAGGACACAAATTAAAGATATGATACACCCCTTACATTTAGTGACACAAATTAAAGGTTATTTTTCACTATTATCCTTTTGATTATTTCCAAATTATTTCCAATATAAAGTAGTTGAAAAACTTAATTAATAGGAGGAATAAATATGGAAAAAAAGTCTTAATAATTCTCTTGATCTTTGAAACTTCTTATTTTGAGTTACTGTGAAAAAAATCCCAACAAAGTAAATTTAAATTTTATATTACTTCTCTATTTTCTTTATATATAAGCCAACAAAAAGGGACTATTACTGCACTGTAAAATTATGAGTTAATACATAAAAATATCCTAAATTTGACACCAATCGACATGTATTAACTACTAATGGACAATTGGTGTCAAGTTTAGGGTCATTTTTATGTATTAATTACTAATTAAAATGACCCTAAACTTGACACCAAATTATAACTTTGACCTTAAACTTTGACAGTGCACAAATATGACTTTTAACTATTCAAAACTGCACAAATATGACCTTCAATCCTACGTGACAAAACGTGTGTTCAACACGTAAAATTGGGCGCGTCCAGCTTAAAATCTAAGGGAATAATACATAAATATGACCTTAAACTTTGACAGTGCACAAATATAACCTTTAACTATTCAAAACTGCACAACTATGACTTTTAAATTACTCTTCACTATTATTTTTTCATTATTTTCGGCTAAAAAATGAAAATGACATTTAATTTCTTTAGTCATTGCGGAAAAAGAGCAATATTGAAGATTTATTAATTAGGCGGGTCAGCCTCATACGAAAAAATCGAACGGGTATGTATATATATTATAAAGTAGAGGAAGAATTTAAGTTATATAATATATCTAAATATTATTTATTTAAATATTAAATTAAAGATGAAACTATACTAATAATAAAAAATTATAGTTTTAATAAAACGTTATTAAATTAAGGTTATTAAGGATAGTAGTAGTAGTATATTAAATTAACGTTATCAAATTAATGTAATTAAAATATTATCAAATTAACGTTATTAAATTAACGAGGGGCGGACCTACGTGGTTGTCATGGGGTTCACCTGAACCCTCTTGGTAAAAAAATTACGTTGTATATATATAAGAAAAAAAATATATATTTATGTACGTATATTAATGTTGAACCACATGAAACAAGGCACTTAGATAGCCCAGTGGTGTTATTTGCTCTTCTTGGGCGCTTCCTTCAGCCTACTGTGCGGGTTCGATCCCTGCTAGTAGCTGTTTTTTTTAATTAAAAAAAAGCTAAGTGAAGCTGCTATAGAAATAAATAAAATAATAATAATAATAATAATTTTTTTAAATTAATAAAAAAGTTAGGTGCTGATACTATAGAAATATATAAAAAAATTATTATTATTATAATAATAATAATAAAAACGACGTCGTTTTAACACAAAAAGCAAAACTTTGACAGTGAACAAATATGACCTTTAACTATTCAAAAATGCACAAATATGACCTCTCTCCAAGTCAGCCTTTTAACGACGTGGCACCGTGTGATTGGATTATCTTTCCACGTAGGCGCGAGTGAGACTCACGCATGGGGTTGCAAAATTGGAGGTCATATTTGTTCAGGTTTTGAATAGTTAAAGGTCTTATTTGTGCACTATCAAAGTTTAAGATCAAAGTTATAATTTGGTGTTAAGTTTAGGGTCATTTTTATGTATTAACTCTAAAATCATTAAACATTATGTTTCATAAATTATACAAGGGAGTTTTTAAATTTAGTATTTTCTGGCTCTTTTAATTGATGGTTAGGCATGTGATAAGATCTTACATCTACGCGTTCACCATCAAATATGTGCTATATACTAAGAATGCAGCTAAAGCTTCTTCCACTTTGTATGTACTTATTTCTCCCTTTTACAGTGTCCTTAGTTCGAACTTTGAAATTTGCTGAGACTCCATCACTTTGAAGATTCTATTTGATTTTATTGTGCTCATGTTGTTTGTACGAGTTTTCTCCTTCTTCTATCTATAGAATTTGTCACTTCTTGATTTCACAATCTACTTGCTACAAATCATCTAGTCGTAGTTGTGTTAGTTTTTCGTTCTTTCAAAAATTTCGACATACATATCTACAATTTTGCTTTAATTGGATATTACCATTTGAAAATCAATACTTAGATACGCCATTTGTGTTTCGTATTTTGATTCTGTAAATTGGTATGTAGGGAGTAAAATACAGCTTCTCTCAAATTGGTATATATAAAATTTATCACTTCTTGATTTCACATACTACTTGCTACAAATCTTCTAGCCGTAGTTGTGTTTATTTTTCGTTCTTTCGAAAATTTTGGCATTCATGTCTACAATTTTTCTTTAATTGGATATTTCAGTTTGAAAATTAATACTTAGGTGTGTCATTTATGTTTAAAATTTTGGTTCTGTAAATTGGTATATATGGAGTAAAATGTGGCTTCTCTCGAATTAGTATATATAGAATTTGTCACTTCTTGATTTCACAATCTACTTGCTACAAATTTTCTAGCCATAGTTGTGTTTATTTTATGTTCTTTTGAAAATTCGACGTGCATGTCTACAATTTTGCTTTAATTGTATATTGTTGTTTAATCAATACTTAGGTGCGTCATTTGTGTTTCGAATTTTGATTCTGTAAATTGATATATTTAGAGTAAAATAAGACTTCTCTTGAATTTGATTTGCTCTCACTGTGAAAATATGATTCCTGTAAATGACTTCCGCTGTTATGTTGTTGGTATACCTCGATGCACCTAATCTGTTCATCCGGCTCTCTAACTCTTCTTGCCTATATTATAAGTGGAAGCTGGATACTTTCTCGATCTATTGGTCCTGCACTTGACCTTTATCAGTTGGATACTCCTACTCTTTTTTCTCCTGAATTTATGTTTAAAGGTTCAAGAGAGAAACCTTGTTCATTGCAACATTCAAGTTGGAGATGAAATAAAAAAAAATATTTTTTTCTCTATTTGCTTTAGTCCAAATTTTGTAGTCCTGTATATAGCTTGATAAACTTAATAAATTTAAATATTCAGTCTTTTTCTCTCTATCAATGTCTGGTTGTCTAACTCTTCTTGCCTATATTGTTGTGCCTCCACCTTTGCAATATATATGGTCCAAAAATTCAGCATCGATAAAATAACAACGAACACTCCTAGTTATACATGCAAAGTCTAGATCCTCGACATGAGTCGAGAGAAAAAGTCCTGAGAAGAAAATGTGATTTCAAAATCTCATTTTAGAGGATGAACAAGTACTCTCACCTATATAGTCATCATCTATACTATCCTTATTACGACCCAAATCAGGGTCTGACCGCGACGGGTATCTGAAGTTCATCATGAATCGGAGAATGCCCTCTTAACATAATCCAGCAGAATCAAATATACGTACCAGCGGATGGATTTCAAACATATAACAGAATAAGATAGGAAAGCTCAAAGAATATATAATAGATCGATATCCAACAACCAAAAACCAATAATCAATAATGATAACCAACCACAATACTCATGTCCACAGTAATGTCCAACAAAGATTCTAACAAAATCAAAGATAATATGATCGGAACATGCCCCTGACCATAGCCAAAAATAAATTCCAAAGATAGAGTCAAAACATAAGGAAACTCAAAGAATGAAATGAGGTCTTCCGAGGGATCGAAGCTCACCACTTCAGTCTGACTCACCAGTTTTTCCTCGATTTCCTAGTCACTGTGCAAGTAGAATAGAAGTATGCCCAGTCCCTGCATCGCGTGGGAATACAACATCCGAAGATGGTTAACTATTGGAGTGCTAGCATATAACTCACGGATACAGGATAAAATAATGTCATCTATCCAAAATAAAGTCAAACCAATGCGCGCGCGCACACACACACACATATATATAAGATGCTGGGGGAGGGAACAAGGCTTAGCATGAACTTTAAAACTTTAGCCTGGGTTGTGTAGCTTAACCATCATAAACTACCCATGAGCTATATGGATCAAGTTGTAACCCCCTTTAGCTGCACGAGCCGGAGATATCACAGAGGGCCAAGGATTTTCTTGCACCTTTTGCCAACCATGATACATTATATATACACTTGGAAAATTTCTTCATACCCCATAAGCACATGGTCATCAAGACCAACCCTTACGTCGGCAAACATGAGTTTCCAATATTAGTCCTTCAGGACTCGCACCTTCACGATCAGCTAACACAATCTCCATTAATTCCAATTAAAACATTTAACACATAATCGATCCACCAATTTTAGGAGTATTAAGACATTATTAAGTGGTATCATCATACCGACTCTAGCTTGCAAGCACATGTCATAAGTCAACACATTGGGGAATCCTTCATACCCCAGATTCCATTATTAAAATCACTTGGGAAATTTCTTCGTACCCCACAAGATTTTCAAGAAAATCATTTACTTGGGAGATCTCAAAATAAGTGATGTTATTAATTTGTAGGTACACCTCTTAAGAACATTACTAGCTCTTAGAAAGAAAACTTATCTTGAGTAAATATATTGTAAAAAATATAAAAATTTTATTAATTTTATTAAAAAATACAAAAGCCCGTGCTTGCATGGACCCAATGTATGCTACCTTTTTTGTGATACAAAAAAAAAATTTGAGAGTCAATTAAATTTTTTCATATTTTTTTAAAAAATTTAAATTATTGATTATAATGATATATAATTTTTTTTTATAGATTTTAGATTAGATATGTTACTCTTGTCGTTTCAATTTCTGTGAAACTGATAAAATTTGGAGAGTCAACTAAATTTTTTTATATAATTTCAAGATTTTTGTATGATTTTTAAATATTTAAAATTGTTAATTATTGTGATTACTTCTACATAGCATTCAGATGATATATGATACTCTCTCTATCCCAATTTATGTGACACTAATGGAACTTTACATAACTATATAAAAAAATCTATATATAGTTTTTTCATATTTTCAGTTGTTAATTATTGTAATTTATAGCACTTGCTATTAATTGATTTTTAAATAATGTATGTTACTCCCTCTGTCTTATATAACTGTGATAGTATTTGAAGAATGAATTAAAAAAATTATAAGTCGTTAAATATTTTAAGCCGTTAATTATTATAATTTAAAATAATTTTATATAATTTTTAAATACATATTAAATTAAAAAATACGACAAATAAATTAAAATGAAGAAAATAAAAAATTGTAAAAAAGAGACAGAGAAAGTTGGCATGACGACCTCCATCTGCTTCTAAAAAAATAAGATAAATAAATTAAAATGAAAAAAATAAAATATTGTAAAGAAGATACAGCGAAAACTAGCATGACGACCTCCATCTGCTTCTAAAAAGTAAAACAAATAAATTAAAATGAAGAAAATGAAAAATTGTAAAGAAGAGACAATTTGAAAGCTGACAGGACGAATTTCATCTGCTTTCACCACTGCTCTTTTACATAAAAGAAATAAGGATAATTTTCTTAAAAAATATTTAACGTGTTCTTGACTATATAAATCAAACACTTATATTGAGTCAAAATGAAAGAAAGAGGCATCACTAACTTTGAAATGGAGGAAGTGTACAATAACAATTAAAATAAAAAACTTACAATATAGACTAAATAGAAAGTTATAATATAGATTTTAAGGTGCAAACCGTTCATATTAATAAGTTATAATAAAAATAATTATAATTTAAAATTTTTAAGTCATGCTAAAATAAGCCTAGTGAGTTTAGTTACATGACTAGATATTAAATAGGAAAATAGATTTAGATTATTCATTTATGCAAAGTTAAAGAATAGATATCCAATATTAGTGTTATTCCTAATGTCTAATTGAATATTTTTGCTAGTATTAGTATTGATTTGAGCTTTATTTGAGCTAGTAATATCTATGGACTATAAAATTTATTGGATCATTCAAAATTTTAAGTTTAAACTTGCAATAGTATATTGAAAGATGAAAATAATAAAAAAGTTTAGGAAAGATTTATAAATTACATCACATTAATATTTTTAAAAAACGGTATAAATATAATATTTTGTTTCGATTTGATTTGATTTTTTTTAGTTAAAATCAAACCAAACTAAGTATAGTCATATTTTCTTTTTCAACATCAAATCAAGTTAAACCAAACCATTAATATTTTTTTTTAAAATTAACTTAATTTACAATTTGATTCAATTTATGATTTAATTTTGTTCATTCCTATTTAGAAAGACAATGAAAGTCACCTATTCATTGGGATCTCTACACTAGGAGAATAGAGAGTATTCACAAGTATTTTAGCATCTTAATTATATTTTTCCTAGTTTTGTCCTTGTAAATTATTAAAAATGAAATTATTTACTATATATAATTTCCAGAAGAACTAATTAGGATGTTTTAAGGTGCAAAGCATTAAGAAAATACGATTAAGTGCATATCAACAAAAGTGAACATATATTAAAGGGTATAGATTGTAAATTATCTACCTTTTAAGTGTTTTTTCAAATCTGTTGTTACTATGTAAGATTATATACTAATTTGAGTAATTTTGTCAGAGCAAAATAAAGATAAATCACTTTACTAGATAATTTATTAATTTGAGTTACCATTTAAAGAATTAACTCTAATCAAAATATAACAATATTATAAAATATTATGTACTTTGTTAGTGCATAAAATTAAAATCTTGTTACTCATTGCATTATCGAAATCTTGGTAGGAAGCGGTTTCCCCGAATGAATTTTACACTACGTGAATTTGAATTAATCGAGCTTTAATGCGGGTACCGAATACCGAATAAGAAAAAAAAAAAAGAATTCTAATTATATACATCACTACTAAAAGTACGTTGAACAACGTTGGATTATTGACTAAAATGGATCCAAAACGACGAACCCGACCATGTCATAAAATGACGCATCCGTTCTCTTAAATAAACTTATAAATATCATGTTTATTAAAAGAATCGATATAAAAATAAAATTCAAAAAATTAGGAGATTACGTGGTTTTTTGTTTTTAGAAAATTGGAATCAAACTCAAATATTTACCATGTCATTAAGCAATTCTACTACTTACATTAGTTACAAAAAGAAAAAAAAAATCTACTACTTACATTTGTTGTTTTCATTTATAGTTTTATACTCTATCTTCAACTATAGTGTTATACTCCAAAAACCGACGGACATCCTAAGTTTGTACTCTGATGTTTAGTGCACAAAATATATACTTGAAACAAATCAAACTTCTAACTCCACATGTAAGTTGCATGTACTTTTTTTCATTTTATTTTAATTGGTCATCTTATTAAAAATAAATATCGCATATTAGTTGATCACTTACTAGATCAAGATGAAATTAATTAATTTTTTTAAAAATTTATCCTTATAATTAATGATATAAATTAAATGTGAATAAATATAATTTTTATATCTATTCCTATACAATCTTTTAATTACCGTGTAAAATAATCCAACTAAAATGAAATGGTGAGAGTATTAGCATATCATCATTTGCGAATGAAGATTTTTTGGTTGATTTCTAGCACTATTGGAATAATATCCGAAAGTACATTCAGAGTCTAGTCAGATTTAAATTTGGTTACGTTCCGTTTACGTATTTACAACTAATGGTTACTTCATACTTGTATTGCTGGAAATAATAATGGGTATATATAAGATTTATATCTCGTAAAAATATTTTATTGGTCCTTTTAAAAGGTACTGTATTAGATTACCATATTTAGAAATTAAACACTAGATTAGTGCAAAATGTAGGAAACAAATTGTCTGGATTTAGTGCTATGTGTAATAATTTGAAAACTTTGTTAGAAACACTTAAATAATTACTTAATTAAGTTCCACGATTATTTCCCACTTAAGTTATTATATTATACTTCTTACCATACAAATTTTGCTAACATTGTCTTTAAGAATTAAAAACTAGTAATGGACTTCAATCGATGTGACATATAACAACAGGATGATACATGATACATACATTGTCACTCAAAAAACTTGTAGTACATTACTCCGAATTCCACGTAACTTTACCTGCTCATTCTACCAAAATTTCATATAACTTCAACAAACATAACATGACATTGCTTTAATTCGGAACAATAAAGAGGTGAACTTGGTAGTTGGTGGCGTCTTTATTTTCGAGAAAAAAAAAAAAAGCTGTTGCCTTTTTGAAAAATAACGCATAAATTAAAAAAGAACAAAGAATTTCAGTTGAAAAATTAATGAATCAATCAAATTAATTCTCAACTCTTTAAGCAAGTGTAGAAGTGGTTTTAGATTTATACCCAATAAATTATTGTCCTTTCTATAACGTGGGACAATATTGCTCTATTTCTCATTTACCATCCAACCCAAACGCAATGAGTACGAGTAGGGGTGTTAATTGTTTGGTTTGAGTCGTTTTTAATTAAAAAACACAATTAAATTAATTAAGTCGGATTTTAAAATTCTAAAATCAAATCAAGTCAAACAAAATAAAAAGTATCGGTTTGATTCTTGACAATTTGGTTCTAATATTAGGAATCAATAATTTTTTTCTAGTATAACAATATGAATGTATATGAATTTTTATTTATTTTTTAACATTATTTAGAAGTTTTAGCATATATAAATTGCATAACTGTAGAAGTTCTTTCATTTCAAATGTCTAAGATTCATAAAATTAATATAAATTTTTAAATAGAATAGTCAACCCTTAAAAAATTAAAGGAGCAAGCCATTGAAGAGTTGATGCATATCTTCGCAAAGAAATTTAAAACTGCCAATACACCACACCACATATGTACAATTAGCGAATTAGATAATCATCATTTATGAAAAACTGATATTATATATTCAAACCAAACCAAACCATGAAAAGTACTTAAATGTGTTATAGTGGATGTGAAATAATTAGACTAAAATCAAATTATTGATTAAAAGGTATAAAATATTTATAATTATTTATGAAAAGTTAATATTATATATTCAAGCAATTGTAAAATTTATATATATAATTTATCGATCCAAATTGATTATTTTTTTCAATTCTTCCTTTATAGAACCATAATCAAACCAAATAATGCTGCTTTTTAAAATTTAAAAATAAAACAAACCAATCAAATAAAATATCAATTCTTTAATCGATTTAATTGATTTAGTTTACGATTTAATTTGATTTTTAACTAAACCATGAACACCCTTATATGAGTCTCATTTCACATATAAATTTTCAACATCTTTTTCATTAATAAATTTTACGCAGTGTAAATTCAATTAATTTGAATCTTAAAGCAAGTTTCGAATATCGAACGAAAAACCTAAGAAGAGTATTCTTAAAAATTTAGTGAGTGTACATGTACCACTGGCATGACTTGGCATTTCATTTTATTACTTCGATTACTGCCTCAATGTCTGAGAAATCGGATGCTTGCTTTTCCATATAGTCCAGTCTGCAGATCCATTTGAAGTAATAAAATGAGCGCTAATAAAGGACGTGGTAGAGTTGTAAGTATTTCTTTTCTTTTAATAAAAAAAAAAAAAAAATTTAAATTATCTTGAATATAAAATTGCTTTTGTTAGAGAATATTTTACCTATCAATATAAAACTTTTTAATATAAATTTAAATTTAATTGAGTTCAAAATATCAAACATACAATTGGAAAAAAAAAAAGGTAATTAAATGAGTTGGAACCTCATATTCCCAAATTGGGATGAGTAAATTATTGAACAGATGGCAAAAAAGGAAGGGGTGAGGGGATGGATGGGAACAAAAAGACCAAATGGGTAGCTCCTACTCCCTCTATCTCAAATTACCTCTTTCAAATTTTTTAATTTAATTTCTCATTTTATTTATCTTTTTTTATTAATAAAAAAATAACTTTTTTCATATTTTATCCTTTATATTAATTATTTTTTATTTAAATTAAAATATAAATATTATTTAATAAGAATATTATAATAAATTAATTATACTATTAATTATTTTTCTTAATTAATGTATCATCTCAATTTAAAACGAATAATTTGAGACTAACGAAATATAATATTAGGCAATGATGATAGTGATAGGATTACCACATGCATTTATTTCGTTTCGATACTTGTCTTTATTTAATTATTTCACTTGCTCCAATACCGATACAGTCCTTCATTTGTCAATTGACATGTTGTCTCCTGGCTAAAAGTTCTATATCAAATATTACGTATTCGATACCCAAAATGCTTTAAAAATATACTAATACATATACGTAAGTTACTTTGATACTCTCTGTACATCTTTATTGGAATGGGTGAAGTATATAAAAAATGTAATATGCCAAAAATTAACATGTCAATGGTGAGTTTTGAATCAAAATATGCTATAAAATTTAAAAAATATCAAAATATGTCATATATTTAAATGTTAACATAATATGCTTAACTTTTTTTTTTAAGAGAATTGTATGTATTATTTGTAATGAAAGTTGCCAAACGGAGTTACATTTCTTGAAAAGTACATAACTCATTTAAAAAGAGAGTTAAACATTTTTTTCTACATAACTCACTTTTTAAGTGAATTATATAATAAAAGTTACATAACTCACTTAAAAAGAGAATTATGCATTTTTTCTACATAACTCGCTTAAATGAGCTTGTGAATTATAAATGAAGAGAAAAAATATACAAGTTTAGAATCCAACAAGCTTCTTCATATCACAACACAAATATATGAATTATAAGTAGTAATTAGGAGTTTAGGACTCATAAAAATTTTATCAATTACTATTTCTCCTAACCCAACCTAATTAATGCATCCCCATTATGCGTCATTTGATGGTTAATGATTTGTTTAGAAATCGATTTGAATCAAAAAATCAAACCAAATCGATTAAATAAATCAATTTTATTTGGTTTTGAGTTAGTTTGGATATAAATTTTTAAAAATCGATAATACTTGATTTGGTCCGATTTTATTTAATAAACTGAATAAAAATTAAACCGACACGATAAATTATATATGCAAATTTTATAATAACATATATTATATTTTATAAATAATTTTAAATTCTTTATATCTTTTTCATGAAAATTTTAGTTATCTCTAATAGTATAATGAACTTTATATCTTAAACTCATTTATTAAAAGAAAATCATAAATTCAAACTCATTTATTTAGAGAAACAACAATGAAATTTATCTATATGTGTGTGTGTGTGTCGACTTTATTCAATTAATTAAATCTAATAGATCTTTAGATATTTTTGTCATAATTCAAGAAATGATAGTCACCACAATAAAAGATTAACAAATGAAAAAATTTAAAAGAGAGAATTATCATCATATTTTAGAAAAATCGAAAAAGCCAAACCAAATCAATAGATATAAATTATATTTGGTTTTGTTTGATTTTAATAATTAAAAATAGATTAAATTAATTTGATTTTGATTTTACCTCAAAATCAACTCAAACCTAACCATTAACACCCTGTGCACAAGTTCACCCCACCAAAAGTTAGATTGCAACCTCAATTAGCATAAGTTATAGATATTACTAATTAGGCATGCCTGTATGGTATTCCAAATAATTACTTCTTCTCCTTTATATTTTCTCTTCATTTATAATTCACAAGCTCTTCATTTACATAACTCATCTTTTGAGTGAGTTAAAAAATGTGTAACTCTTTTTTTAAGTGAGTTATGTAATTTTTATTGCATAACTCACTTAAAAAATGAGTTATGTAGAAAAAAATGCATCACTCTCTTTTTAAGTGAGTTATGTAACTTTTGTTATATAACTCACTTTTTAAGTGAGTTATGTAGAAAAAAATATATAACTCTCTTTTTAAGTGAGTTATGTACTTTTTCATAAATTTAACTCCGTTTGAGAGTGCAAAATCAAAAGATATCATGAAATTAAAAAAAGTATCAAAATATGCCATATATTTAAAATGTTACCATAATATGCTTAACTCTCTTTTTAAGAGAAAAAGAGAGTTATATATATTATTTTTAACGAAAATTCAGAAACAGAGTTAAACTTTTTAGAAAAATACATAACTCCCTTAAACTCTCTTAAAAAGAGAGTCATCCATTTTCTTCTACATAACTCACTTTTTAAGTGAGTTATGTAATAAATATATTACTTCACCTTTTCTAACTTTACCATTCATCGCCACTTTACCCTTTTACTTCAAAAGCAAAACCTTCAAGTACCACAAAAGCTCACTGGTCCCCATTGATTCAGCATAACACCACATATAAAATTACGAAATTGATTCTCCACTGCTCCCCCATCCAACATAAGTTTTGTTGATTAGTGATCGTCGATTCTAATTATTTTTTTGTGCTTCAAAATCAAACAAGTGAGGTATTTTTTTTAATTTTATATATTTTTTAATACTAAATTGAAGTATGAATTTAGATTTGATGTGGTGTTTTATAGTAGCTTGTGGAATTGACAGTGCTTATGGGATGCATTGTTCATACTTTTGAATGAGATGTTCTAAGCTTAGAAACTTTCATCAAATGAGACAAGTTGTTCTTACTTATGAATGAGATGTTCTAAATTTTCCTCCACACTCAACATTATAGTGCAAAATAAGAGGCCAAGAAGAGAAAATAAAAGTCTTTCTATCAAAAAGGAAAAAAAAGATTAAAAAAATGACTTATTAAATTTCTTGCGCCTTGAATTTTATGAACAATTTTCTATACTAGTGGTGCTATTATGAATTAACTCATGATCATTTATACTATTTTTAATTTCGAGTTATGTATATGCATAAGTGGATTAGATATTATAATAATTTGAGAAGAAAATTAATAATAGCAAAAGTAGGCCAACCTCCAAAAGGTCATTAAAAGGTCAGCGAATATTGTTACTGAATTTAGATAGTGAAATGGATAATAATTTGAATAACAAATTGGTTGGACCTAAATTCATGTCTTTATAATTCGACACCATTTGAAAATCAGTATCTTGTTCACTTATTATTAGTTACTAAGCAAAATAACTTTGCTCACTTATTGTTAAACAATGTAGATGTAGCATCAACATATACAGTTACCAAATATGTGAAGTGTAACAAGTTTCATATATTAGAACAAAACACTTTAAAAATCATGGTAAAGGTTATATGGCCAAAGAAAATGAAAACAAACTCAACTCCCTAGTGCCTATAGTTTTGTGACTAATATTACTCCTAAATTATGCGTAAATAGAAGTTACCACCGAATGTTGTCCCTACTCGTTATTGCCTTTTAGTATTTAAATTTTATCTAGATGTTCTATTTTTCTTTATATGGAGTGCACATGAAGTTAGCTCTTTTTTATTTTCAAAAGTATAGTTGAATCTTATTTTCTCTTTAATATTTCAATGATAATCACATGTTATTTATTGTTGATTTGCCATAGTTTAGGAAATATATTTCCATTGATCATAGAAAGTATACCTCAATTATTTTGTTGAATATGTGTTATTTTTCACTATCTGACCAAAATTTAACATTAAATGTACAGATAAATTATGCCGCGTACCTTGCATTCAGGGCCCACTGATTCTTCATTACTTACATTACAACGAGCTCACCGATCACAATACTTATGGGATGGACGAATTCATCCCACTAAGACTGTGTGTCCGGAGAAGGTTGAGTCAACATGGGACATATTTTATAATCCCCGACCTTAAGATTGTGTCATACATTACATATTGAGGGCGGGGTTATACGACATCATTAGAATTGGAAAAATTCAGTTTGGTCACCCACTAGTAACTGCTATGACTGAGAGGTGGAGGTTAGAGACTCATACTTTCCATCTACCTTTTGGAGAGGTTAGTATTACACTACAGGACGTGGAGATGCAGTTGCATATGCCAATGTAATGGATCTTAATTTAGATTAGCGTACTATGTTACGAGATTTCACTGGCATGGAGGTTGAACCAGTGGTCATTAATGGGCATTATCGTATCTATTATTATGATTTTGAATTATCTTCGACAACAGCTTTTACTTCATCCCATTACTGTCGAGACGCCTGAGGAAAGGGTTCAGAGCATTGCTCGATTGTACATGTTGTTGCTTATGGGTGGAATTCTTTTCACAAATACATCTACCAGACTATCAAGCTTGCAATACTTATATTTTCTTAGAGATCTAGACAGGACTAAGAACTATAGCTGGGACAACGTTGTTCTAGCATATTTATATAGGTCTCTTTGTCGAGTATCCATGTGCGCTAGTCAGTTAGGAGAATTTGTTCCACTTCTTCAGGTAATTTTTCTTATTATACAAACTTAAGTTGATTAATTATTTGTTTATTTAAAAATAATTTTGATGTAACCACTAGATTTGGACTTGGAAGAGGATTTAGCCGTTCACGATAGAGCCGACTGGGCCAATTGCTGACGATGAGCCCGTGCTTCCATATGCTAGAAAATGGACACGGGAAATTCGACACGATTTAGAGGCACACCATATTGTAGTACCAATGAGAGATCAACTTGATCACATGACAGAGGCACATATATATTTTATTTATGCTATATTATGTTGTATTGCGTGTGGGATCATATTTATATGGGAGAAACGTATTGTGTGCAATTTGTGTTTTATTGAAATATGTCGTGTGGGGTCATTTTACGTTGTTTTTAATGTTATGCAAATTATTGATTGTATAGGTATGTGAGATGTCTTTTTTTTAAATGTGCCACGTGGGGCCATTTTATGTTGTTGTTAATGTTATTATAAATTATTGCTTGTATAGCCGTACAAATAAAGTCTTTTTTTATTGAAAAGTGTTGTGTGGGGTCATTTTATATTGTTGTTATTGTTAATATAAAATTATTCCTTGTATAGGCTTGCGAGAAGACTTTTTTTCATTGAAATGTGTCGTGTGGGGTCATTTTATATTGTTGTTATTGTTAATGTAAAATTATTGCTTGTATAGTCATATTCGTCCGCTACAACTTAAACATATTTCTATTTATCATGATTTAGAAATTGTTGGACACATTATTGTAGGAGAAGTTTACTCCTATAAAATTGAAGATTCTATTATTTGGGGTGAAACACTCTAGTGGTCCAAGCTATATTCTAAACGGTGTGATTATGAGGTTTTATGTCGTTGGCATGATTTGATCATACCCCAGGCAATTTCTACGATATTTCAGACATATAAATTAAGGGATGAAGAACAAGTTATTGAGCACCTGAATAAGGAAATATTATAAATGAAAAAAATATTGTAGCTCTTTCATGCATTAGACGATCTGAAGTATCAAAAAGCAAATAAAGAAGAGCATTGAAAATTACTCAAAGATCAAAGACTACATAGAGATAATACCTACCCGATATACCCAATAGTAAATGAATGGATAGGTCTTAAGAAATATTTACCACGAACATTGAATTTTGGAGTACCTTATTATTGTATAAATCAACTGAATTTAGTTAGGTCAACACAACAAACGAATTTAAATTGGGGTCTAAATTAAAGCAACGAAGAGAAAGCCGATGTAGTTCCTGAAACTGACGAAAAAGATATGTAATTTTTTATATTATTTATTTTGTTTTACTCTAATGTTATAAAAATTAAACATTTTATTTCTGAGTAAAATACTGACGCCATTTATTAATATGAAACTACATGATACAATAACATGTAAATAAATCATAACAACACATACAATTATCATGATCTCCTAGAAGTACTAGCACCACCGGAGATATTTCCTACTCTATATACATTACGCTTTTTCAATGGATAATTACGCATATCATGTCCTGGTTGTTTACAAGTAGAACATTTATGAGAAATACTACTTTGTGAAACATTCATTTCATTAGGAGTTCGTTTGTTTGACTTGACCTTTATTTTGCGCAAAAAAGACTTATTTGCAATCATTGGGAATGTAATTTTCGGTTAATAGTCCTCGTCACCAAGTGAATTCAAATATCCCGCGTAAGCCTGCTTGTAGAATGCCATAGAGAATTCTGATGTAATATAATTCCACGCAGAATTTTCAATAAACTCAAACACCCTAATTGCATGAGAAGTGATTTGATTCTTATTTACCGCACGTACATGATCTTTGCGTCTCATTAACAATTTATTTATTACCATCCTTTTCATGGTGGGAGTTGAATGTCCTGATTTCGAATATGTTATCTGTCACAAGATAATTTTGGATACTATGCATTGATGCTTTTTTCCTATATTCCTCAAATTTTTTAAAAGAATTTGACATCCATTTTTGTTTGTCAATCAATAGTTATTTTGCATACTTTGATCTCTGAACAAAATGATCCACAATCATATTGCTAGACATTTTGACAATTGCAGTCACTGGCAGTCCCCTAGCCGACTTCAACAAGCCATTGAATGACTTGGAGCTATTTTTTGTGAGCATACCCCATCTCCTGTTGTCATCCTTGTGAAAGGTTCATTTTTCTAATTTGATATTCATCAACCACTCATATGCTGGCAAGTGTGTCTCTTTTATCAACTCCATTCGTAAGAAGAATTTTTTCTCTTGGATAGCAGTTGCAGCTGCCCATAAGAGGTTGTTTAGTCAAACACTTTTGTATGCTTTCTGATAATTCTCCTTCAAGTGTCTTAAAAAGTAGCGGTGATAGGCAAAAGGAGCTTGCCAATTACGCTATATCGAGACACTTTCGAGAATGCCATGATATGTGTCAAATATCAAGGTAATACCTTGACGATCACACACAATATGTTCATGCAAATCATGCAAAAATTTAGTCCATATACCAAGGCTCTTATTCGCTATTATAGCAAAAACTAATGGAAATATGGATCCATTGCCGTTTGTACCTACCACAATCGATAATTTAATATCATACTTATCATATACACGTTTTTCATCTATTGACATCATTGGCCGACAATAACAAAAATCATCGACACATGGCTTAAACGTCCAAAACACATAATTGAAAATACGTTCATCAACTCCTTCATGTTGTTCGAATTGCCATTCATCAATGAAGCCTGGATTGAAATGTTTCATAGCTGCCATAAACCTTGATAATTCACGAAAGGAGCCCTCCCAATTTTTATAGACTAGTTCAAAGGCATGTTTTCGTCCAAGATAAGCCTTACGATGAGTTATTATTTTGCGATTTTTATTGAGAACAGATGTTTGACAATCTTTTATAGGATACTTATGAACAGTTATGCATGAAAATTATAAATAAAATAACATATTAATTTATATCATAAGATAAATTCAAAAAAATAGTACCTTGGTGTCTTTTCAATATACGGTACAAAAACAGTTGGAATCATATTTATATCCAAATTGAAGTGACCTCCGCGACAGTCACCCATATTACAAGTGTGCTTTCCGATCTATTTTCCAATTTTCCAGAAGTTATTACTACTATCCTTAGTAGCACAAGGTTTGAATGAACAACCTTGATCTACACGCTTGCAATAAATTCTAAAGACTTCTTTTTCTGACTTAACGACAAAGAACTCCCTACCTTCTTTAAAATGATAGAGCCTAATCACTCTTTGTAGATCATTTTTTGATTTGAACAACATCTTGCTAGCAAGATAAAAGTTTTCATTTAGAAAATTTGTTGGTTCACGCCACACATTCGTAGAATTAAAATCATTTTTATGCATATCCATAACAATATCTAGTCCTTCCTGAAAATGATCAAGAAATGAAATTTCATTGAAATAAAAATGAGGCCTATTGATTGGTAGCGGTATTGACGCCGACTGTGGAATTGATTCTTCTTGAGAATAAGGGCTCATGGACATGCCTCTTTGTTCAGAATTTGACCTCACATCATCGTCATTCGATGATGAGTCATAAGGACATTCACCGCCCTCAGCATTATTAGGCTCACTATCATCGCCCTGTGACAATTCACTATAATTTGGTTGGTTACCATTTTCAACATCATCTGGTACAACATGTTCACCTCGTGTGACATTATCCCTACATTTCAAATAATAAAATAATTTTAGCACATTTCAAAAGCATAAATAATAAATACATGAAATTAACCATCATAAATTATTATCAATAATATTTTAGACCAACCGATAATAGTCAGCAGTATCCAAACTCAGTGATAAAGATGTTCCAGCATTGTCCTTCCATTCAAGCTGAGATGGTTGATCATAATTATAATGATTTTCAAGAAATTCATCATTATTCTCGTCACGCAAAGTTAAGTTCCTAAAAATGTAACATATGACATAAGAAATAGATAAAAAATCATTGAAAATATATAATATTAAGAATAACACAAATTAAGAGACATTACCAGTCATTTTAGTTTAAAGTTTCGTTCAAATCAGGTATTAAGGATTGTATTGGCATGTTACTCAACACGATGTATTGTGGAGCATTCATTTAAAAAAAAAGTATTATACTGATTTAAACGAGCATCAACAACATTAGTTGGAACATCAAATTGCGTATGCAAATTTATTTGTGTCGGAGAGTGCGCAGAACGATTTTTACACTCCTTCTTAACATAAACTTGAAGAATGTTCAGCTTTATTTGACTAGCATAGTCACAAGGAGCCCTCAGAAATTTAGTCAAGGACTCATCGTCACTGATAATCCATTCTCCATAATTTACCAATCCTTGTGATGAGAACGATTTTGGATATGGTCTAACTATAAATAAATCAAAATCATCATTTTTTATTTTCATTCTTCTAAAAATAGATTCTACAAATTCTCTGTAACCAATTGAAATTGGATACTTGACGTTGAACTTGGGGAAAATACTATAACATATTGAATTTTTCTCGTGAATAATTTTGCCATTCTCAAAAAGTATAATTTTAACACGTTCAACATTCATTCTTTAAGCTTTGATTAAGTTTTGAAAAGAAGAGTCGAATTTGAACAAGTTTGAAAAAGAAGAATTAAATTTAAAGAAGAAAAATTCAGTTTCAAAAGAAGAGTTGAGTGAATAAAGAATGAAGAGTCTAGAATGTATACTTATGTTTAAATAGGAGAAATATGAAAGCTGGTGGAAAAAGTTATTTACACATAACTCATATATTTTTAGAGTTATATTCATATAATGGATAACTCACTTAAATAGTGAGTTATGCATTTTATTTCTACATAACTCATATAATTAGTGAGTTGTATATGATAAATGTGAGTTTTATATATATATATATATATATATATATATATAATAGGTGAGTTTTATAGAAATAAGAAGGATAACTCTTTTTTTTGTGATTTTTACACTATTTCTAATGGTATTTTTTATGATTGACAAACGTTTTTGATGAACATGTCAACTTTTTGCATAACTCATATATTTTTAGCACTGTATTCATATTTCATATCACTAATAAAGTTATGCACTTATCACACATATTTTAAGAGTTATATTCAATGGATAACTCTTTTTTTTTTAACTTATTTTATATTTGAATAACTCACATAATCAGTGACTTTTACTCCATCTGTTACGTAATAGTTAACCTTCTTTCTAAAAAAATAAAACTTTAAAAAGATAAAATGATTGTTCACATAATATGTAAGTTTTTATAAAGTGAGTTATATAATTTTTATTATATTTATTTAGAGGAAAAAGCAAGTTATGTAACTTATATATTTATAATTCTATTATATAACTCTCTTTTTAAGTGAGTTATGTAAAAAAAAAATGCATAACTCGGTTAAAAAGAGAGTTATGTATTTTCTATTATCTAACTCACTTAAAAAGTGAGTTATGTAGAAGAAAATGGATGACTCTCTTTTTAAGAGAGTTATGTAACTTCTAATTATATAGATCTCTTTTTTAGTGAGTTATGTAAAAAAAAATGCAAAACTCTCTCAAAAGGAGAGTTATGTACTTTTCTAAAATTTTAACTCCATTTCTGAACTTCCGTTAAAAATAATATATATAACTCTCTTAAAAAGAGAGTTAAACATATTATGGTAACATTTTAAATACATGGCATATTTTGATATTTTTTTAGTTTCATGACATATTTTGGTCTCGGACTCTCCGTTTGGCAACTTCTGTTAAAAAAAATATATATAACTCTCTTAAAAAGAGAGTTAAGCATATTATGACAACATTTTAAATACATGACATATTTTGGTACTTTTTTTATTTTCATAACATATTTTGGTTTCGGATTCGCCAATGGCTGCAGGCTGAACTAGACTTTTATGTCATGAATTCTGAAATTTTGAATTTTATGTTTATGAATTTTGAAGTTTTGAAAATATAAGCTTGGTATATTAGGTGTGATAAATTAGAGTAATACTATTACGTGGAATTTTTAAACATAATAATAAAAGATTCAAAATTAAAATTATTGAGTTTTGTCTAATTGATAGATGAAGCTCTAACTCTGCCCAGCCAAGAAATGTGATCCATTAGCTATTCAGGAGAACAAATACTCGCACTCAATATTTGCACAACTATAATAATGTATCACGAGTAAATAAAAATTAATAGGAAAATACACTTAATCCAACCATGACTAACTGAAGAAATTTATATAAAAAATAAAAAAAATACATATTAGTATAGACTTATTAATTTGGTACAAACAACATATTGGGCTTAAATTTGAGAGAATATCATGCGGAAGTTAATAGTTACAAATTATTGAGATAATAAATAAAATGACAAGAAAAATATACTAAAACATAATAGTATTGAAATGATTCGATCAATTAGCCAGCATATTAAAAACCTAAATGAAAAAAATAAAAACAAATTGAGAGAAAATCTCTCCCTAAACAAAACTTTTAAACGACTACATTGTGGATGCTATTGTGTTATGGCTTGAGAAGAGAGATCTTCTATTTATAAAAGTCCAAAACTTCTCCACAAGAAAGAATTAACCAATTATGAAACAGAGTTTGGAGCCTAAAGGGCAATTTTTTTTATCCAAAATTTCAAAGAGGCATATCAAAATGGAAAAGAATCAAAATGGACAAGTGTTTACCTTATCCATTAAAAAGTTCACGACATTAGTCACATAGTAAAATACAAGTAAAATCACGATTTTACCTTACAGGTAAGTCACTTATCTTATCCTTTGACTGAAAAGTGACTGAAAAAGTGTAAGGTAAAACAATGATTTTACCTTATAAGGTAATGGAGTAATTTACCTTATCTTTTGACTGAAAAGGTGGAAAATAAATTCTCCAGAGAAGGAGTCTCTGCAAGATGAGACTTAACGCTGACAAGGGAGAGAATAAATTTCTATTGTTGGTTGATTGTAAGTCCAGTATCTCTCCTTATAAGGTAGGATCTCATGTTCACCTTGTTAGGTAGGATCTCATATTTACCTTGTAATAGCTTCAAAATTTACGGTGCTATATAAAAAGTATGAGTATAGTTTTCTTTCATTTGCATAAATTACTTTTTAATTAAATGCATGTTTTTAAGAATTTAATATATCAATAAATAAAAGTTTTACAGGACATAGATAATCCTCGAAGATCAACAAGATCACATGTATCAACTGTTTCGTATTTCAAAAATTCCTGCATTCGAGAACATGTTCCCCGTAGAAGACGTTAAGAATTTATTTGCTTTGTAATTTTACTTTTGAATGCTTGATTCTCTATGTAAAACTAGAGGAGTATGCCCGTGTCAGCACGGATCCAACATTAAGATATTTATTTGTCTTTTCAATCTTGATATATTTAAATAAAAAATTTTAATAAAAATATTCCATAGCATTATCCGGAATCTAGCATGAGTTCAACATGTATTATTTTAATACGTATTTAGATAATTTAAGTTGTTAACTATTGTAATTTATAATACTTTCTATGTAATTTTCAAATTAATATATGTTGCTTTTCTTGTCCAAATTATTGTGGCATTGATAGTCAATTATATTTTAAAAATAATTTAAGTTTTTAATTATTGTGATTTATAATACTTTTCTTCTATTCCAATTTCAGTGACACTAATATAATTTCAAGAGTCGACCAAATATTTTATATCTTTTAAATTTTTTACGTTGTTAATTATTGTGATTTCTAGTATTTTTCATGTAATTTGTTTGAAATATATAACATATTAAATTATTTTTAGATATTTTAAGTTGTTAACAATTGTAATTTATAATACTTTTTATGTAATTTTTGAATAATATATGCTACCCTCCTTGTCCAGATTTGTGTCGACGACAACCAATTATATTTTTTAAATAATTTAAATTTTTTATCATTGTGATTTATAATATTTTTCCTATCTCAACTTATGTAGCACAATGCTTAAATGACTATAATAATTAATTAGGGGTGATATAGTAAAATCACGATTGAAGTAGAAATCAATCAATTTTTTTTTAAAAAAAAATTGTTAATTATTGTTATTTACTTTACTTTTTATTTCATTTTCAAATAATATATGTTGCTTTATATCTTCTTCTGTTCCGTCCCAATTTATGTTGCACTAATATAATTTTGATAGTCAATCAAATATTTTATGTTGACATATCATTTTGTTATTCTTATTTTTCTAACACATAAATGACATAATGAGTGATATAGTAAAATTATCGTTTGAAAGACGAAAATTTAATTTAAAACATTAAGAGTTAATTTCGTATTTTATGTCTATTTTATTTTTTATTAAATATTATTTATTTTCTTAATACCTAGATGACTCATAATAAATAATTAAGAGTGGTTGATTATGTTATTACTATAAAAATTAATATACTTTTACTATATCCAATAGTAATAATCGATAATTCACCGGAATAGTATATTAATTAAATACGGGATGCTATATTTGCATATGCAAAATATGATATTATGAAATATTATTGGATAGTGCATTATATTTATCTTTCACAATAGTAAAATTTTACTATGTGTTTTTCAAATGCTCAAAAATGCCCCTCATTAGATTTATGGCTCAAAAATACCCCTCCGTTAAATATTTGTCTATAAAATACCCCTCCCTCTATCTAAAATGGGTCAAAAATACCCCCTGTTAAATATTTGGCTCAAATATACCCCTCCCCTTAACGAAATTAAATTATTTTGATTGACCTAAACCCAAACTTTAACTTTTTAACCCTAATACTTTATTTTTTTTTTATATAAAAGTATTTATTAAAATTAAAAAAAAAAAGATAATGAAAAAAAGTATTTGAATTATAATATAAATTGGTTGAATTTTATTTGAAAAATAAACATACATTTATTCTAAAAAGGTATTTTCACTTTACATCTTTTTAATCTTTAAAGAAATTAACGAAATATAAATTTTCACTTAAAGAAATTACTGAAATATAAATTAAATGATGAGCTTTATATAAATTAACGAAATAATTTAATTTCGTTAAATACCCCTCTGCTAAATATTTAGCTCAAAAATACCCCTCCCCTTAACAAAATTAAATTATTTCGATTGAATTAAACCTTAACTTTAACTTTTTAATCCTAATACTTTATTTTTTTTTACATAAAAGTATTTTTTAATTTTAAAATAAGATAATTAAAAAAAGTATTTGAATTATAATATAAATTGGTTGAATTTGATTTGGAAAATAAACATACATTTATTCTAAAAATGTATTTTCACTTTACATCTTTTTAATCTTTAAAGAAATTAACGAAATATAAATTTTCACTTAAGAAATTAACGAAATATAAATAAAATGATGAACTTTATATAAATTAATGAAATAATCAAAATAATTTAATTTCAATAAGGGAGGTGTATTTTTTAGCCAAATATTTAACAGGGGGTATTTTTGACCCATTTCAGATAGTTCAAGGGTATTTTTGATCCTTTTCTGAATTTCATTAAAGGAAGGGGTATTTTTGAGCCAACTATTTAACGGAGGGGTATTTTTGAGCCAAAAAATCTAACGAAGGGCATTTTTTTTAGCTATTTTGGATAGTTCAGGGGTATTTTTGAGCCTTTTCCATTATTTCTTTTTAACTTGATACATATTGACCTAACACAAATTCTAAGAAAATATTCATTAGAAATTTATTTTATTAAATTATGTTTATTAATTTTGTACTTTAAAAATTTAAAGTTAAGTTTAAATATTAGTATTTCTATATAAGAAAAAAATAATTTTAAAATTTAAATTTACTAAAATAAATAAATAAATAAAAAGATTATTTTTTAAATATAAAAGTAAATTAAAATAACAAAATTAATTACTTTAAATATTTAGTTGCAATTAATTAAGATAATTTTTTATTTTGTCATGATTTATGCTGCACCGATAAAATTTTGAGAGTTGAATAGAACTTTTATCTATTTTTAAAAAAGTATTTTAACTTGTTAATTATTGTGATTTATAATAATTTTTTCGTAATTATCAAATAATATATTTACTCCTTGTGTCCCAATTTATGTGTTTCGATACAATTTTGAGAGTCAACTAAAATTTTAATATATATCTTTTAAATATTTTAAGTTATTAATTATTATGATTTGAAGTACTTTTTCTTTTACTCAATTTATGTGGCATTGCTAAAATAATGAGAGTCAATAAAATTTTTATATATCTTTTAAATATTTTATGTTATTAATTATTGTGATTTGTAGTAACAAATTAGTTTTGAACATGATAATCAATTAAATAAATAAAAAATATTTACTTCTAATATGTACTTATAGTTAATTAATATAAATTAATAGAATATATTAAATATTTAAATCATTATGATGAAACAATGGAATTATTATATATTGGGGCATGGTATGTAATTAAGTGGGAGTAGAGGTTTTTTTTTTTTTTTTTTTTGTAAGAGTCGATAAAATTTCTATATTTCTTTTAAATTTTTTAAGTTATTAATTATTGTGATTTGTGGTAACAAATTAGTTTTGAATATAATAGACAATTAAATAAATAATTTTTTTACATCCAATATGTAATTATAGTTAATTAATATAAATTAATAAAATAAATTAAATATTAAAATTATTATGTTAAAATAATAAAATTATTATATATTGGGGCATGATATGTAATTAATTGGAAGTAATTGAGTTTTTTGGTAATTGCAAGAGGTGGTCGAAACCACCTCTTCTATATAATAGAAATATAACAAACTTGAAAATGCCTATTATTTTTAGTACTTAGGGTGTGTTTGGTATGAAGGAAAACATTTTCCAGAAAATGTTTTCCAATTTTCTTATGTTTGGTTGGATTATATGTTTTGGAAAATATTTTTCAAACCAACTTATTTTTCTTAAATCTAAGGAAAATGACTTCCCTTCAAAAAGTAAAGGAAAACATTTTCCAAAATTCTCTTTAAAAATTTTCAAAATCATCTACCCCACTCCCACCCTCAATACCCTATCACCCCGACACTATCCCTACCTCTACCCCTACCAGCCCCTCTTCCAAAAATTTATATTTTATTAAAAAATTCAAACTTTTCTCTTATCCCACACCCCTACCCTCCCTCTCCCCCCCTACCAGCCCCCTCTCCCATCCCTCCCTCCCTCCAACCTAAAAAAAAATAATTATTTAAAAAAAAAAATTAATTTTTTCTTCCCCCTTCCCCCTCACTCCCCTACCCTGACCCCCAGCTCTTACTAGACCCCCCTGCTCCTCCCCGCCAATTTTTAATTTCTTTTTAATCAAAAAAATTCAAACCTTTTTCTTACCCCACCCCTACTACCTATTCTGACACCCCCACCCACTCGCCTACCAACCCCCTTCCCAAAAAAAAATTTTTTTTAAAATTTTTTTAAAAAGGGATTCTAAAATGTATTTTTACGCTTTAGCTAAATACTAAAATGTATTTTTTGAAAAATATTTTTTCATTCACCAACCAAATACTATAAAATATTTTTCTGAAAATATTTTTCATCCATCAACCAAACATAAAAAAATAAGTAAGAAATCAACTTGTTTTCCAGGAAAACATTTTCTAGGAAAATATTTTTGAAAAATATTTTCCTTCATACCAAACACACCCTTAATTGGTTACTCTTTGATATCAAAACATTTTTTTTCTTAATCAATTTTTACTTTTTGAAAATGCCTAGTTTTTGTTTTTATTTATTTTTCCATCCTTTCATTCTACTTGTGACTTTTTAAGAAATCAAAATTTATTTACTAGGAAAAATTATTATAACGCTTTATAATGGAGCTGGAAGTTAAATTTTTTATTTTATTTATAAATCATGCATTTATTTTGAGTTATGAACTTTAACAATTTTCTTTTTTTGAATTGATGCAAATGAAAGAAACCTACACTCACACTCTTTATATAACACTGTGAATTTTGAAGTTGTTACAAGGCAAACATGAAATCCTACCTTACAAGGTGAACATGAGATCCTACATTATAAGGTGAGATACTCGATTACAATCAACCAACAATAGAAATTTATTACCTCCCTTCTTAGCAATAAGTCTGATCTTGCATACCCTCCTTCCCTAGAGGAATTTATTTCCCACTTTTTCAGTCAAAAGATAAGGTAAGTTACTTCATTTATCTCCTTGTAAGGTAAAATCACTATTTTAACTTGTAATATAAAATCACGATTTTACCTTGCACTTTACCATAGGACTAACCTTGTGAACTTTTTAATGAACAGGGTAAACACAAGTGTTTAACCTTGTCCGTTTTGAAAATTTTCTATTTTGATATGCTGTTTTGAAATTTTGAATGAAAAAACTTATTCTTTAGGCTCCGAACTCTTATCAAAAAAATTGTCTCCTAGAAGGAAACTTTTTCCATTAAGAAAATCTTTCCAAATTAAAACACAATTATAATAGAATCGAAATAAAGTAGAAAATGCAGGACAAATCCTAATACAACACACTTTGTATGTTTTTACCTTTCTAGATCGTTAAAATCCAATAAAGTTTTCTTGTTTAACTCCTCTTAAATTTTTATTTTTTAAAAACAAATACAACGGACTAATTAAACAATGAGATAAGAGAGAAAGACAAAAGCATATGTTAAAGCTAAAGATACGTACCAAACAATTATTACTTCTGGATCACTTTACTTATTGTCCTTACTAAAATTACGTGGAGCAAAAAGATTGTCATTTTAAAAAATTAAGACGTAATTGAGTACATATTTTCATTTGTCCCTAGTAATAATTAATTTCGAAGGTAATAAACATTCACAAATTAACATAGAATATTCACCTGAGTGATGAACATAAACATATAGTAATCAAATATTGTGATTGCTTAGGTTAACTTTAGTTTTATTTATGAAG
This sequence comes from Capsicum annuum, assembly GCF_002878395.1. Taxonomy (NCBI): domain Eukaryota; kingdom Viridiplantae; phylum Streptophyta; class Magnoliopsida; order Solanales; family Solanaceae; genus Capsicum; species Capsicum annuum. The sequence goes on along the minus strand of NC_061120.1, from coordinate 151,452,861 downwards.
AGAGAATATTTATTGAAGAGAGATAAATATTTTAAATGATCAAAGATAATAAATAAGAATATAATAGTCAAAAGGTATATTTTTTTAAGAGACGGGTTAACTAAAAACATGACTAAGTAAAATGATCGGAAGGAAATAATTGTTAGTCTTCCAATGTATTTGCCCATATCTGTGAACCACCTTCAAAGATGAAACATAATCTAGCCAATTTTTAAGCAAAACATGCATGGTATTGGTAACCTCGTTATCACTATCAAATATACACTTACTAATCTGAAATTATTATATTGTGTGGTTGTAGTGTTCGATTAAAATGACAAGAATGCTAGAGATCGACACATTAAACATTTGATAATTGGGTTCTGCTATATAATATAATCATACCTAAGTAATTATAACTAAGAGACCAATCAATCACGTCATTCAGTTCAATCATTTATAGGATATAACGTTACCAACGCCACTAATGATTTGACATTCTTATCATCTTATTTGTTCATGTCTCCCTCGTAATGTTTCCACCCAACCCTGTTTGGTTGTCTGTTGCTTTATAACACGTCGTACATCATAATCAATCGATGTTTACAGTGAGTTGGATAAATTTTTTGTATATTTAATTAGAAGTTTCGAGTTTGAATGTGATTTTATGAATGAATTATTTTTGCTAGAAAATAATTCCACCTTTAATAACTCCACACATGGGATGTGTTAAGGGTGTCAATCGGGTCGGGTTGGGTCAATCCGGAACCGGCCCATCACTTTTAAGCGGGTTGTGGGCCAATTTGGATCTGGATCAGGTTTAACGGGTCGAGCCAATTCTGGACCCAACAGTAATATTTTTAGAAACAACTCGGGACCGGCCCAATAAACCTACACTGTCCAACCCGTGTAAACCCGGTTAAAAATTCGATCAAAATCGGTCAAAACTTAAAAAAAAATTAAAATATTTTTTCTCCAATATACACTATATATACTCATCTATATACATTTTAAATACGTTAAACAATATACACACAATATATATACACTATATATATAGTATATACTACATTAGAATTTAAAAAACATATACACATATACACAATTACACATGTAATCATGTATATGACTATACGTTAGTTAAATGTATATACTACTTTAAATAAAACATATACTACAAGATATATACTACAATATATATACTAATTTATAAAACATATACACATGTATACCTTAAATATATACTACTTTAGAATCTATAGAAAATATGTACACATATATACATACCATTCAATATATGTACTACTTCAAATAAAACATATACTACAAGTTTTATACTACTTTATAAAACATATACACATGTATACGTTAAATATATACTCTTTAAGAGTCTATAGAAAATATATACACATATATACGTACCATTCGATATATGTACTAGTTTAAATAAAACATATGCTACAAGATATATACTAATTTATATATACTACAATACATACACACACTATATATACAGTTATATACTAATTTATATAACTTATACACATGTATATGTTAAATATATACTCTTTTAGAGTCTATATTCTATATATAAACATATATACATACCATTCAATATATATACTACTTTAAATAAAACATATACTACTAGATATATACTAATTTATATATACTACAATATATACACACACACTATATATAGATATATACTAATTTATAAAACATATACACCTGTATACATTAAATATATACTCTTTTAGAGTTTATAGAAACTATATATACATATATACGTACCATTCAAAATATGTACTAATTTAAATAAAACATATACCACAAGATATATACTACAATATATATATACTAATTTATAAAACATATACACATGTATACCTTAAATATATACTACTTTAGAGTCTATACTCTATATATACACATATATACGTAGTTACGTACCATTCAATATATGTACAACTTTAAATAAAACATATACTACAAGATATATATAATTTATATATACTACAATATATACACACACTATATGTATATTTATATACTAATTTATAAAACATATACATATGTATACGTTAAATATATACTCTTTTAGAGTCTATAGAAAAATATACACATATATACGTACCATTTAATATATGTACTACTTTAAATAAAACATATACTACAAGATATATACTACAATATATATACTAATTTATAAAACATATACACATGTATACATTAAATATATACTACTTTAGAGTCTATACTCTATATATACACATATATACGTACTATCCAATATATGTACTACTTTAAATAAAACATATACTACAAGATATACACTAATTTATATTTACTACAATACACACACACACAATATATATAGTTATATACTAATTTATAAAACATATACACATGTATACCTTAAATATGTACTACTTTAGAGTGTATACTCTATATATACACATATATACGTAGTTACGTACCATTCAATATATGTGCTACTTTAAATAAAACATATACTTCAAGATATATACTAATTTATATATACTACAATATATACAAACACTATATATATAGTTATATACTAATTTATAAAATATATACACATGTATATCTTAAATATATACTACTTTAGAGTCTATATTCTACATATACACATATATACATACCATTCAATATATGTACTACTTTAAATAAAACATATACTTTCAAGATATATACTACAATATATATACTTATTTATAAAACATATACACATGTATACCTTAAATATATACTACTTTAGAGTCTATACTCTATATATACACATATATACGTACCGTTCAATATATGTACTATTTTAAATAATATGCTACTTAATATAATAAATTAATAATACTTGAGGTTTAGAACTTAAAGAAATTTATTTTTCATTATGTGTATATATGGTTATATGTTTGTTATGTTTAATTGTCTATTACTTAGTGTAAAATTTGATAGTAAATTAGTAATATATTAAAACTAAGTATTTAATTTAAACTAGAAATTCAATTTAAATCATTAAATGGAAAAAATTACAAAATAAGGAGTGAATGAATGTTATATTTTATTGATTGCAAAATGATTCAAAATTTATAATATACATGAATGAAAAATCTACAAAGTTTTCATCATTTTTTCCAACTCATTAATGTTAACATTAACAGGAACTGGCATAGGATAGTCAAAATCAATGGGGGAAAAATCATGCATTGGACTTGATTCTGCTGAGTTCTCCCTTGAAGTCATAATTTCTTCAAGTTTCTGTTCGTCTTTCGGCTCCACCTCCATTCCTCGATTTCTTCGTTCCGCTCTAATCTAATCTCTAAGGTAAACTAGAACATTCATAGCATTGCTTCTCAATGAGTGTTGGTTGTCTCCAAGCTGTTGTCATCCCTGACTAAAAGTGCTCTCCGATGCAATGGTTGACATTGGAATATTCAATATATCACTAGCTAATCTTGAAAGCACAAGATATTGTGTTTCATTATTCTTCCAGCAATCTACTGCGTTGATCCATCGTCTATGATCCTCTAGCGGCGTTCTAAGATAATACTTAAGCTCTTCCCGATAAGTTGTTGTGTAAGTTTTCGCCTCAACACTGTTCCAACAATTTAAATCATAAAAGTGATTAGGAAAACTACTATGTGCTGTCCTTTTAGAAGACAATGGCTCATCGGGAGGATGAGGAGCGACAATTGGAGTGATATTTGTCGGTACAGCTAAATCAAGTAAATTAGCATCATGGTTATATAATTTATCTATGTAAGCGTTCGCATCACCCATAGCCGTCCACAAATCTGGTTGTTCTTGTTCTCCAGCATCAGAATCATTGTTAGTATTTATCTTTAAGTTAGAATAAATAAGAGTACAAAAGTGGCACATAGTAGTATATTTCATATACAGATTTAGCATAGCACCAACCAAGTAAATAGGGGAAATAAAAAAAAAATATTTTTTAAATTTAGCAAACATAGCACCAACAACTTCTTTGTAACATTCTTTATTCTTATATTCTTTGAGCAAACTAGAAATATCGGTTATATATGCTAAAATATTACAAAAAGTAGGATAGTAAGCACCAGAAAATTCAACCATAGCTCTATAAATTTTTTTCAAAAACTTAACAAGATCATCAATTACAGCCTAATCAGAATCATATAGCATACATTCAGCCGAATCAGCAAATAAACCACAATTTTGGTTAAAAGTTAGTGTAATAGGAACTCTATAAGTATGACAAGTTTTTAAAAAATCATACGTAGAATTTCATGTAGTATCACATTCTTCAGGCATCAGTATTGGTGCAAGTCCATTTTATTCACATTTAATTTTAAATTCTCTAATTCTTTTTCTTCGATTATTTCCTTGAATAAAACAAACAACAAGCCAGATTTTTTCAATATAAAGCTCAAAAAATTCAAGACCATCTCTTACAATTAAATTATATATATGACAAACACACTTAACATGAAATATTTCAGGTAACGACGGAGAGAGCCTAACTTTTAATTTTGTAATAGCAATCTTGTTGTTAGAAGCATTATCAAAAGCAATACGTAAGACTTTATTTTCAATACCATAAAATTTTGTAACTTTACCAATCGATTCAACAATAAATTCTCTTGTATGTTTACGAACTTCATCCTACAAAAAAGTTAGAATACGTTTTTGCATAAATAAATTATTATCTATCTAGTGATAAGTAATGGTTAAATAATCATTTTTATTAACAACACGACCAAGATCAGAAGTTAGAGTCATTCTACATTGAATATTTTTTAACAATGTAGATAAATAAAAAATATATTGTGAATGAAGTCTAAAAATATCGGCCCGACAAGTACTTCTACGAATACCATTAAACATAGGATTATAAACTGCTTGAATATAATGAAAAAAAATATTCGAAGAAGGAAAACTGAAAGGCACACAACCCACAGCTACCATTTTTGCTATTTCTTCTTGCTCTCTCAATTTATTATACTTCTTAATTACCTGACCGGTTGCTGGGTCTATTCTAGTTTATGTTGGCCCACCTACATCCTGACCACCTTTTGTAATAAATAACTCTCTTTCGTGATTATCACTTATATGGCTCATTAACGTACCCGTACCCCCTTGCTTTCCTCCTCTTTTATGCATATATATTTGTTGACAAATATTGCATTGCACCTCATCAGTATCTCCTATACGTGTAAAAAATTGTCATGCAATACTAGTTGTTCTACGAGCTCTTGGGGCACCGAGAGGACGAGGAGGACGATTAACCGATTCAGATCGAACATTAGCATTTCCTACTGCGGGTGTCTCACTAATATTTTTATCTTCATCTAAATCAACTGCATTTACTTCATTTTCTTCTTCTATATCATAATTTTTCTGAGCTTCTACATAATCCATATCGTGAGCACCTACACCTACTTCTTCCTCAAAAGGTTGACTAAGCGGTACTGGAGACACATGGATATATCTACTACTTGAACTACCTCTACCGCCAATAATTCACTTTTTACTATCACTACCACTTCCGGGATAAAATTTTTTACACTTTTAGTGGCAGGGTTTCTTAATTTATCCATAATATAAATCAAACTAAAAAAATTCAAAATACACAAATATAATAAAATTAAATATTCGACAATTAATACACTAATTAAAAATTAAAAGCAAGAGATGGAACGACAATATCAAATTTTAAAAGTATCCGAAAGTTGCAACTTTAGAAACTTTCACTCGTACTTTGTAATCGCAAAATTAAAAAATTAAATTGAGCACTTTAGGAAATATATAGAATATTTAAATTTTGAGAATTGAGAAAGAATGAGATTTGAGAGAATGAAAATTGTGTGGAAAATGATTTGAAAGTGTAGGGTATTTATAGGAATTTTTTTTTGGATTTTAAAAAATATTTTAAATGAATTTTTTTAATTAAAAGGGCCAAATAGCCGTTTTTTGGGTCCAAATGGTCATATAGCCGTTGGACCCAACGGCTATATTGGCCCAACGGTCCAATTTTCAAAATTCCAATTTTTTTTCAGAAAAGGATTTGGGCCGGGCCGATTAATCGGCGAGCCTAGACCGATTTTGGTCCGGACCAGGTTAACCGGACCCAATTTTAAAATTGGCTCAGCTCGGGACCCGATATCCTACAGCCCGTGGACTGATCGGACCGGGTCAAACCGATTGGATTGTTTAAATGGGTTGGTTCGGGCCAGGTCAAACCGGCCCATTTGACAGGCTTAGAATGTGCAGATCCATGATTTTTATAATCTCTAATTAATTTATAATGCATGAAGGATAAAAAATATACTTAAAGTATTTCTGGTTTTCAAATATAGTATAAAAAGTAAGCAATTGATAATTTAATGTTGATGCACGTGCTGATAAATAGATGGTGATAAACTGATAATTTTAGTAGGAAACTCACACATTTGATAATTTAGGAATAAAACTTAAAAAAATAAAATACTTTAGGCTTTTTTTACCATTACATAATTGAATTTATACAATCCCACATATCTACATAATACTTAATAGATTTCTAAAATAAGATTACAGGTCTACACAAAAGTTATTGAGTTTTTGTGAATCAAAAATTATGCTCTATATTTGTTGCTAGTCTTACGGAGTGTGAATTTCGATTAGGCAGCGACAGAATTTCAAATTTATGCATGCATTTTGTATTAAAACGACGACTTTAAATATGTATGTGTACATATTTAATGAGTCTTTTAATAGTACATACATATATTATTTGAGTAAAATTAAGTTTAGTCAAATCTGCATCTAAAATTTTTATTCCATCTGTAATTAATGAGACACCAATATGCTTCACAACATAACAAACAAAAAAAAGTTAACACATTATAGATTCATAATCGACATGGATTTCCAATAACATGATAAGTTATTTTTAAACTTTGGATAAACAGTGCATGATGCACCAACTTGATGTTCCAAATAATTAAAAGCTAAAAAATGCTGAACTGATTTTCACCAATTTTAAGTCACCACACACTAAAATATTCTTGTTGGGCTAATGAAAAGGCTGAGTTAATCATAATGTTTCTCAATCATACGGTTGCTCATCATGTTTTTTTTTAACAGTGAACATGTGTACTTGTCTCACAAATGATTATTTTAAAATTTATTTATGAAAGTTTAAAGTATGAGGATGAAATCATCTGATTTTAAAGGAGGAGATGGACCTCAATTTCTCCATTTCTTTTTTGAAATAAAATTTATATATTGATAATCATTCATCCTCATATTTTAGAGGAGGAGATGGACCTCAATTTCTCCATTTCTTTTTTGAAATAAGGTTTATATATTGATAATCAACACAAAAAGTAAGGCAAACCACCTAAAAGCATCCTTAGGTTTAGTTCAATTATTCTTCAAACTATGCCTATTGATTTTAGTTATCCACATGAACTTGGATATTTGACATATAGTAATTAGGGAAAAGAACAAAAACGACACTTCAAATTAAACTATTTCTATCAAAATGGTCATGAAATTTAATTTTACTTTCTAGCCATTTCAGTTTACTGGCTTGTATACCGTTTCTACACACCTTCTATACAGTTTCTATACATATCTTATACATATAAATATTCTATACGAAAATTGTACAATTTTGATACACAATTTGTATAATAACTGTACATTTTTTTTACACGTTTCATACAACAATTATCTAATTTTCATACACTTTCTATATATTTTTTTTTTATATATTTTATACATATACATATTTGATAGAACTATACAATTTCTATACATATATCTTATATAGATACATATTCTATTTAACAATTATATCATTTTTATATAATTTAATTATTATTTATAAACAATAAAAAAAGTAATTTATAACAAAAAAATTAAAATATTTTTAAAAGGGCCGAATTGCGCAAGTTGAATATTGTATCAGCCTTATATATAAACTGTATCAGTATTGTATATAGACTGTATATGGACTACGTAGCCAAAATGACCCAAATTGGAAAAGAATAGAAAATGGCCATAACCAGACTAGACATTATATGTCCATATGCCCAAACTTGGGTTATTCTTTTTTAAAAAGGCTACACAATATCTTTTTTCTTAGCAATTATCCTCCGAATGCTGATGGGCCAAAGAACGAGAATACACTTTTTTAAGGTATACTAATGTAACGACCTAAAAATTTGATGAAATATGTGAAATTTGTGATTTTATGTGATTTGACTATTTTACCCCTCTCCGTAGTTGCATTATGGTATTTCTGAGGTGTGAGAGTAACTGACATATTTTCTGATGCATTTGGTATCATTTATGCGATATTGTGATTTTTGATGGCTTCGAGAGCCTTATTTTAGACTTATGGGGATATCTTTTGATTCGTGCGACGGATAGCCGAACGGACTGCGCCAAAAGCTCCGGAATGTCAATTTTAGATTGGGTAGACCTTTGGTTCGGGTTCCGGTACAGCCGAGCTCATTTCGTCCTATTGATCTGAAAGTTGGAAAATTGAAAATATGGGTGTGTGATCCACATTTGATCGAAATGACCTCGGATGAAAAATCTGACTTCGCCAGCAGATCCAGAATGTCGTTTTTAGGGTGTTAGCATATTTGGTATGATTTTACAGCTTTTAAATCTCATTTCGATCCTCGATTTGAAAAATTACGATTTCAGGTTTCAGGGGTCAACTTTGTGAAAATGATATTTTTTTTGAAAATCTAACTTCGCCAATGCGTATGGAACATCGAATTTAGTATGGTTGCATAGTTCGTTTCCATATATCAGACTCCGAACGAATCTCAGACACCCCATCGAAGACCGAATTGGACTAAAAATTAAAAAAAAAGCAACTTTTCTATTTTAGTGCGATTTTTCTGCACTATTAAAATAATTTTTGGGTTCATTTTGCTCATTTTTCATCTTGCCTCTTGAGAGTTAAACCCTAAAATAGTATAAGAGCTTAAAAGTGAAGCTTGTGGGAGCTTGGGAAGCTAGATTAACATCTATTTCTTGATTTTATTACGGATTTAAGGTAAGAATTTACTCTTTTCTTAGTAATTTCTTGATTAGTTTTTCAAAATCCCAAAAATCTTAGGGCTTGATTTTAAACCCCATTTTCACTGCTTTTCACTTGAATAATATTTTTATCTTATAATTACTAATTTTTCATCAATTTAACCATCAAAACAACTTTGATTCTTGATTTTAACCCAAATTTCAAAGATTTTACCCAGTATAGCTCAAAAATAATTTATCTTCGATTTGAACCTCATTTTTTACTTGATTTAACTTTGATTTTTAGCTGTAGGTTCCTAAAAATATGAGGAATATGTTTTTGAAGTAAAGTTCTGATTTTGTCCTTCTTTTTCGGAAACTCATTTCGGGGGTCCATTTGACCCTGAATCAAAAGTAGTCATTATGGGTGTCGTTGGTTTTGCCTTGATGCGTAGATTTCAAATTTGATATTTTTAATGGAGTTTGAGATTGTTCGTGAAAATTAAGATCGTGAGTTCGAAGTGTAGCAGATCGATTTTGGCTTTTGAGGTAGGTTATGACTTAACTCTTTCAGACTGGGCTGGGTAGTAAATGATGATACAAAATGCATGTTAAGGGTGGAAACTAATCATGAAAAATGGATATCTATGTCCTGTGCCCGTGTGGGGGCCTATATGTGATATAATTATCGAAATTGAGATATTATGTGATATGTGTGGCTGTGTGGGGTCCTATGTAACATTGATAGCCTTGAATACATATGAATAATTATATCGTGTTGTTAAAATGCTTAATGTGGTATCATTGATATATTTTGATTATATTCATACTTTATTGACATATGAGACATGTGGAAATTCATGGATGAAACGAAAATAATGAGTGGATATTAGCTCATGTGGTTGTGGAAATGTACCATTGTGGTTGATTGTGGAAATATATTTGTGGTTGGTTGTGGAAATATATCATATGGTTGGTTGTGGAAATACTCATTGTGATTGGTTGTGAGCATTACATCTTAATATCATGTTTATTCATGAAACATTGGTACCACCGTGGCAACATCTGAGAAACACTAGCAACACCTGATAACACCTTTCCTAGGGATGTACCGAAAAGAAGATATGATATATGTGGATTGTATATGGGTTGACGAACCCCCCATGGATCCTGCGGTGGAAGGCTTACCTCCATAGGTATATCCGGAGATTGTGTGACGATCCCAGAGGTTGTACGATGACCTCGTCCATCATCATCATCATCATTATTATTATCATATACATTACACTTACTTTATTGTGTTATGTTGTGTTGTATTGCCATATTGTTTTGTCATCTATGTATTTATCATATCTTCTTTTACTTGTATTTGATGATATTGTAAATGCATGTTTCCCCTTGTTCTTCTTATAGGTGATGTAATACATACTTTTGTTCTATCTTGGTGTGATATTGCAATATATGTGAGATATATTAGAACTGTTAGTGCAAGCGGTGTGGGCTACCATTGTGGGACATTTTTTTATTATAGGTGACATGCCTGTAGTGTATATTTTGTATGCTTTATTTGCTATTTTGCTTGATCGGCCTATAATACCTACTGAGTATAAGTGGATCGTACTCATGCCTACTGCGCCCTTTCGGTGTAGGTCCTAGCTCGAGTGTACCTCAGTTTGCTTGACTCGGGCGATTGTTGGAGCTTTCAAGGTAGAGGTTGGACATTTATGCGTCCGAAGTTTACCTCTATTTTTTTTATAGTAGTTATGTCTTTATTAGTATTCGGAGACAGATATTATTCCCTTGTGGGTATTTTTCTAATGTATTTGACTCCAGGATTGTATTAGTAGTTCTTACACTATTGGCACCTGGTTTTGGGCATGATTGGTATTTTGGATAAGTTCTTTTTGTTGGGTTTAAGGTGTATGTGTGAATGAAAAATAGAGGGAAAATAGTGGAGGGAAAGTGAGTCCACACTAAAATGAAAAGTGTGCTCAAATAGAAAAGTCAATTAAATTCTCCCACATTGGTGGGAGAAAAAAACTTTCATGTGTTTATATTGAGAAACGCATCTCCGCTTGGATAGTGAGGCAAGAACAAGGAGGTGCCTTGCGCCGTCGTCGTCATTGCTCGGCCTCAGCTTCGACTTCGGCTTTAAATTTGGATTTAGATTTGTCAAATGATCGATCGATGAAATCTATCTTTTCAGATAATTTATTTTAAACTTGAAGAACAAGTGAAATTTAATCCAAAGAATCCGATAGAAATGTTTTACTCCATATGCGGACGCATTTTGGATGCTATGCAAACGCATGCACAATGCACCTCGAAAGGTTCGAGTTAAAAGGCATACTATTTCGCACAAGATAGTGATCTGCGCGTGCACCTAGCGACCTGCGACCACAAGTCTAGTGCAGAAGCCACTAGAATTTGGATAGTGTTACCTCCGACCATTGATCGGGCGCAGTTCCAGCACAGACAGGGTGCAGGTGATATGACTGTATTAAAAAAGTACCTTTTCCAGAACCAATGCTTCATTTTTGAAGGGACATTAAAGGCTATAAATACCTGACATATTCCTCAGGTATAGTTATGATTTTTGACAGCTAAAACAATCTTCTTCTCTTCAAAAACCCATTGTGATCATTAACTGTTGAGTGAGTTTGACGAATCCAATAATTTGAGGTACTGCTATTGTTGGATTGAAAGCCATTTTATTCTGAGAGAAAACTTCCATAACCTCGGGTACTTGAGGGAAATTATTTTCTTAAGGACATTCTGTGAATTTGGAGGACTCGGCTTTAACTTTCTGTTTCATCTTATTTCTAAAACTATAACACACTTCTTGGATAGATCATTTTTGATCTTGTGTTGAAGGTGTTGTGTAACTTCATAGGTGTTCTTGTTTTTAGACTAGAACTTGTGTTGAAGTTGTTGTGCCTAAATGCAGATTCTTGCACCCAAAAATATTGAAAATAACAATCTTAAGAAAATAATTATTTTCAGAATCTGTATACCTTGGCTTTTGGATATTAAAGCTTTAAACTTTCTACTCCGTTTGAACTTAACTAGCGGTTTGAAGAAATAAAATCTTCATCACAAGTTAAAGATCACTCAGTTGATAATTAAAAGTCATAAAAACTTCATTGTTAAACTAGAAACAAGGGGTGTTTAAAATTACTACAACTTTATAAGTAGTATTTCGATATACTAACTTTGTTGTCTTATTGTGACAGAAAAATAACTTCTAACAGTCAAGTGAATGATGTTGCAGTGACTATGGCAACAACTAATGTCGCTATATTGAGTCGTATGAGTGCTCCGCAGGAAATGGCATCAGCGGAGAAAGCCAGAAAATTCAATGGTGTTGATTTCAAAAGGTGGCAACAGAAGATGTTCTTCTACCTTACAACTCTATTTCTTCAAAGATTCACAACTGAAGAAGCTCCAGAGGTGCCGATGAAACTTTGGACCAGGATAAATTTGTCGTTATGGAGGCATGGAAACACTCCGATTTCCTATGCAGGATCTACATTCTAAATGGCCTCCAAAATGAACTGTACAACGTGTATAGTGGGATGAAGATGGCAAAAGAGTTATGGGGTGCGCTAGAAAGAAAATACAAGACTGAGGATGCTGGAACCAAGAAGTTCTTCATCGCAAGATTCCTTGAGTTTAAAATGATTGACATCAAGTCTATTGTATCTCAAGTCCAAGAACTGCAAGTGATCATACACGATATCCTCGTGGAAGGTATAAGTTTGATGAATACCTTCGTTGAACATATTAAAAATGTTCTTGATGTTCATATGAACTTTATTGTAGGTTTGATCGTGAACGAGACGATTCAAGTCACGACGATAATAATGAAGTTACCACCTATGTAGAAGGACTTCAAGAACTAATTGAAATATAAGAAAAAGGAGATGTCAGTCGAAGATCTTATGGTAAGACTACGCATTAAAGAAGAAAATAAAGCCACGGAAAGAAGGTCAAAAGGAAACTCTGCAATAAGTGGAGAAAATATTGTAGAAGACGACCACAACAACTCCAAAAAGTGGAAAAAAGCTGGACAGAAAAGCAATCAACCTAAGAAGAAATTCAAGGGAAAATGTTTTAACTATGGCAAGATTAACCATAAGTCAATGAATTGTCTGGCCCCAAAGAAAGGCAAAAAGAGGGACCAAATAAATATGTCTGAATCCAAGAAAGAAGTGGACGATCTGTGTGCCATGCTATTTAAATGCAGCTTGGTGGAAAATCCTTGAGAGTGGTGGATTGATTCCGGTGCCACCCATCACGTTTGTGTAAATAAGGATTTGTTTTCTTGTTTTTGCTCTGGCTCAAGGCAAAGAGAAGATATATATGGACGATTCCGCAACTGCAAAGGTTGAAGGAATAGGAAAAGTCTGTCTAAAAATGACATCAGGCAAAGTGTTGACTTCGAACAATGTCCTGTATGTACCGGAGTTACGAATGAACTTGATTTTTGTATCACTTCTAGACAAAAATAGATTTAAATATGTATTTATTTCTGGGAAATTATACTTAGTAAAGGAGAGGTGTACGTAGGAAAGGCCTACCTCACTAAGGGCCTATTCAAAATTAATATAATGAATGTTGAAATCAATAAAAGTTCAGTTTCTTTTTACTTGGTTGAGTCTTATGATTTGTGACATGAACGATTATGACATGTCAATTCTAAAACATTGCAAAAACTGATTAACTTAGAAGTTTTACTAAACTTTGAGTGCAATAAATTAAAATGTCAAACATGCGTGGAATCAAAGTATGCTAAGCATTCGTATAAGTCCGTTGAAAGAAATTCCAATCCCTTAGATTTAATCCACACTAACATTTGTGATATGAAGTCAGCACCATCTCGTGATGGGAAAAGTATTTTATAACTTTTATTGACGATTGCACTAGATACTATTATATATATTTGCTAAATAGTAAAGATGAAGCAATAGATGAGTTTAGGTAATATAAAACAAAAGGTGAAAATCAGTTAGAGAAAAAGATCAAAACGATAAGAAGTGATATTGACGGAGAATATGAATCTCCCTTTGCACAAATCTGCGTTGATAATGGAATTGTCCATTAAACTACGACCCCGTATTCACCTCAATCTAATGGAATTACAAAAAAAAAAAACCAAACCTTGAAGGAAATGATGAATGTCTTACTTATAAGTTCAGGTTTACCGCAAAACTTGTGGGGGAAGGCTATCCTTACAACCAATCGAATACTCAATAGAGTTCCTTATAGTAAGATACAATCAATTCGATATGAACAATGGAAAGAAAGAAAACCTAACTTGAAATATTTTAAAGTGTCAAGGTGTCTAGCGAAGGTACAAGTTCCTATGCCTAAAAGGGTAAAGATAGGACCTAAGACGGTGGACTGCGTGTTCATAGGATATGCTAAAAGTAGTAAAGCATGTCGGTTTTGGGTTCATAAATCTGAACATTTGGATATTAATAAAAATACGGTAATTGAATCAGACAATGCTGAATTCTGTATACACATTTATTTGTATAAAATTAGACATTAACAGTCTAGTGGGGGGTCTAAACGGCCTTAAGATGAACCAAGTGAGGATGTACATAATGGTGAGAATCCAAGACGTAGTACACATCGAAGAACGTCAACATCATTTGGATCGAATTTTGTAACATTTCTCTTAGAAAATGAACCTCAAACATTTAAAAAAGTGATAGTATCTTCAAACTCATCCTTATGGAAAGAGGTAGTCAATAGTGAGATTGATTCAATATTAAGTAACCATACATGGGAATTGGTTGATTTTCCTCTAGGAAATAAACCTTTATGTTCTAAATGGATCTTCAAAAGAAAAATGAAAGTGGATGGTACTATTGACAAATACAAGGCAAGACTTGTATTAAAAGGTTTCAAACAGAAAGAAGGCCTTGATTACTTTGATACATACTCGCCAGTAACAAGGATAACATCGATTCAAATGTTAATTGCCTTGGCGGGGGTATATGGTCTTAAAATCCATCAAATGCATGTAAAAACAACATTCTTAAATGGAGAATTGGAGGAAGAAATTTATATGGAACAACTCGGGGGTTTTGTGATTCCAGGAAAAGAAAATAAGGTGTGTAAGCTTGTTAAGTCACTTTATGGACTAAAACAAGCACCTAAACAGTGGCATGCGAAGTTTGACCAAACCCTGTTGGCAAATGGGTTCAAGATAAAATGAATGTGATAAATGTGTTTACATTAAAGACACTCTAAATAGCCTAGTCATTGTTTGTTTATATGTGGATGATATGTTGATCATCAGTAGAGATATTTCTGACATAAAGGCCACAAAATTAATGCTCGAGAGAGAGTTTGAGATGAAAGACCTTAGATTTGCGGACGTTCTCTTAGGAATAAGAATCCATAGAACTCCCCAAGGATTGGCATTATCACAGTCTCACTAGATCGAAAAAGTACTTGACAAATTCAAGTATATGAAATTTGGTATTGCCAAGACACCATTGGATGTGAGCTTCACACTTCGAAAAAATGAAGGTGAAAGTGACTCACAATTGGAGTACACAACAGTATTGGGATGTTTAATGTATATAATGAATCGCACACGACCAGAAATAACATGCTCTATTAGTAAATTGAGTCGGTACATTAGTAATCCCAACAAAAATCATTGGATGGCAATGAAAAAGAGTTTTGGGGTATCTTAAATACACCCAAGACTATGCTTTGCGTTATAATAAATATCCCGTGGTACTTGATGGATATAGTGATGCAAACTGGATCACCAGATCAAATAAAGTAAAATCCATGAGTGGATACGTATTTACAACAGGTGGAGGAGCAGTCTTTTAGAAATTGTCCAAATAGACATGTATTGCTCGCTCTATAATGGAATTAGAATTTATCGCATTAGATAAAGCTAGTGAAGAAGCAGAATGACTCTGGTATTTCTTGAAAGATATTCCTTATTGGTCCAAACCATTGGCACCAGTATGTATACACTGTGACAGTCAAATTGCAATAGGTAGGGCAGAAAGCATAATGTACAACAGTAAATCTCATCACATAAAACGGAGACATAATACCATTAGAGAATTTCTCTTTAGTATAATTATCACTGTTGACTATGTAAAGTCACAAGATAATATGTCAGATCTACTTACAAAAAGCCTATCTATAGAAGGAGTTGAGAGGACATCCAAGGGAATGAGTTTAAGGCCTAGGACAAGTCAACATGGCGGAAACTCTACCTAGCAGACTGAAGATCCCAAGATCTAGGTTCAAGGAGATCAAACAAAGTTGTGTCTGACAGGTTCAACATCGTCATTATACCCAACCCATTCTCATAATATAGACAACGTTTATTAAACAAGGATAAGACCTATGGTGTGAAGTCTTTTAATGATTATCTAAATTTGGTTGATTTGACCAAATAGTTTAATTTAAAGGATTGAACATTTATAAATCACCTATGTGAGGGGGTAGTGGAAGCCGCTTCATGGAGAATGTTAGTAAAGGCCTATTCTCTAAGCTCTCATGAAACTGGGATATGTTTATGACTGAAAAGAATAAAACCATGAGAACCATAAATGGTAAAGGATGGTTGTGTTACATGTGTTGTCTAGGTATACATTAAATCTCGACGGTTCAAAGATATTAAATCTACCGATTGACTGAGTTCATCCAATATATTTTTACTATAAAAAGTTTAAAAGGAAATCCACTTATCCAGATGCAATCAGTCTTTGCTAAATGATCATATGCTTATCCATAAATTTATCATAATATATCCATTTCCCATTCATGTGGGGGATTGTTAGGTTCAAGGTGTATGTGTGAATAAAAAATAGAGGGAAAATAGAGGAGGGAAAGCGAGTCGACACTAAAATGGAAAGTGTGCTCAAATAGAAAAGTGTATTAAATCCTCCCACATTGGTAGGAGAAAGAAACTTTCATGTGTTTATATTGAGAAACACATCTCCACTTGGATAGTGAGTCAAGAACACGGAGGTACCTCGCGCCGTCGTCGTCACTCGCTCGGCCTCAGCTTTGGCTTCAGATTTGGATTTTTCAAATGATCGATCGATGAGATCTATATTTTTAGATAAATTTTATTTGAAACTTGAAGAACAAGTGAAATTTAATCCAAAGAATTTGATAGAAATGTTTTACTTCATATGCGGGCTTATTTTGAACGCCATGCAAATGCACCTTAAAGAGATTCAAGTTAAAAGGCACACTGTTTCGCGCAAGAGAGTGAGATGCACACGTACCTGGAGACCTGCTACCACAGGTGTAGCACAAAATCCACTAGAATTTGTACAATGTCACCTACGACCGCAGATCAGGTGCAGTTCCAGCACAGACTTAGCGCAGGTGACGTGACTGTACTGAAAAGGTGCCTTTTCCAGAACTAATGCTTTCTTTCCAAAGGGATACATTAAAGGCTATAAATACCTGACATATTCCTCAGGTATAGATATGATTTTTGATAGCTAAAACAATCTTCTTCTCTTTAAAAACTCATTGTGATCATTAAATGTTAAGTGAGTTTGACGAATCCAATAATTTGAGGTACCGCTATTGTTGGATTGAAAGCCATTTTACCTGAGAGTAAAATTCCATAACCTTGAGTACTTGAGGGGAATTATTTCTTTAAGGACACTCCTTGAATTCGAAAGACTTGGCTTTAACTTACTGTTTCATCTTATTTTTAAAATTATAACACACTTCTTGGATAGATCATTTTTGATTTTGTGTTGAAGCTGTTGTGTAACTTCATAGGTATTTTTGTTTTTAGACTTGAACTTGTGTTGAAGTTATTGTGCCTAAATACAGATTATTGTACCCCAAAACATTGAAAATAACATATTTTGTATTGTTATGATTGCTTATATGGTTCGGCTTTGCTTTAGAAGCCTTATCTTAGGATATTTCTATCTTTTTATCTTTTTGTATCGATTTGGGTGATGGACTTACTTGTCAAGATACACCACGACAAGTGCCATCATAACCTTTATTTTTGGGTCATGACAAATTGGTATCAGAGTAGCCAGGTTTCATTGGTCTCAATGATGTAAGAATGGGATGTCTTATAGAGTATTGCAGATCGGTACGTAGACGTCAATATCTATTTTTGAGAGGCTATAGGATGTCTTTAGAAAACTTTCCTTATTTTATCCTTCATTGTGGGAAGTTCTTTCATACCTTGTGTTTTGAGTTGTGTTTCACTATTTCTGCATAGATGGTGTGACTTATACTATATCTTATCAGTTGAGAGATGAAATGAGAGATTGGTGAAGGTCGTTTGTCAGTTATAGACCCCGTGATTCTCTTGAGATGACTTAGAATCAATTCGTCGATGCTTTTCTAGAGAGATTTATGCCTTTCAATTTGAGCGATCGTATGCGGGATGAGTTTTATTATTTGGGGCAGGGCTCCATAAAAGTTGCTGAGTATGAGGCACGCTTCCATGCCCTGTCCAGATATTTCTATGATAGTATTTTATCGAGTCTGAGAAGATTTAGAAGTTTATAAAGTATTTAGGTGTCTCTCTTTAGTTGGATACATCTCAGATGGTTGTGTTTGGGGCTTCTTTCTAGAGTATAGTGGATCATGCTAAGAAGGCAGAGGGTATTCTTAGTACATCTTTAGGAGGCATAGGGAAGGGGCGACGTTTTGGTAGTTCAGGAGTCAAGCCTATCGAGGTAGAGATTTTAGAGGTTCTCGTGGATACCATGGTAGCCCAGTGCAGGCAGCCTTACAGAGTTTAGGTGTTTTACCTTCTAGTTCAGCAATTCAGGGTGGCCATTCGAGCCCAGTTGTTTCTTCTCCTGTTGAGACTAGTCGTAAAGGTTGCTATGTGCCTGATGAGACTGACTATATGGCCAAAGACTGTCTTTATTGTATGTTTAGAGCAATTTCTATTTCAGTTATTAAGGGTAGGGATGCTACCAGAGGTGCGAGGGGCAGGGGTAATGGAACTCGTGTGGGTGGTCGTGGGGCTACTTAAGCAGTGTGTGGTCGTGCTCAGTGTTATGCTATACCAGCCAGACTTGAGTAGAGGCTTTTGATGTTGTGATTATGGGTTTCATTCCCATTTAATTTAGACCCACATTTGTATTATTTGATCTTGGATCAACTTTTTCCTATGTGTATGTGTATTTTACTTTTGGTTTGATTTATTTAGTAAGCCTCTTCCCATGCCTATTTGTGTATCTTTCCTGATAGGTGATTCTTTAGTGGTGGATCGGGCGCATTGATCTTGTGTTATGGCTTTTGTCGGGCGTGAGAATTTGGTAGACTTGCTTGTGTTAGACATGGTCGATTTTGATGTTATTTTGGGTGTGTATTGGCTGGTTTCTTCTCTTGCCGTCTTAAATTATTATGCCAAGGCCGTGACTTTAGCTTCGCTAAATGTGCCAAGGATAGATTGGAAGGGTGCACTTCATTCGGGTTCTAAGAGTATTATATCTTATGTTCAGGCTTGTAAATTGGTTGAGAGGGGGTATTTATCTTACTTGGCCCATATTCATGACACCAGTATTGTTTCGCCTTTTTCCTTGGATTTTGTCTGTGTTTTACGTGAGTTTATACATATGATCCCTACAAACTTTCCTAGTACACCTTCAGATTGAGATATTGATCTTATTATTGATGTTAAGTCGAGCACCAAGCTCATTTCCATTCCTCCTTTTAGGATGGCCCCAGCAGAGTTGAAAAAACTGAATTATCAACTGCAAAAGTTATTAGATAAGGGATTTATCTGACTTAGTGCTTCACCTTAAGTATGCCTATCTTATTTGTGAATAAAAAATAATGGATCTATGCGGATGTGCATTGATTATCGACTATTGAATAAGGTGATGTTTAAGAATAAATGCCATCTTCTTTGCATTAATGATTTATTTGATAAGCTTCGGGTGTTGTAGTATTTTTAAAAATTTATTTGAGGTTCGGATATCATCAATTGAGGATTAGAGCTTCGGATATTCCAAAGACAATTTTTCGAACTCGATATGGCCATTATGAGTTCTTGGTCATATCTTTTGGGTTGACCAATGCCCCAGCCAAATTCATGAAGTTGATGAACGGAGTGTTTTGATTGTATCTTAACTCATTTTTTATCGTATTTATAGATGATATCTTGGTGTATTCCAAGAGTAAGGTTGAGCATAATAAGCATTTGCGAATTGTGCTTCAGAGATTAGGGGATGAGAAGTTGTACGTGAAGTTCTCTAAGTTTGAGTTTTGGTTAGAGTGTGTTTCTTTCTTGGGTCATGTGGTGACTAAGGAGGGTATTATAGTTGATCCATCCAAGGTTGCAATGGTTCATGATTGGGCTAGACCAACGTTGCTCACCGAGATTCGAAGTTTTTTTGGCTTGGCGGGTTATTATCGGCGTTTTGTTGTGGGTTTTTCATCCATTGCAGCTCTATTGACTAAGTTAACTCAGAAGAAGATTTTCTTCTAGTGGTCTGATGCTTGTGAGGTGAGCTTCTATAAGCTTAAGGATTTGTTAACTTCATCTTCTATATTGACTTTGCCCAAGGAGAGCATAGGCTTTACCATGTTTTGTGATGCTTCCAGTGGTGGATGAGGTGCTGTATTGATGTAGGAGGAAAAGGTAATTGCATATGCATCTCATCAGTTGAAGTCTCATGAGGAGAATTGTCCTACGCATAATTTAGAGTTGTGCACAGTTGTATTTTCCTTGAAGTTGTGGAGTCCGTTGTGAGATCTTCTCAGATCATTGTAGCTTTAAGTACTTCTTCAGTCAGCGAGATTTTACTATGAGGCAACATTTTTGGCTTGAGTTGCTTGAAGATTGTGATTTGATTATTCTTTACCATCCGGGCAAGGTTATTGTGGTTGCGGATGCCTTGAGCCGAAGGTCAACTAGCATGGGTAGCTTGGCCCATCTTTTGACCCAGGAGAGGCCTTTAGCTTTAGAGGTTTAGTCTTTAGCTAACCAGATGGTTAGGCTTGATATTTTGATATATAGGCATGTTTTGGCATTTATGGATGCTAGATCTTCTTTGATGAAGCAGATTTGAGCTCATCGATTTGATGATGTTCGATTGAGGTTGATTCAAGATAAAGTGTTGAGTGGGAATCTAAGAAGCCTCACTTGATTAAGATAGAGTTTTGAGGATTGGGGGCTAAGTTTGTGTGCCAAAAGTGGGTGACTGGATTAAGTTGATCTTGGAGGAGGCCCATTGTTCCAGATATTCTACCCATCCAGGTGTGACTAAAATGTATCGTGATTTGAGGCAATACTACTGGTGGGGTGGTATGAGGCGAGATATGGCATATTTTGTGGCTCATTGCCTATGTTGTCAGTAGATGGAGGCCGAGCATATAAGACCTGGTAGATTACTTCAGAGGTTACCCATTCCCAAGTGGAAGTGGGAATGGATCACCATGGACTGCCTCGTACATCTCATAGTTCTGATAATGCTTGGGTCATCATAGATCGATTGACCAAGTTAGCTTATTTTATTCTGTTTGAGTCTCATTAGTGCTGAGAGGTTAACCCCTATCTTCATTTGTCAGATTGTGCGTCTGCATAGTGCGTCGTGTCCATTTTTTCAGATCAAGATTTTGTGTTCACATCTCACTTTTGGAAGACTTTTCAGAATGATTTTGTTACTTGGGTTGATCTTAGCACTGCGTTTCACCCCCAGATTGATGGCCAGTCAGAGCAGACTATCTAGGTTTTGGAGGATATGCTCGGCGCATGCATGATGGCTTGGTGGCCAGTGGGAGCAACATTTGGCTTTAACAGAGTTTGTATCTAGTAATAACTACCATTCCACTATTGATATGGCTCTTTTTGAGGCATTATATGCTAGGCATTATCGCTTCCTAGTAGGTTGGTTTAATGTTTCAGAGGTGAGACCTTGAGGTATAGACTTGCTTCGTGAGTCTTTGGTCAGAGTTTGGATCATTTATGATAGATTTCAAGCAGCTCAGAGTAGACAGAAGTGCTTTCCTGATCATCGAATTCATGCTTTGAGATTTGGTGTTGGTGATCGTATTTTCCTCTGAGTTTCACCCATGAGGGGTGTGATGAGGTTTGGGGAGAGAGGCAAGCTTAGCTCCAGGTATATTGGTCCATTTGAGATTCTTTAGACTGTTGGTAATGTGTCTTATGAGTTGGCTTTGCCCCCTGATCTATCAGCTGTTCATCCAGTTTTTTGTGTTTCTATGTTTCGTCGCTATATTCCTGATGAGTCTCATATTATTCGTGGGATTCGGTTCAATTAGATGAGCGGTTGTCCTTTGTTGGAGAGTCAGTCTCCATTATGGCTAGGGATGTTAGGTGGTTGCACTCTAGAGTTATCCCTGTGGTTAAGGTCCAGTGGCGACATCGATCTGTAGATGAGGTTACTTGGGAGGTTGAGTCTGATGTGCATAGTTCTTATCCCCAGCTCTTTGTTGATACTGGTATTTCTTTTGCCTTAGTTCGAGAAGTGAACTAGATTTTAAGTGATGGATGATGTAACGACCTAAAAATTTGATGAAATTTGTGATTTTAAGTGATTTGACCATTTTACCTCTCTCCGTAGTTGCATTATGATATTTTTGGGGTGTGAAAGTGACTGACATGTTTTTCGATGTATTTTGGTATCATTTATGCGATATTGTGATTTTTGATGGCTTCGAGAGCCTTATTTTAGACTTATGGGGATACCTTTTGATCCATGAGATGAATGACCGAACGGACTATGTCAACAGCTCTAGAATATTTATTTTAGGCTAGCTAGACCTTTGGTTAGGGTCCGGGTGCACCCGAGCTCATTTCGACCTATTGATCGGAAAGTTGAAAAATTGAAAATATGGGCGTGGGACCCCCATTTGATCGAAACGACCTCATATGAAAAATTCAAATTCATCATCAGATACGAAATATCGATTTTAGTGTATTAGCATTTTTGATATAATTTTACGGCTTTTAAATCTCATTTCGACTCTCGATTTGGAAAATTTATGATTTCAGATTTCGGGGATCAACTTTATGAAAATGATATTTTTTTGAAAATCTGACTCCGTAAATGCATCTGGAACGTTGAAGTTAGTATGGTTGCATAGTTTGTTTTCATATATCGGATTCCGAACGAATCCCGGACACCCAATCGAAGTCCGGATTGGACTTAAAATTAAAAAAACAGCAGCTTTTCTATTTTAGTGCAGTTTTTCTGCATTATTAAAATAGTTTTTGGGTCCATTTTGCTCATTTTTCATCTTGCCTCTTGAGAGTTAAACCATAAAATATATGGGAGCTTAAAAGTGAAGCTTGTGGGAGCTTGGGAAGCTAGATAAACATCTATTTCTTGATTTTATTACGAATTTAAGGTAAGAATTTACTCTTTTCTTAGTAATTCTTGATTAATTTTTCAAAATCCCAAAAATCTTAGGGCTTGATTTTAAATTCCATTTTCACTTGAATAATATTTTTATCTTATAATTACTAGTTTTTCAGCAATTTAACTATCAAAACAACTTCGATTCTTGATTTTAACCCGAATTTTAAAGATTTTACCCAATAAAACTCAAAAATAGTTTTTACTTGATTTGCACCTTATTTTTTACTTGATTTAACTTGGGTTTTCAACTGTAGGTTTCTAAAAATACAGGGAACATATTTTTGAAGTAAAGTTCCGATTTTGCCCTTCTTTTTGGAAAACCTGTTTTGGGGGTCCATTTTGACCCCGAACTAAAAGTAGTCATTATGTGTGTTGTTGGTTTTATTTTGACGCATAGATTTCATATTTAATGTTTTTAGTGGAGTTCGAGATTATTTGTGTTCGAAGTGTAGCAGACCGATTTCGGCTTTTGAGGTAGGTTATGACTTAACTCTTTCAGACTGGGCTGGGTAGGAAATGATGATACACAATACATGTTAAGGGTGAGAACTAATCATGAGAAATGGATATCTATGTGTTGTGCCCGTGTGGGGCCTGTATGTGATATAATTATCGAAATCGAGATATTATGTGATATGTGTGACCATGTGGGGTCCTATGTAACATTGATAGCCTTGAATACATATGAATAATTGTATTGTGTTGTTAAAATGCTTAATATGGTACCATTGATGTATTGTGATTATATTCATACTTTATTGGTATATGAGACATGTGGAAATTCATGGATGACATAAAAATAATGAGTGGATATTAACTCATCTGGTTGTGAAAATATTCCATTGTGGTTGGTTATGGAAATATATCATGTGGTTGGTTGTGGAAATATATCACGTGGTTGGTTGTGAAAATACTCATTGTGATTGGTTGTAAGTATTACGTCTTAATAGCACACTCATTCATGAAACATTGGTACCTCCGTGACAACATCTGGGAAACACTGACAACACCTAATAACACCTTTTCGAGGGACATGCTGGAAAGAAGATATGATATATGTGGATTGTATACGGGTTGACGAGCCCCCATGGGTCCTGCGTTGGGAGGCTTGCCTCCGTAGGTGTATACGGGGATTGTGTGACGATCCCGAAGGTTGTGCGACAACCTCGTGCATCATCATTATCATCATTATCATATACATAGGACTTACTTTATTGTGTTATGTTGTGTTGTATTGCCATATTGACTTGTCATCTATGTATTTATTGTATCTTCTTTTACTTGTATTTGATGATCTTGTATATGCATGTTCCCCCTTGTTCTTCTTATATGTGATATAATGCGTACTTTTGTTCTATCTTGGTGTGATGTTGCAATATATGTGAGATATATTAGAACTGTTAGTGCAAGCGGTGTGGGCTGCCATTGTGGGATATTTTCTAATTGTAGGTGACGTGCCCTTAGTATATATTTTGTATGCTTTATTTGCTACTTTGCTTGATCGGCCTATAATATCTACTGATTACAAGTGGACCGTACTCATGCCCACTGCGCCTTTTCAGTGCAGGTCCTAGCTCGAGTACGCCTCGGCTTGCTTGACTCGAGCGATTGTTGGAGCTGCCAAGTTGGATATTTATGCGTCCGAAGTTCATCTCTATTTTTCTGTAGTAGTTATGTCTTTATTAGTATTCGGAGATAGATATTACTCCCTTATGGGTATTTTTCTAATGTATTTGATTCCTGGATTTTATTAGTAGTTTTTACACTATTGACACCTGGTTTTGGGCATGATTGGTATTTTGGATAAGTTATTTTCGTATTGTCATGATTACTTATATGATTCAGCTTCGTTCTATAAACCTTATCTTGGGATATTTCTATTTTTTTCTCTTTTTTGTATCGGTTTGCGTGATAGGCTTACTTGTCAAGGTACACCGCGACAAGTGCCATCACGACCTTTATTTTTGGATCGTGACAACTAGATGCCAATGGCCCATGCTAGCACGGGCCCAATGTATATATGTTTTTTTGTTTCAATTTATGTGACACAGATAGAATTTAGATAATTTAGGATATTTTTAATATATCTTTTGACATTTAAGTTGTTAACTACTATAATTTATAATAATTTTTATGTAAGTTTCAAATAATATATGTTAATCTCCTTGTCCAAACTTTTGTGGTATTGATAGTCAATTATATTTTAAAAATAATTTAAAATTTTCATTATTGAGATTTATAATATTTTTTCTTTAATTTGAATTTGAATGGCACTGATATAATTTCGACAGTCAAGCATTTATATTACATCTGTTAAAATTTTTAAGTTGTTAATTATTGTGATTTATAATATTTTTATATTTTTTAAAAAGATATATCAGATTAATTTTTTTAAACATCTTAAATTGTTAACTATTAGAATTTATAATACTTTTCATGTAATTTGCAATTAATATATGTTACTCTCCTTATCTATACTTTTATGTTACTGATAGTCAATTATATATTTAAAATAATTTAAGTTTTTAATTATTGTGATTTACAATCTTTTTTCTTCCATTCCAAATTAAGTGACACTGGTATAATTTCGAGAGTTCGTTAAATATTTATATCTTTTAAATTTTTAAGTTGTTAATTATTGTGATTTATAGTATTTCTTATGTATTCATGTGGTCTCTATTTATGTGGCATAAGTAAAATTTAGATAATCAACTAAGTTTTTAGTATATTTTTTTTTATAGATATTTTAAGTTGCTAGCTATTGTAAAATTTAATACTTTTTTGGCATTTTAATTTACTATTTTAAGCCATTAGCTATTATAATTTATAATACTCTCTCGAGAAAATTGAAGGAAAAGTGTCTTTTAAGTCTTGAATGAAGGATTGGTGACATTGACCAACTTAAAGGGTCAAACATAATTAAAAAGCTTGATTAGGTTAATTGTGGACTTGAGCAATATTTTTCAAACTTTTCAATCTTTTCAAAAATCCAAATTAACCCACACCCACAAAACTTTCCTCTCTCTGCAAATCAATCTCTCTTCTCCCTTTCTCTCGATAGTTTCTCTCTGTAACTTCTCCCAACCAACAACTTTTCAAATTTCTCCCTTCAATCTTGTACAACTTCAACCTCTGGAAATAAATAATTTTGAATTCTTGCTCGCTCCTTTTTTACTTTCAACCGTCAGTCGACGTGACAACATTCTCCGGCGACAACAACTTTGAGTTCTTTATCGTTTCATTTCGATTTTCACAGGTAAAAAATTAGGGCTTTTAAGTTATGACGAAAACGAGGAAGTTGATTTGTTGGAGTTTCTATTTTTTTTATATTTTTTGTTATTTTTATAATGTTTGTTATTTTTTAGTTGAATTTCTCATCTGAATGTATCTGCTACTGTTGTTTTTTAACAATGGATAAAACATGTAACGTGAATCCAACAGATTAGTAATCTGTTGCAACATATATGACTAATATGTTGCGCAGATTAGTAATCTTTTGCAACATATATGACTAATCTATTGCGCAGCTTAGTAATATGTTGCAACGTATATGACTAATCTATTGTAACATATATGACTAATTTATTGCAACAAATGAATAATCTATTACAACATATATGACTAATCTGTTGCAACATATATGACTAATTTGTTACAACAAATGAGTAATCTGTTGCAACATATTTGACTAATTTATTACAACAAATGAGTAGTCTGTTGCAATATATATGACTAATCGTTTACAACAGATACTCATCTATTGGATTCGTTTTATAGTGTTGTAACATTAATCCAACATATGGGTCATCTGTTACAACAGATTAGTCATATATTGCAATAGATTACTCACTTGTTGCAATAGATGACTCATATATTGAATTCATGTTGTAGGTTCTATCCATTGTAGCAGTAGCAGATACACCAAATAAGAAATTCAACAAAAATTATAATTTTACTTACAAAATAAGCTATGAAGTAATGTCCAAGTGATATACGAATAAAATTTGACCTAAAATTTTTTCAAAAATTTCAATAGGGGCACAACGAATAAGTAAAACACATGAAAAATTTCACGAAACAGGTAAAGAGGACAAAAATAGTATACCATACATTGAATGCAAAAGGATCAAGGGAACAAACGTTTGAGTTCTCCTAAGAACGTTTAAGTTCCCTAGTATTTTAATTGCTTTCTAATAGTTGACCCATTTGTTACAACAAATTTTCTATCTGTTTGATAATTTCCAACAGATGAATCATCTAATGCAATATGTTAGTCATCTGTTGATTCAAATTAAACAATTATTAGTAATAACTAAATTGATTTAGCTAAAATTAAAGACGTCTCTACACAATGGGACAAACATTTGTGTTCTCCTAAAAATATTTGAGTTCTCTAGTATTTTAATTATTTTCCAACAGATTATCTATTTGTTGCAACAAGTTAGTCATCTATTATAATAAATGTTTATAACAGGTTAGTCATTTGTTTATTCAAATTAAGCAATTATTAATAATAACTAAATTAATATAATTAAAATTGAAGACAAGTCTTTAATACAAGACCTCAGACAAGGGGACAGATGTTTGAGTTCTCCTAAAAACATTTGAACTTTAGTATTTTAAATTGTTTTTCAACATATATCTTGTCTATTTAATGATTTCCAATAGATGAGTCATATGTTGCAACAATTTAATCATCTGTTGCAACAGATGTCTATATTTGTTTGATAATTTTCAATAGATGAGTTAGCTATTGCAATAGGTTAGTCATCTGTTGTAACAGATGTCTATATCTGTTTGGTCATTTTGAACAAATATCTTTAACTGTTGGTCTTTTCCAATAGATTACTCATCCATTGCAACATGTTATTCATCTACAAGCCATTATTAGTAATAACTAATTGATTTAACTCAAATAAAATATGAATTAATAAGTTCAATTACAGTTTCAATTAATCTCATGGTAATTACACCATCAACTAAGTATGTTCGTCCTTAGTAGAGTGATCAATTGACCAATTTTATTTGTAATGATTCAAACTAATCCATCATTAGAAGTAACTATATTGATTTAACTAAAATTAAAGATGAATTAGTAAGTTCAATTACGATTTCAATTAATCTCATGGTAAAAATGGTGTATTGATAAATAATAATTTGTTATTATTTCTATTGAATAAATCTTGCTATTGATTTATTTTTTTAACCAATAAACAATCTGTTGCAACAGATGAACCATATGTTGCAAAAATGAATCAATTACTCCAACAGATGAGTCATATGTTGCAACAGAAGGGTCATCTATTATAACAGATAGACCATATATTGCAACAAACAGATCATCTGTTGGAAGAACTCAAGGGTCATGACTTTTCGATCATTTAATTAAAAAATGATTCTTTAATAAATAATATGATAAACACAATTTAGTAGCTATTTAATTTAAATAACTAAAATACCAAAAAGCTGAAAAGTTATGACTTTTCACCTATTTTGTATTTAAATCTATTTTTTAAATTTAAATAATTGAAAAGTCACCAAGTTCAATTTAATTAAGAGATATAATTATTAAAAAAGAGGTGAATGATCTTGATTTTTTTGCCTAACACACTGCACTACTCACTCATTCAATCTTTTATAAATAGGTCTCCTCATCTCTATTTCTTGCATCTTGTCTTGCATAAAACCGCCATTATATCTTCAATCACTTCTCTTTCAAAAATAAATTTCTTCTTCGTCCATTGAGGTATGTTTTATTTTCTTGTTTTAATATAAAGATTATTAACATGCATCTATTTTCTAGTTAAGTTTCACATTTTTTTATTAAACTACCAGTTGGTACTATGTGTGGTTTAGTGTTTTACGTTATTTGTTCATGCATTTTCTAGATATGAATGATCTAATTTTGTACATGACGATTCTGCTTGACACCTTGTAGGAACTTGAAAGGCTGGTTCATGAACTCGAGTGAGAGTTGGGCGCCGCGACAGCAAGGGTGCTTCGTGGGATTCGAAGGCTGAGGGGTCTGATGCCCAATCGATTTTTGATTGACAATTATTATTATTATTATTATTATTATTATTATTATTATTATTAGGTTATATATTTTTTTATCATTTGTAATTTATTTTATCAGATCTACCTAATAATGTAAATATTTTTTATGTAGTGAATAAGAAAATCTTTATTTGATCAACTGATTTTATTTTTATTTTTTTTCATTCTGCCTATTTTTTTAAGATGTTGAGAGGTGCAGGTTTTTGAGCATTCGGGAGTGGAAAGAGTCAATTACAAGAAAGAAAGTGTTTGATTGAGAGAAAGGTCATAGACTAAACTTAAATAACAAAACAAGATTATTTACTATTACAACAAAATTAAAGATAGATTGATAAAAGATGACCCATCTATTGCAACAGATGGGTAATCTATTGGAAATGACCAAGTAGAGAAAGACATCTATTGCAATAGATTGATCATCTATCGCAACAAATTAGTAATATGTTGAAAATGATCAAACAGATAAAGACATCTGTTGCAACAGATTAGTCATCTATTGCAACAAATTAGTAATCTGTTGGAAATGACAAACAAATAAAGTCATATGTTGCAACAGATTGGTTATCTGTTGAAAATGACCAACAGATAAAGACATTTGTTACAACAGATGGCCAATCTATTGCAACATATATGTATATCTGTTTGAAAATTTTCAACAAATGACTCATCTGTTGCAATAGGTTATACAGTTAAATGATCATGTAATTACAATGAGATTAATTGAAATTATAATTATTAAATCAATTTAGCTATTACTAATAATGGCATAATTTGAACCATTTCAAATAAAATTAGTCAATTGATCACTCTACTCAAAACGAACACACTAAGATGATCGTGTAATTAATATGAGAATAATTAAAATCGTAATTGGACTTATCAATTCATGTTTAATTTTAGTTAAATCTATGTTGTTATTACTAATAATGTCTTAATTTGAACCATTTCAAATAAAATTGGTCAATTAACACTTTACTCGAGACTAATACACTTAGATGATCATGTAATTACTATGAGATTAATTGAAATTGTAATTAAAATTATCCATTCATCTTTAGTTTTAGTTAAATTAATTTAATTATTACTAATAATTGCTTGATTTTAATTATTTCAAATACAGTTGGTCAATTGATCATTTTACTTAAGACGAAACACTTAGTTGATCATTAATTACTATAAAATTAATTGAAATTGTAAGTCAACTTACTAATTCATCTTTAATTTTAGTTAAATCAATATAGTTATTTCTAGTTATGGTTTGGTTTTACTCATTTCAAATAAAATTGGTCAATTGATCACTCTACTCAGGACAAACACACTTAGTTTATCGTGTAATTACCATGAGATTAATTGAAACAATAATTGAACTTATTAATACAAGTTAAATCAATTTAGTTATTACTAATATAATGGCTTAATACGAATTAATAGATGACTAAGATGTTGCAAAAGATGAGTAATATATTGAAAATGACCAAACAGATAAAGACATCTGTTGCAATAGATTAGTCATCTATTGCAATAAATTAATAATCTGTTGGAAATAACAAACAGATAAAGTCATATGTTGCAACAGATTAGTCATCTGTTGGAAATGACCAACAGATAAAGACATTTGTTACAACATATGACTAATCTATTGCAACATATGTGTATATCTGTTTGTTAATTTTCAATAGATGACTCATCTGTAGCAACAGATTAAATCTGTTGCAATATGTTATACACTTAAATGACCATATAATTACTATGAGATTAATTAAAATTAAAATTATTAAATCAAATTAGCTATTATTAATAATGACTTAATTTGAATCATTTCAAATAAAATTAGTCAATTGATCACTCTACTCAAAATGAACACACTAAGATGATCGCGTAATTAATATGAGAATAATTAAAATCGTAATTGAACTTATAAATTCATCTTTAATTTTAGTTAAATCAATGTAGTTATTACTAATAATATGTTAATTTGAATCATTTCAAATAAAATTGGTCAATTAACACTTTACTCTAGACGAATACACTTAGATAATCATGTAATTACTATGAGATTAATTAAAATCATAATTAAAATTATCAATTCATATTTAATTTTAGTTAAATTAATTTAATTATGACTAATAATTACTTGATTTTAATTATTTAAAAAAAACTGGTCAATTGATCATTCTACTTAAGACAGAACACTTAGTTGATCATGTAATTACTATAAAATTAATTGAAATTGTAACTCAAGTTACTTATTCATCTTTAATTTTAGTTAAATCAATATAGTTATTTCTAATTATGGTTTGATTTTAATCATTTCAAATAAAATTGGTCAATTGATCACTCTACTCAAGACGAACACATTTAGTTGATAGTGTAATTACCATGAGATTAATTGAAATTGTAATTGAACTTATTAATTCATGTTTAATTCTAGTTAAATAAATTTAGTTATTACTAATATAATGTCTTAATATGAATCAATAGATGACTAACATGTTGTAAAAGATGAGTAATCTGTTGAAATGACTAAACAGATAAAGACATCTGTTGGAAATGACCAAACAAATATTGACATATGTTGCAGCAGATGACTAACCTATTGCAATAAATGACTCATCTATTGAAAATTGTCAAACAAATATAGACATTTGTTGCAACAGATGACTAAGTTGTTGCAACAGATGACTCATCTGTTGAAAATTATCAAACATATAGGATATATGTTGGAAAATAATTTAAAATACTAAAGCTCAGATATTTTTAAGAGAACTCAAATGTTTGTCCCCTTATCTAAGGTTTTGTCTTTAATTTTAGTTAAATCAATTTAGTTATTACTAATAATTGTTTAATTTGAATCATTTTAAATAAAATTTATCAATTGATAATTCTATTAAGGACGAATACATTAATTAAAATTGTAATTCATCTTTAATTTAGTCAAAATCAATTTAGTTATTACTAATAATGACTTAATTTGAATTATTTCAAATAAAATTGGTCGATTGATTACTCTCCCCGAGACGAATACACATAGTTGATCATGTAATTACTATGAGATTAATTGAAATTGTAAGTGAACTTATCAATTCATCTTTAATTTTAGTTAAATTAATTTAGTTATTACGAATAATAGCTTAATTTGATTCATTTCAAATAAAATTGGTCAATTGATCACTCTATTCATGATAAATACACTTAGTTGATCATTTAATTACTATGAGATTAATTGAAATTGTAAGTTTATGTTTAATTTTAGTTAAATCAATTTAGTTATTACTAATAATGATTTAATTTGAATTATTTCAAATAAAATTGGTCGATTGATCACTCTACTCGGGATGAATACACTTAGTTAATCATGTAATTACGATGAGATTAATTGAAATTGTAAGTGAATTCATTAATTCATGTTTAATTTTAGTTAAATCAACATAGTTATTACTAATAATGGTTTAATTTGAATCATTTAAAATAAAATTGGTCAATTAACTATTCTACTAAGGATGAAATACTTAATTGATCATGTAATTACTGAGATTAATTGAAATCGTAATTGAACTTACTAATTCATCTTTAATTTTAGTTAAATAAATATAGTTATTTCTAATAATGGTTTAATTTAAATTATTTCACATAAAATTGGTCAATTAATCATTCTACTAAGTACGAAACACTTAATTGATCATGTAATTACTATGAGATTAATTGAAATCGTAATTGAACTTACTAATTCAGCTTTAATTTTAGTTAAATCAATATAGTTATTTATAATGATGACTTATTTTGAATCATTTCAAATAAAATTAGTCAATTGATCACTCTACTTAGGACGAACATACTTAGTTGATTGTGTAATTACCATGAGATTAATTGAAACTGTAATTGAACTTATTAATTCATATTTTATTTTAGTAATCAATTTAGTTATTATTAATAATGACTTAATGTGACAATAGATGACTAACATGTTACAACACATGAGTAATCTGTTGGAAATGACCAAACAAATAAAAACATCTGTTGAAATAACCTAATAAATAGAGACATCTGTTGCAACAAATGACTCACTTATTGCAACAACTAATTCATCTATTGAAAATTATCAAACAGATATAGACATCTGTTGCAACAGATGACTAAGTTGTTGCAACATATGACTCATCTGTTGGAAATTATTAAATAGACAAAATATGTGTTGAAAAACAATTTGAAATATAGGAGAACTCAAATGTTTTCCCCCTTGTCTAAGGTCTTATTTTCAATTTTAGTTAAATCAGTTTAATTATTATTAATAATTGCTTAATTTGAATCAACAAATGACTAACCTGTTATAAACATTTATTGCAATAGATGACTAACTTGTTGCAACAAATAGGTGATTTGTTGGAAAATAATTAAAATACTAGGGATCTCAAACATTTTTAGGAGAATTCAAATATTTGTCCTATTGTCTTAAAGAGTTGTCTTTAATTTTAGCTAAATCAATTTAGTTATTACTAATAATTGCTTAATTTGAATCAACAGATGACCAACATGTTGCAACAGATGATTCATCTATTGAAAATTATCAAACAGATAGAAAATCTGTTATAATAGATGGGTCATCCATTAGGAAGCAATTAAAATACTAGGAAACTTAAATGTTTTTAAGAGAGCTCAAACGTTTGTCTCCTTGATCCTTTTGCATTTGATGTATGATACACTATTTTTGTCTTCTTGACCTAGTTCATGAATTTTTTTATGTATTTGACTTATTAGTTGTGCCCTTGTTGAAATTTTTGGAAAATTTATAGGTCAAATTCTGTTCGAATTTCACTTGGACATTACTTCATAGGTGATTTTGTAAGTATAATTATGATTTTTGTTGAATTTTTTATTTAGTATATATGCTACTGCTACAATGGATAGAACCTGCAATATGAATCCAATACATGAGTCATTTTTTGCAACAAGTGAGTAATCTATTGTAATATATGACTAATCTGTTGCAACAGATGACCCATATGTTGGATTCATATTAAAACACTATAATACGAATCCAACAGATGAGTAATCATTTGCAACAGATTAGTCATATATGTTGCAACAGATTACTTATCTGTTGCAATAGATTAGTCAATATATTACAATAGATTAGTCAATATGTTGCAATAGATTAGTCAATATGTTGCAACAGATTACTCATCTGTGCAACAGATTAGTCATATATGTTGCAACAGATTACTCATCTGTGCAACAGATTACTCATATGTTGGATTCACGTTACATTTTTATCTATTGATAAAAAAATAGCAATAACAGATACACCCAAATGAGAAATTCAACTAAAAATTATAATTTTACTTACTAAAATCACTTATAAGTAATTCCCAAGTGATATACGAATAAAATTTGACCTAAAATTTTTTTATCAAGTAGTAATGGTAGTGGTAACAACAATGTTCAACAACAAGAAGATGATGATGATGAACAAGAAGAGATGATAATGAAGAAGAAGATGATGATAATGAAGAAGAAGATGAGGAATAAAGCAACAACAATGAACAACAAAAATCACGAAGAGAGAGAAAACTCTAATAAATGAGAAGAGAGAGAAACATGCCTTTTCCCCCTCAATTTCTAGTTATATTAGGTTTTACATTGGATCAAAGTGTAAATTAAAAAACTTATGGATTATTTTCAAACTTTTCTTACTTTCTTAATCCTTAATAAAGTAATTGTCACATTCACTCAATTATTAAGAATTGTGTCACCCACACCTCATTTTAAAACTCTTTTGTTACCTAGAGTCCAAAGCCCCTACTCTCTCCTTGTCCAAACTTTTGTGGTGTTGATAGTCAATTATATTTTAAAAATAATTTAAGCTTTTAAATATTATGATTCATAATACTTCTTTTTCTATTCATATTTAAGTGACACCGATATAATTTCTAGAGTCAACCAAATATTACGATTGAAGTAGCGAAACAAACATGTCTTAAATGGCTCTTAATAACTAATTTCTTAAATGGCTCTTAATAACTAATTACAAGTGATATAGTAAAATTTTTATAAAAAAATACCTATGAATTTTTTTTAAATGGGTCTCATGCAAGACTTCAAGTTAATTTAAAATATCAAGAGTTAATTTATCATTTTATGTCTATTTTATTTTTTATTAAATATTATTAATTTTTAATACTTAAATGACCTATAATAGTTAATTAGGGTGATGTAAAATAACGATTTAAGCAAATAAAATAGACATGTCATAAATATCTATTTTATTTTTTTACTAAATATTATTAATTTTCTAATAATTAAATAACCTATAATAATTAATTAGGGATGATATACTAAAATCACGAGTAGAAGTAGCTGAAACAAACATGTCATAAATGTTTATTTTCTTTTTTTTTATTACATATCGTTAATTTTTTAATATGTTAATGAATTATAATAATTAATTAGGGGTAATATAGCAAAATCACGGGTTGAAACAACTGAAGTAGACATGTTATAAATGATTATTTATTTAATTTTTGAATGTGTAAATGATTTATAATAATTAATTAGGGGTGTTATAGTAAAATTATGTTTTGAAGCAGCTGAAGTAGAGATGTCATAAATAGTTATTTTGACGTGTTGAAGTAGCTGAAGTAGAGATGTCATAAATAGTTATTTACTTTTTTATTAAATAATATTAATTTTTTTAATATATAAATAATTTATAATAATTATTTAGGGGTAATATAGTAAAATCACGGATTGAAGCAGCTGAAGCAGGTGGGTGAAGAAGCAGAGAGGACAACGGTGTCCTGTCTGCTTGATCATACTTATATATAAGAGTAATTTACTTTTTTTATTAAATAATATTATTTTTTAATATATAAATAATTTATAATAATTAATTAGGAGAAATATAGTAAAATCACAGATTGAAACAGCTGAAGCAGGTGGGTGAAGAAGCAGGGAGGACAACGGTGTCCTTCCTGCTTGATCACACTTATATATAAGAGTAATGGAAATGAAGAAAAATATAGGGTAAATAATATAAATTTCATTCATTTGCTCCTTAATTACTCTCCCTAGCTCTTTCGGTTTTCTTATTTAATTTTTCTCTCTCCCAAATTTTAATTATTTATATATTAACTAGACAACGATATACATTACTTATCGATATATATGAACTAATTGATTTAACTATAATTAAAAAAATAAAATATCTGCCTTAAATACATAGCGCATTTAATGCTATATTTATGAATATATCCCTTAAATTTCAGTTACAACTTTTCAATTTCAAAATTTTGAAAACACCAAATCAATTTCAACGATTAGAATTAGAGATTGAGAAATCTCTAATTGATTTTAGCATAATAATATACATTGCAAATCAATATTAGTTTAATATGCAACAAAACTTAAATAAAATTTTTCAAAACTTGAAAACATAAAACAATGCTTAATATTCTTTCATATACATAACAATGCTATGTATATAGGCTGCAATAAACACAGGTCAACTTGTTTAACAGAGCCATATACATAACTGTGTTACGTATAACACTGTTAATGCATATTATACATAACTCTTTAATGTATATGTTTTAAAAATACAACAGTCCAGTAGTGTCTCTTTCAATACATATACATAACAGAATTATGTATGTAGGTTAATATACATAACTATGCTATGCATAACACTGCCAATGCATAACATATACATAACTCTGTAATGTATATGTGCTGAAATAAACAACCCATCAGTGTTTGTTTCACCACCTATGCATAATAAATTTAAAGTATATGGGATCATATACAAAATAATATTATGTATATGGGATGAAGTAACAAGAAATCTCAAACGATTGCCCCCAAACATATACATAGCCACGATATGTATCAGGGTTAATGTAAAAAGACTGATGCTTTGTAGCTATGTATATGAATACAAAAATTAAGCAAAATAAAAATATTCAGAAACCAAACACCCTACCTTGAGAAGACGGGATCGTGATGTTTCTTCTATTTTTTTCTTCCTTGGAGATTCACCAACAATTATTTTTGAGCTTCTACCAGCAACTTCCCTCAACTT
Source organism: Capsicum annuum (assembly GCF_002878395.1). Lineage (NCBI taxonomy): Eukaryota > Viridiplantae > Streptophyta > Magnoliopsida > Solanales > Solanaceae > Capsicum > Capsicum annuum. Next base: position 151,415,355 of record NC_061120.1, on the reverse strand, counting down.
CTTCATCTTAGCGGGGTCGTTGCGGTGTTTGCTCCAAGATGGAATTTTTTAAAATATTATCTTTATCAAAATTGATGATTGATACAACTAAGAAGAGCGGGACAGAGACGGAATTGATGAAAGTATAGAGTGTAAAGAAATGAAGAAAATGGAGATTGAAGGAGTTTTTGAGTGAATTAGAGGGTTAAAAGAGTGTCAATTTTGGGGGAGAGGGGCAAAAGCCACCGTTGCTAGAGTTTTGCTCCAAGATAAAATTTTTCAGTTTTGTTAAAACAGTGAAATTGTGACCGTAGATTTCAAAAAGATTAAATTTTAAGGATTCGAAGTGAAGGGATTCTTCGAATGGAGAAAATTGTTAATAGAGTTTGTCAGTAAGTAGAAAGATGATAATGAGCAGTTTGATCAAAATATGATTCTAAATTCAAACTTTGTAATCGGCCTCTTGAATGTGGCTCCTTGATTGTAGGCACTTTCTAAGGCAAAAAAGTGTATAAATGGAAGGTAGAGTTATGTATATGAATTATATAGAGAGAAATAGTAAAAATGAGATATTTGTAATTAGTTTTGGGATTTAAAATATTGTGTAATAATAAAAAATAAAGTTATAGTTTTAAGTAAGTTAACCTTGATAATATAGACAAATAATTACTCTCGATTACCATTTTTATTTTATTTTATTTTTTGAAGGATCGTAGTAAAAACAAAGGAACTATATATTTTTCTCTTCTAATAACAATAAATAATAATCATAAGGGTTATATATATATATATATATATATATATATATATATATATAATTATTTTAAGAAATATAACCATATATCTTGATCACGTTTGGTATAAAGTCGATATGCAGATCACAAAGGAGTTAAAAAGCAAAGTTAATTCAAGAATAATTGTACATATTGCATTAGAGAGTTAGGGCTCATTTGCTTACACTTAATTGAGGTTTGAATTTGAATGGTTCAGACTTTAAACCATTAAATGTATTTATTTTTTGTTAAGATTTTAGCTCTTAATAGGTCTGAATAGGTCTTAATCATTCAGATCTAGAATCAAGTCTTAATAGGTCTGAAGAGGTATTTTGAAGTTGGATAATATTCACCGCCACTCTATTTATAATCATCTGTTACCACTACTAACCACCTCTATCACTGCCACCATTTTCAACCACCACCATCGACAACAAATATCGCTACCAGCCACTATTGTCAATCGCTACTACACCTACTACTTCTATTATTCTAATTATATTCACCACCACCGCTGTGAACACCACCACCATTATCAACTATTACCGGTCAGTCCTTACTATTGACCAACTCATCAATCACAACTAGCACCACTACTAACTACCACTAATACATCACAACCTCCACACATTCTTCGGCCGCCACAACCATTTTCACTAGTAATGCAACCTCTACCATCACTTCAACCACTACCACTGCTATAATTTATCACTACTAACAACCATATCCACCATCACATATAACAACATGTTCAACTAGCACCAACACATCGTTACTCATTATGCATTCATTTTTCGGCCATCACAATCAACACCTCCAACTACTAACATCAAGCAACGTCACATCACAACCACGACCACCATTACAACCGCCACCATCATAACAATCACTACAATACCGATCATCATAACTACCACCACCAATATTACTAATCACTAACATCAATCATTGTTACTGCAACCACCATTATAAACCATCTCCACTATCACTAACAAATATAAATATTTTTTTCAATCAAATAATAATTTTGTTGTATTAAATTACATACTTTTCTAATATATAATTAGTTTTTTTTATTTGAATTGTATTTTTATTTTATTATATATACAAATAATTTTTTTTTGCATATTCAGATGTTGAAAAACAAATAGTCTTTATCATTCAATTTTCAGATCTAGAGACAACATCTTAATCATTCATATGAGCACTCAAATTCAGACGTCTGAATCTTAAAAAAAACAAATGCACCCTTAGGTGAGTTTGTTTTCTATTTGGTATAATAATAATAGGAGTTGTTTTTTCATGGAATAATTATGGAAAATGATTACTCAATCATTTCATTTATAAGAAAATTGGCCCAACTTTATCGCGAGTTTGTTTTCTATTTGGTATAATAATAATAGGAGTTGTTTTTTCATGGAATAATTATGGAAAATGATTACTCAATCATTTCATTTATAAGAAAATTGGCCCAACTTTATTAAAATTGCTTGAAATGGCCATTTGGCCATACCATTTTTTCTTCTTTCTTCTACTTCAGCCATTAATGTCTTCTCCTTCCCTCTTCCTTCTCCTCCTTCCCCCCTTCTTTTTCTTCTTTCATATTCAAGCATTAAAGTTTCTTCGAAAAATTGATTGTAAAATTCCACGTACAACAAACATGAGTTATTTCGAGTGAATTATATTTCAAAAGATTTGAAACATTGAGAAGAGCTCATATCTAAAATTTTAAAAATGTTTATAAGAGATTTTCTATTAGTTGGGAAGAACTTCTTTCTTATATTAATTGCTCCGTTCTATTAGGAACACATGTATTTTAATTGATTAGACTAATTACAGACATATAAGTTCCTCAAATTTGTCCGATGAGTGACTAATAGTAATATTAAGCCACTTTAACGCGAGAGAACAAATGACTACGTACAAGAGTGTAATTTGTAATATGAAGTACATCTAACAGCTTTATGTTTATGAAGTGCAGTTGGGTTAATTAATTCTTTGATGGAAAGGTAACGTTTATGGCCGTGAATTGGCAATGCTTATTCCGTATCATCAACTGTAATAGTGGATGGTTTGGACTCTGAATGAATAGGCAAAAGGATGTCAAATTACAGTTATGTGCATACAAGGTTTGGCATTTGCTTAATCTTTGATAATTAAGGATACCTGTTCTCTGTAGATGAAAGTTAGAGATGGAGCATAGGTCAACCGGTGCGTATAAATATTGTATAAACAACATATATATGTATATGTCTATGTATGTATGTATATATATTTATGATACATAATTATATTATAATATATACATCATTTATAAAATTGATAAATCATATATACATGTTTATACACTATTTATACAATATCATACATTCTATATATATATAACATAACTATTTGTACAATACCGATACACATTTTACACCATTATACACTATTGATTCATTAAAAATACACTTCATAACTATTTATACAATATCGATACATTAGATATACAACGTTTGAGAAGTTATATATAAATTTTCCTCGGTGATTAATAAAATTATTAGATACTAAAAAAAAATTGGCCATTCAAACCGTGGCTAAAATACGAGTTTTTGTTGACCTTTTATCTATTTTTTTAAATTAAAAACATGATTATATTTATTGTAAGCTAATTACTTTATGATATATATTTGACATTATCCCTGATTTTATTCCAATCCTTATAGAACAAACGTAACTCTATTGGAAGTGTCAAATAAAATAGCAAAATAATCAAATGGAAGTAAGATTGAATTTCCTCACCAACAGGAAACAATTGTCCAGTGTCTTCCTCATCAGCTTCATTCCATTTGGACAAGAGATACATACCAATTGAGTTATTGTATTTATTATTATTTTGATGGATGTATAGGAGTCATCCATCTTTAACTAGATTTGTGAATTTGAGTCCTGGGTATACAAAAGATATTATTAGGGATCTCCCTCCTTCAAATTAGTCTCATATGGTGTAAATTTAAATTAGACGAACTCTAATACGAGTATAGAATACCAGATGCAATTTAATGGGATATAACAAATTATTTATTTTTCATTGGATAAAACTTAAACTATTGAAAAGTTAAGGTATAAATATAGTATATCATTGCATTGAAAAAAAATTAGTTTATCATGCCGTAATACTAGGAGGGTCTCTAAAATATTTCTGTACGTAAAAGCTGTAAGTGTAGTGAAATCTCTAAATCATGAGCTAAAATATTTCAGTAAACTGGAAAGCGGTAGAAGCATAACTATTGTGCTTAATCTCAAGTTAATGCTGAATATGACGTAAAAATGTACTGAATGCTAACTGAAAATAAAGAGATAAACTTGAGTGCAAACTGAATGCATAAAGCTGAATAATAGTACAATGACCCTATATATATATATATATATATGTTTATATATATATATATATATATATATATATATACTGATATGCTGTGATAAACTAAGAATTCATTGTATAAAAGAAAGTAAAACTGAACCGAGGGTCATGTATGAATATTGAGTCTGAAATCGTGGGATGTGAACTGATGCAATGATCAAGTAAATAAACTTATAACTTATCAATACTGCATTGAATAAACTGATTCAAGGTCATGCAATAACTGTGTCTGAACGTGAGATAAATTATTAATCGACATATAACCATGTAAGCTAAACATGGAGTTCAATGTATAAATCCCATCGAAAAGAGCCCAATACACCTTGCTAGGGTATGAAGGCTGAGCTAACATAGTACCACTAAACTGATGTTCAAAGGGACTAAGGTGTCAATCCTGTTCTGATGGGTGACCCTTTAGAACCTATGATGAAATCGTAGTTATGGGACTTAGGGACTTCTACTAAAGTTCTCAACCTAACTGATGGATGAGCCTCCATTCCTGCGTATGCTCGATGCTAAGTACTACTTCTGATGAAATATAATCTGATATACTGAATAGCTCAATGATACTGAAGCCCTGAGGTTCAAAGATAAGTTCTTTGTCTAAAAGAATTTTAAATCATAAAAATTGAAGGACTGAGTGTTTGATTGACAATATATAATATTCTAGGTGATCGGTTGTTCATAACCCACCATCTCTGAAGAATGCAACTAATAATGAATATTTAATATTTGAAAGAAAAAACAGGGAAATTTCATAGCACAAGTCCGACATCATGAATTTATCGACATATCAAGGGTTCATAATTCTAAGAATATGAAAATACTAATTTTCATGAAAAAATATGGTATGTCAACTAATATGGGCTGAAATCCACAAAATCATGATAAATAATGCTTAATAGTAAAAAAATGGGTACATCATTCATAGCTTGATCATATGCTTTAAATTTGGAGTAATATCATGACATGAGAATATTATGAATTCTATAATAGAATCATAAGAAATCATAAATAATAGTGAAAACATGCTCATGTATGTAAATATATCAAAGAGAATTGAATTTAAGTTTGAAATTCTATTTGGGTAAAAATTCTAGTTCATGAGAATCTTAGAAATCATAGCTGAAATTCATATTTTAAAACTAAGCTTTGAGAATAAGGGTGAAAGGAGTCCCTTATTGAATACGCACATACCTGAGGTTTAAAACTTTGAAGAAATATTTGAATTTGGAGCCGGAAGTTAAAAAACCCTATTTCTTGCTTGAAAAGGAAAATCGCCTCATTCTCTCCAATTTTTTTAAGTGTTGAATGAATTTGGGAGGATGGGGGACTTATGGGTGTTTAAATATAATGGTTCAGCCCTTGGAAAGCTTAAATGACTTAGTTTTGATGTTAAAATAGTGAGAAAAGGCCAACCAACCCCTCAAAAATCGGTTGGACAACTCTTGAAAGAAGTTCTAATGGCTTAGGGTACGACTCATAAGTTTTGGCTACAGTTCATAGCCTGATTTGTATCCAAAGGACCCGAATTTTGGTTCCCACTACCGTGATAACATGTCACCTGACAACTCCTAGTGTCCGAATAATGACTCGTCATCAAGAGTCATCGTCACTGGTAACTTTGATAGTGCTTCAGTAATTTAGTCATAACATTTTATTTCGATATTGCATTAAGGAGAAACCAGTGGCGTTGGAAAGATAATTCAATTATATATCTTTGGGTGAGGTTTTATCGCAAAATCTCTTAGTAATATAAAAGTTATACTCATTTGAAGTTGACTATAGTAATATTCTTCACATGAGTTCAATCGATAAGGGATACTTTGACTTGTAAGGTAGGAGCTATTTGTAGCCTTAATATATGTCTAAATCACTTATAAAACTATCAAAATATGATTTTTAATTTTGCGTGAACTTGAAGCATGGTTCTAATATTGGCTTGGATTTTCAAGGTGTTACAATAATTAAGAGAACAAACAGAATTGTACTCACAAATTATGTTTCTTTAAGTTTTATTTACAATTTCAACTTATTTTTTATGACATTAAAATTGTTGCAAAATAATAATATTCATGACTCATGTATTTACTATTGCCAAGTTTGTAACATGTTCCCTTCTGCACAAACTCTATTTTGCGTCATTCGACATTATTTGCTTATCATCAATTATGAGGTTTATATACGTGCAGTAATTGAAACCTTCTACAAGGTACATGGCACTCTCTCCATCTCTCTTTCTGACGTTTCTACTGTTCTTCTTATCTGTTATGCAATATACAAAATAAGAGAAAATCAAAATGTGCGTACTCTCCATCGGATATGTTTTTTTCTCTAAATTAATTTCACATGACACCGTCCTCGATTCTGATTATAGTTGTTTTTTTTGGATTCCAACTCAAGAAGAAAATTGAATTCCATTGTCTACTTGAGATTTTACTTAGAGTTGGTTTTTATCGTAAAACTCAATTTAGTTTTTCAAGTTGTAGGTAGATTAGATTGATTTGCAAAATCTAATATGTAAAGTGACTATCTTTAGTAAAGACAAATCTCAAATTATCTATTTAACCTTACAAATGTGTTGTGTAAAGAAAGCTTATTTACTGTTTCGATGTTAATTTATCATAATTTGAGTTTTTATTGTGTTGATTCCATACTTTGAGCCTTGACGCATTCATACCTGTTCCTACTGAATCTTGAAAAATAAAGTTGCATTTACTGAATGGACTTGAAAATTTTTAATTCATGTTTTCAGTTGGTTCGCTTAACTTTGTGTGTTTTCAGTTGGTTCGCTTAACTTTGTGAAATAGATTTCTGCGCTATAAATAGATGGAGATAACGGGGCTAAAAATACCGCCATGGATCAAACCAATTATAACAAACTAAAAGGGAGAATTTTAGAAAATGCAACTATACAACTTTAATTGTAATTTTTATAGCAACAGTTTCATAATTCAAAAAATAGAAAATTGTATTTTGTATTTAAGTAAACTGTTGCTATACAAATACATATACAACGAGATTTACTGCCCTTATTTTACTCAAATTAGTTGAGTTAAATAAGGAATAATCATCCCATCATATATTTCTAACTATTTTTTTTGTTAGTTTTTTTTATTTTTTTAATCTTTTTTTTTAATTTTAATTTCTTTTTCTTTTTCACTTTTTTATTTCCACTTTATTTTTTCTCATCTACTTCTTTTTTTTTCCTTTCATTTTTTTCCGTCTTCTTCTTCTTCTTCTTCTTCTTCTTCTTCTTCTTCTTCTTCTTCTTCTTC